>NC_057731.1:50255865-50273552 GCF_004010195.1 Chiloscyllium plagiosum | reverse complement strand
AAAGTTGTTCAGGGTGAGGGCCAGTTCGGTCAGTCGAAGGAGGGTGTCGGTGGAAGGGTACTGGGTGGTACGGCGGGAAAGGAAGAAGCGGGGTGCTTTGAGTCCTTCGTGATGGGGGATGGAGGTGTACAGGGACTGGATGTCCATGGTGAAGATGGGGCGTTGGGGACCGGGGAAGCGGAAGTCCTGGAGGAGGTGGAGGGCGTGGGTGGTGTCACGAACGTAGGTGGGGAGTTCTTGGACTAATGGGGACAGGACCGTGTCGAGGTATGCCGAGATGAGTTTCGGTTGGGAGGAGCAGGCTGAGACGATGGGTCGTCCGGGGCAGTCAGGTTTGTGGATTTTGGGCAGGAGGTAGAAACGGGCGGTGCGAAAACGTGATTGCCGATGCATAATCAAGACTAGAATGAGATACGGAGGTGTTCAGTGGTGGGTGTACCGCAGCCTGAATTTGCATGTGGTTGTGCATGTTTGCATGGTTATAGTTAGTATAGTGTGATTGTGTATTTAGACTACTAACCAGGTTTTGAAGGGTTAAAAATGAAGCCACCTTTTGGTATTGATGGTTCTTTTTTTAAAGAGATAGGTGTCACAAAGCTAGTCCCTTTTTCTAAAAATGCTGTTTTTTGGCTCAAGGAGACTCTCTCCTTAATTTCTTTTCAGAGGGCAATAAATCAGGCCGGGCTCCAATCAGTCTGGTTTGGTACAGAGATGTAAAGGATTTTGAGAGGCCTTTTCTTTATATGTAAACAGATGAGACTTCAGGCCACAGTAGTCATGTTTTAGAAGTAACTTATACAATGAAAGGGGAGTGGTCAGCTCTTTCGCTGGGCTGAGCAATTTTAGTTCAGTTTTGAACTAGGAAGTTCAAAAGAGACCTATGTGGAAAATCTCTCTCTTTCTGCCCTTCACCTTTAACCTGTAAGCATGTGTTCCATTTATACTGGCTTTTTTAAAGGGAGTTTGATTATTGGGACTGTTGTGTATATTTGAAACAGCATAAATAAGTCTAGTTGGAGAGATTGAGTTCTGTACGGGTTCTTTATTCTGTACTTTGTGCTTCATTGTGCAATTTTGTGAATTTTCTTTTCTGTTTTAAAACCTAGTAGCCAATCTAGCTATCTTACTCCTGGTAATTTTCACTGTACACTTACCAAAACAAGTTGTGAAGTTATGGTCTAGGGCTGCCTGCTTAAGAATGTTTTGAGTGGTCTGGCCTAGTCCATAACAGTTCTAAGAAGCTGGATTTGATTGATTTCATTTGACAATCTTGTACCGGATGTCTTTGTGTTGTTTATAGAAAAGGAAATTGCCCAACAACAGCTTTTGGACTGGTTTTAAGTAGCAGTTTCCCACAGAACTAAGAGGACAGAAGGCACTTGGGCTCTCAAACCTCCAAAAGCCTGCAAGCAGGCTAGTTCAATCTCTCTCTTTGTGAGTGCAAAAGAAATAAAACTCAAAGACTTCCAAACAGAAAAATGTCGAATTCAAAGCAAGACCTGGGTCCAACTGACCAGCCACTGAATTGAAAATAATTGCCGTTGGCAACAATATGATACAACCACAAAAACAGTACAGTGAGTAAGTTACCTCCTTTCCCCTTGTATGTTTATCTCCTAAGACAGAGACTCTTGTTCATTTTTGTCTATATTTGCCACCCACAATATTCCTGTTTGTCTCATCTCTCCTGTCTGTCCTATTTATGGACAAATGTTTGTACATTTGGATTGAACAGAGAAGGCAAAAAGCTTTAATTTATATATATGTAATTAATAAACCATTTTACCACGCGTTAGTGGATATGTTTGCAATAATAAATATGTTTCTGTTTACTTGGGTTTTGATGAATCTGGTGCGAGTTTCTTTTATCTGTTATAGTGGTCACAGTCAGACATTAACCATCTTACTGATGCAATTTAGTTTTTCACATTTGTTATGACTCATAGAATAATGAGCATAATTTAAGTGCACTCTTCCCAGTGGGTCATGGTACTATTTAAATGAGAGTTTCTTTCTTCCAGAGAAACCATAAAGACCTAATGTGGGAAAGAGAAATGTATTTATTTACTGAACATAGGCCAGACTGGCTGTGGCTAGCAGCTTTCAATTCCTTAAAGACATTACTGAGCTGGTTGAATTTTCACAACATTTCTTATTCCTGTTACTAAATCTGTGGAGATATAAACAGTTAATGATTCAAATTCTATTACACTTCTCTGGATTCAGTTCTGAAGAAGAATCATATTTGACTCATGGCATTAACTCTCTCTCTACAGATACTGACAAACCTTTTGGGTTTCTCCAGCACTTTCTGCTCTTATTTCAGATCTCTGGCATCCACAATATTCAGCTTTGATTTTAGTGGACAAGGCGTATGGGAACCTGGACTTTACAAATAGAGGTATAATGTACAAAAGCCAGGAAATTTTGCTCAACTTATATAAAAGACATACAGTCCCAGCTGGGATTTTGTCTCCAATTTTTGGCACAAATCTTTAAGGAATAATGTGAATGTTTTGCAGACGGTACAGTAATTGTTTATCCAATTGGTTCCAGAGAAGTGGAATTACACTGATGTGGATAATTCGAGAGGTTTTTCTCATTGGGATGGAGTATGATAAAGTGGGATTTAACACAGCTGTTTAGAATCATGACAGATGAAGTAAATAAAGAGAAATTATTTTCAATGACCGATGGATCGATAACAAGATGCCACAGATTTTAGGTGATTGATATAAGATCCAGAGACTACAAGAGGACAACTTTTTTGATGCAAAATGTGGTTGGTCACATCGAAAATTGGAGCAATGTAGACAGACTGGTAGAATGTTGAATGAAATGGAGAGCAGAATAATTTAATGCAGTTTGATCGTATCAATGAGGAGAGACAATAGTCAATACATTCCATTCATCCAGCTCTGCCATTCAACATGATCATGGCTGATCATTCAATTTAGCACCCTGTTCCTGCTTACTCCCCATGCCCTTTAGTCTCTTTAGCCCTAAGAACTATATCTAACCCTTCTTGAAAATGTTCAGTGATTTTGTCTCAGCTTCTTTAGTACCAGGGAATTCCACAGGCTTACTGCTCTTTGAGTGAAGAAATTGCTCCTCACCTCAGTACGAAAAGGCCTAGCCCACACGCTTAAACTGTGATCCCAGTTTCCGGACTCTCTGGTCATTAGGAACATCCTTTGTGTGGTTATCCTGTCCAATCATATTAGAATTTTATCAGTTTTTAGGAGATAACCCTTTATTCTTCCAAACCTGGATGACAAGAGTGTTGACTGATCCAGTCTCTCTTCATTCATCATTCCCGGCATTAGTCTGGTAAACCTTCATTGCACTGAAGGTATGCACAGCCTGGTAGACAGAAATTCATTAATACCTGGATAAATGACTGAATGCAAAACATGCTGGCATGGAGAAAGAGCAGGAGAGTGGGACTAGGTTGGCGGGGTCTTAGGAAATCCCTGCTGGACTGGATGGGTCTATTGACCTCCATATGTGCTATGTACCTTCTGGGAAGTGATGGCATAATGGTATTATTGCTGGACTGTTAACCCAGAGACCCAGGTAATGTTTTTGGGACGGGGTTTGAATCCTGCCACAGCAAAAGGTGGAATTTGAGTTCAATAAATATCTGGAATTAAACAGTCTAATGGTGACCATGAATCCAAAATCTATCTGGAAAAATCTATCTGGTTCACTTGTGTCCTTTAGGGAAGAAAACTGCCATCCTTACCTAGTCTGGCCTTCATGTGACTCCAGACCCATAGCAATATGGTTAACTCTCAACTGCCCTCAGGGCAATTAGGGATGGGCAATAAATGCTGGCTTAGCCAGTGATGCCCACATTCCATGGACAAATAAAAGAAAAATTAGGGTTGAGCAACAAATGCTGATTTCGCCAGCAACCCCCACATCCTGTTAAAAAGTGTACAATGCAAAATCTGACCAGTCAGCGCAATTTGAAAATCTGGCTGAATAAAAATCTGAGCAAAGCAGTTTTTCACATTTAGATGATGCCCTCAAATTATTTTCAGTTAAACTAGTGCCAGAGCATGTCTCAAATTTAGGAAGTGTCCTCAGTGAATGTATTAACTGATGTTAGAGCAGCAGTAGGAGCTGCCTTAAACTGAATAGCTCGTTGCTTTGCTGGTCTCCAATTATTTCACAACTTGCTCCCATGAATTTAGCCTGCTTTCTGTCCCTTTTCACTGTGTTTTTTACTGTAAACAGCTTAAAAGGTGTTGGTTACCTCCTGTACTTATTAAAGTTGTAAATAGTTTAATAAGCGTTGGTTGTCTCTTGTACATTTTTCTTAGGGGTGGGGTGGTGAGAGAGGGATCATGTTCTTGACCTCTTGCAGGACAAGTCTCATCCTCCCAGACCTCTCTTTTACATGTTTGCTGTCTGATTCAAATGGCCTGGATGTTCTTTTTTAAATAACCAACCATTCTCCCATACCAGATCAGAAACTGACCTGACTTGTGTCAGATTCTGCAGATAGTTTCCATCTAAATATCTGTGTGGGTTCTAAAATAAGAAGGCAGCTAAGAATCTGAGATTGGACAAATGCATACCATCAAGGCTGCTGGGCTGACAAGACAGCCCTTCCATGTACATCAGGAGCTTTTTCACGGCAAAAACTGGATTGACAGCCTGACAGGAGATTGTAAATTTCCTTGGAAAACGTTGCTCCGATTTCCATTTATGAATTCTCCAGAGGGAATCTCTTCCATGCTTTGTATAGATCTGCCTTATTTTTCTAAACCGAGCCTATTACAAATACACAAGAAACTTGGCCTGCAAACTTATAGGCACTTCCAAGAGTGCAGGTTCTTCTATGTCAGATTCCTAAGTGCCACAGGCATATTCAGCATGAAGAGGCCTGCTAAAAAAAAGTATTTGTGTCAGTTAATGCATCTGTTTTTACAAACTATCAGCCAACTGAAACATGTGTTCTTAAAGTGATAGTGCACCAGTTTTTGTGCGTTTTTTAAGGTGAATGATTTTAGTATTGAGGAATATTTACATAGAGCCGAGATATCAGACCCCCAACAACCACGACCATCTTTTTTTGTGTCAGTTATGTCTCCCACAAATAGACAGTCCCCACCCTCCAACCTCTCATTCCCATTGACTCCAGGGATCTTCAACATCACGCTCAGGTGCTGCCTTGATTCTCTTGTTTACCTCTGGAGTTCATGTTTGGATCAAGCCTGTTTAACTGCTTGAAAGAAGTCAGTTTATCCTCCAATGTTACAGAAACAGAACAGAGCAAAATAACAGTATCTTAACGAAACTAATGAACATTTTGAAGAGTGGAATTGGACTCAAAACATTAATTCTTTTCACTCAACAGATGTTGCCAGAGTTTCTCCAGCACTTTCCGGTTTTATTTAACACTTTGAAGCCAGTTGTGATGGTTTTCGATCATGAATTCATCGTTCACTGCCTTGGAAACAAACAATTTATCATGAAAGAGCAGAGGATGGGTAAAATTGTTCAGGGCTGTAGAGTCTGCATTGACGCTCCGAGCAAGATTTCACAAATTGAAACGACCAGCCTCTGTCTTCCTAATTGTGGAGTAAAGACAATTTGGAGTCTGAAGTATTGTCCGCCATGTTTTGAAATCATAACCGGAGAAGCTACATAATTATCCAGCGCAGGTAAACTGTATTTGCTGCGTTTAAACCAACAGCTTTCCGGTTAGACGCTATACCGGTTTTGAGCACCATGAGGCGCTGTTACCCACATTTCCTTATTAGTTTCCTATGTTAACTACGACAGTGTTCTATGGATAAAGCGAAATGCCATTCTTCTTGTGTAGTTTGATTTCATATCATTTTTCTGTGTGATAAGAAATCAACTGTGAACTCTGCCAAACGCAGAAGGATAACAAGAGTCTGAATCACATCTCGTTCCAGGAGCATTTCTGTGATGTGAGTATGGCAAAAATTGAGATTTAATCATTTGCAACGTATTAATGAACGGTGTCTTAAATTTCAAAAGAAAAATGAAAGGTTCATTAGTCATGCCTTAAGCCGTTTCTTGCTTTGATGAAGAAATATAAAACTCGCATAATTATCATAGAAACCTTTCGACTGAATTCTAAAAAAAAGTACTTTTAAATGGTTTCTCGCCTTTTGACTAATTTCGTTGTTCTACATCAAGTTTTCCTGGTTCTAGATACGGAGACAGATAAATTGCAAGATTTGGGAGAAACGGGAAGATGTAATGGTTTGTTCCTCAGCTCGTGAACGGTTGTAAATTTTAGGAGCTAGGCTCCAGAGTGACCTCGCGCCGGCAGCTTTTGTTTTGAAATAGTTGAGAGATTTTTTTCTTCCCCCAATTGGTTGAAACATTATGATAATCGTAACTTCTGTTACCAGTGAAAATGCAATGTATTCCATATGTCCGAATTCCCTTTTGATACACATCCTAATATTTTTGTTTCAGTGAACCGTGTGCGCACTAGCAGCCATTTTCAAACTTTGGCTGTCCATTTTGATTAAGAGGCATCGAAAAGTTTAATTACTTCGATGACCACTATGTAAGTGGCTAACGCTTCCGATGTGGCGTCGATGACTGAAATGTACGAAATACTCACTCTCGCACGGTGTCTGTGTCTGTCTGTGTGTGCGCGCCTGTGGGTATGGCTGTGTCTGTGTGAGTCTCTGTGTGTATATTTATGTGTGCCTATGTGTATGCATGTGTGTCTGTGTGTGTATATCTGTGTTTGGATCTCCATCGGTACGTGTGTGTATAGATATAGATATATCTCAACAATAGCACTATATACAATGCACAGTCAGGGAGAGACATACATTCTGTATATAAAATGCAAGCATGAATATTCTTACAGTCATGCTAAAGACACAATTCTATCGGGGTATATCACTTGTAAATACAAGCAGCTTGCTTGTCCATTCCTTCAATTACCGATTCGTATGTACGTATACTTCATAATGGTTATGCTTGTATATACTTTAATGATTCATTTCAAACAGAAATTGCCCACATTCCTGCAACAGTCTACCATTTGTGATCTTATGATGAGGCAAACATGTTAACTGGGGTTCTACATTGCAGTCAGAACTGTCTATTATCAATGTGTTAATTTGGAGAGAAAACATTCACTTTTTAAAAATTCCCAGACACAATAATATTCAATGCAAAGAACAAACCGAGAATGTTTCTATTTTCAAGCTTGACTGAGAAATCTCACCTAAAACGATCCTTTTTTTTTGAAGATCTGTTTCCAGCCACATAGACCCAGCAACAAATAATTCATGCACTGTACTCAACATTACCTTTCTAATTATTTTAAAATGTCAACATTTCCAGATATTAACAGTCACCTAACCTACCAGGGTAACAAGCCAGCTTACAATGTAAATGGAGTGTCTATTAACAGACAGTAAGGTTATGTTTCAGGTGGTTCCTTTTTTAAACCTTGTAACTAAACATGTTTATGAAAAAGCCTCTTCATAAAACTTTCAGCACTGTAGAGTTTTGAATTTGTCACATAATGATTAGCCCGTTAAACTGGTAGGACCACGGCTATAACAAATAAACTTGTCTTAAATTAAGTTCTGGTGGAGGTGGTGGGTCTAGACTGGCGGGCAATAAATTGCTTGCAGGAGGTGAGAAGCTTGTCAGCAAAGTTGTGAAATGGAGAGAGACCACCCAGCTTTCAAGAGGCAGTCCTGCAAGATACACACACCACACAACAAAAAAAATCTCAACTGGACTTTGGGTTAGTTTAGTCCTATACATAACATAGAAGGATTGGATAACGAGATGTAAGAACTACATTTCATTTTTTAAGAAATCAAAAGAAATTTAGCTTCTATCACTATTAATGCGGGTCTATCCAATTAAAATCATGGCAGGCAGATGTGCTAAGGGTTTAAATGCAGGTTCTGTGAAACTGCATTGAGCTTGATCTGCACATTTTATTAGTTGAAGAGAATATTGATTCTTCTCAACCGATATATGAACAACTTAAAGACATCTTAAAATAATTATTTATGAAACATCTAAAATTAATATGCATAGATATAAAGTTATCTACAAAACCCTGGTTTGACATCGCCCCCCCCCCCCCCCCCCCCCCCCCCCCAAAGAGCACTGTGAGCAGATCTGGGCACTACACCTTAGGAAGGATATATGGACATCAGAGTTAGCTATGAAGAGAGATTATACAAATTAGATCTATTTTCTCTAGAATTTAGGAGGTTAAGGGATGATCTGATCATAATCTTCAAGATATTAACAGGAAAAGTCAAGGTAGATAAAGTTAAATTATTTTCACTAGTTGGACATTCTATGACCAGCGAGTATAGTCTAAAATTTAGGGCCAGATGATTTAGGAGAGATGTTAGGAAGCACTTCTACACACAAGGGAGGTAGAGCTCTCTTCTACAAATGGCAGTGGATGCTCGATCAGTTGTTAATTTTAAATCTAAGATCGATAATTTTTTGTTAAGCAAAGATCATAAGAGATATGGGCCAAGACAGGTATATGGAGTTAGGCCACAGATCAGCCATGAACTCATTGAATGGCAGAACAGGCTCGAAGGGCTGAATAGCCTACTCCTCTTCCTATGTTCTTACGTGATACTTAGTTCCTTATCTACTTCAGATCCTGCCCTTCTGATCTCAAGCATGCAGGAAAATAAAGATTTGTATCTCAAGCCATTCTAAAGCCTTTTACAATGTTTTGCCAATTGAGTAGTCACTGAGAATTTGCTCAGTGTGAAGTCACACAAACAGTGGTGTGATAATGAGTAGATCATCTATTTTTGTGACTCTGTTTGAAGAACAGGGCACTGGCCAGAACTCCCCCAACTTCTTTTGAACAGTGCCATGGGATCTATTCCATCCACTTTGAATTTTGCATTGCTGCATTTTTTAGGCACCTCCAACAATGCAGCCCTCCCCTACCAGCCTACATGTTGTGCTCAAATGTTTGGGATGGGACTGTAAGTCCATGACTTTCTGAGCCAGGGCCAGGCAGATAAGAGTCAATCACATAGCCATGGGTCTGGAGTCACATGTAGGCCAGACCAGGTAAGGACAGCAGATTTCCTTCTCTAAAGGACATTATTGAAGCAGATGATTTTTTTTCCAATAATCAACACAGTCATCATTAGACTGTCAATTCCAGGTTTTTATTTAATTTAAATCTACCATTTGCAATGGTAGGATTTGAAGCCAGTGACTTAAAAAAGGAAAGTGAAGCAGAGAGGGATAAGGGGGCAGCTTGGGCTTAGTCAGTTGGAGGTGCTATCACTGATCATGGAGAAATTAAAATTGTGAATGTATGATATGTGGTGGCATGGTGGCTCACAGCACCAGGGACCCAGGTTCAATTCCAGCCTCGGGTGACTGTCTGTTTGCGCATTGTCCCCATGCCTGCGTGGGTTTCCTCCGGGTGCTCCAGTTTCCTCCCACAGTCCAAACATGTGCAGGTCACGTGAAATGGCCATGCTAAATTGCGCAGAGTGTTAGGGAAAAGGGTCTGGGTGACTTTTTGGAGGGTCGGTGTGGACTCAAATCATGAGTGGCCACACTGGAGGAGTGCAGATATATCAGCGGGTTATGAGGGTGGAGATAATTGCAGAGGGAGGAAGGGGTGAGGGCCATGGAGGGATTTGAAAATAAAGCTAATGTTTTAAAACCAAAACATTGCTGTGAACTGGGAACAAGTCAGCAAGTAAAAGGATGATTGGGGAGTCAGTCTTGCTGTGAGATAAGATATAGGCAGAAAGTTTTGAATGATGTTAAGTTTATGAAGGATAGAATGTAAGGGGCTAGCTATGAGTGAGTGCATTGGAACAATCAAGTCTGGTGATATCAATAGCAGAATTGAAGGCTCCAAATGAAGGTGGGCTGATGCAGGTGAATTTGAATGTTACTATGGGGGTCTTAGCAATCTTCATTCTACATTATTTCAAATTTCAGCCAAATAGACTCACTGTTATATAGTAAAGCAATCCCCATTATTTCAGTGGCAATCTCTCAGGAACCAACTTTGTCTGGGGTTGAGTGTGGAGCTGGAAAAGCACAGCTGGTCAGGTAACATCCGAGGAGCAGGAGAATCGACATTTTGAGCATAAGTGCTTCCTGATGAAGGGCTTATGTTCAAAACACCAATTTTCCTGTTCCTCAGATGCGGCCTGGCCTGCTGTGCTTTTCCAGCACCACACTCTTGTCTCTGATCTTCACTATCTTCAGTCCTCACTTTCTCCTTTTCTCTCTGTCTGGAATGGAACAATCCCAGATTGTTGCTGTGAAGGTAGGATGTCAAACATGAAAAATGTACCTTGCAATTAGGCATGGTGACAAATTCTGGTCCAGTCAATGATGGCTATATCTTATAAATGAATTTTTAAAAATGATTAAAACCCACCTCTTTTGGTCATCTGACTTAATATGTCCTCAAATTACTCGAAGTTACATTTTGTATTTGAATGCTCTTATGAAGCACCTGAGAACATTAAAGGTGCTATGTAATTTAAATATATGCTATTGTTGCAACTATATTGTTGCTGAAAGAAGACAGAGGGTGGTGGTCGATGGGAAATGTTCATCCTAGAGTCCAGTTACCAGTGGTGTACCGCAAGGGTCAGTGTTGGGGCCACTGCTGTTCGTCATTTTTATTAACAACCTGGATGAGGGTGCAGAAGGGTGAGTTAGTAAATTTGCAGAACACACTAAGGTCAGTGGAGTTATGGATAGTGATGAAGGATGTCGTAGGTTACAGAGAGACATAGATAAGCTGCAGAGCTGGGCTGAGAGGTGGCAAATGGAGTTTAGTGCGGACAAGTGTGAGGTGATTCACTTTGGTCGGAGTAACCGGAATGCAGAGTACTGGGCTAATGGTAAGATTCTTGGTAGTGTAGATGACCAGAGAGATCTCGGTGTCCATGTACACAGATCCTTGAAAGTTGCCACCCAGATTGACAGGTTTGTTAAGAGGGCATACAGTGTTTTAGCTTTTATTAATAGAGGGATCAAGTTCCGGAACCATGAGGTTATGCTGCAGCTGTACAAAACTCTGGTGCGGCCACACTTGGAGTATTGTGTACAGTTCTGGTTACCGCATTATAAGAAGGATGTGGAAGCTTTGGAAAGGGCGCAGAGGAAATTTACTAGGATGTTGCCTGGTATGGAAGGAAGGTCTTACAAGGAAAGGCTGAGGGACTTGAGGCTGTTTTCATTAGAGAGAAGAAGGTTGAGAGGTGACTTAATAGAGGCATATAAGATAATCAGAGGGTTAGATAGGGCGGACAGGGAGAGCCTTTTTCCAAGTATAGTGACGGCGAGCGCGAGGGGACATAGCTTTAAATTGAGGGGTGATAGATATAGGACAGATGTCAGAGGTAGTTTCTTTACTCAGAGAGTAGTAAGGGTATGGAAAGTTTTGCCTGCAACGGTAGTAGGTTCACCAACTTTAAGTACGTTTATGTCGTCATTGGACAAGCATATGGATGTACATGGAATAGTGTAGGTTAGATGGGCTTCAGATTGGTATGACACGTCGGCACACCATCGAGGGCCAAAGGGCCTGTACTGCGCTATAATGTTCTATATATTCTTCTATATTCTATATATCTTCTATATATCGATATACAGTAGGCCCATCTATAAGAGAGAGAAAGAGAGAGAGAGAGAGAGATGTCCAATGCTAGTACTGGAGGTCTTTGATAATAAATATTTTGTTGAATATGTCCCTAATACAAATATCACCTTATCTTCTCTCTTTTGAGAAAATGTTTGACCTGTTGTCAACTGTGTATCAGTGGGTAACGGTTTTCCTTCTGAATTGGAATGTAGTGAGTTCAGATCATAGAGACCTCAGTAACATTTTCCACTCTAATTCAGCACAGGACCAAAGAAATGCTAGATAAAATATATAAGC
This sequence comes from Chiloscyllium plagiosum, assembly GCF_004010195.1. Lineage (NCBI taxonomy): Eukaryota > Metazoa > Chordata > Chondrichthyes > Orectolobiformes > Hemiscylliidae > Chiloscyllium > Chiloscyllium plagiosum. Next base: position 50,261,617 of record NC_057731.1, on the reverse strand, counting down.
AGAAGTAGGCCATTCATCCCATTGACTCTGCTCCATTACTCAGTGAGGTCATTGTTGATCTCTGCTTATTCTCAACTCCACTTTCCTGCCTTTTCCCCACAACCTTTAATTCACTTTTAGAGTAAAAATCTCTCTAACTCAGCTTTGAATATACTTAATGACCAGCCTTCTGCAGTAAAGAATTCCACAGATTCACCACCAGCTGAGAAAAAATATCCTCCTTATTTCTGTGGTGATTGGGCAATGCCTTATTCCAAGATTATGCCCTCTGGTCCTAGTCTCTCCCACATGGGGAAATAGCCTCTCTGCATTTACCCTGTCAAATGCCTTAACAGTCATATCAATAAGGTTGAGTCTCATTCTTATAAAGTCCAATAAGTACAGGCCCAACCTCTCCTCATAAGAAAATCTCTTCATGTCCAGAATCAATCTAGTGAACCTTTTCTACCACCAATAACAATATATCTTTCCTTAGATAACCAGAATGGTTCACTGTATTCCAATCTGTCCCCAACACTTGCCCTGTATGGTTTTAGCAGTATTGCCTTAGCTATTACCCACTGTGCTTGCTTATATGCTAGTGTTTTTGTGATTTATGGTGAAGGATTACAAATGGCCTCTGTGTGGTAGCTTTCTGCAGTATTTCTCCACTGAAATAATATTGAGCTCCTCTATTCTTCCTGCCAAAATGCATACTCTCATATTTTCCCACATTGTATTCCATCCACCAAGATTTTGTCCAATAACCTAATCTGCCTATAATCCTCTAAATACTCTCTGTGTCATCTTTGGAACTTAGCTTTCTATCCCTTCTAAAAGTGGCCCCTTAACCGCTCTCTGTCTTCTATTAGTTAGCCAACCTATTAGTTAACCAGTCCTTGGTCCATATATATCCTAATATGCTACCTCCAACACCATAGGTTCTTATCTTTTTAAGTAACCTAATGTGTGGTACCTTATCAAATGCCTTCTGAAAATCCAAATACATTACATCCAGTGTTTCCTCTTTACATATTCTGCCTGTTAACTTTTGAAACAATTCTAATAAATATTTCGGGCATAATTTTCCCTTGTCCTGCTGACTCCGATTATTTTATGCATTTTTAAATGCTCTACTATTACATCTTTCATAATAGACTCACAGATATTAAGCTATCTGAAATAAAGATTTCTGGCCAATTATCTCATTGTTGTTTCCCAGAATATTGTTGTCTATGAATTAGCTAGTGTATTTTCTACCATGCAGAAGTGAAATGAAATTTGAAGCACACTGGTTCTGAAATGATGAAATTTGAGGCCATCTTGTAAAATAATGAGTTGTGCCATGGTGGTCAACTCAATGCTAATGTTGAAAAGTATGGCCCTGAAAAAGCACAGCAGGTCAGGCAGCATCCGAGGAGCAAGAGAGTTGATGTTTCAGGCAAATGCTCTTCATCAGGAATTCTAAACACTACCAGCAATGGTTTAGGAGTCCCAATGACTGTTTCTCTGCTGTCAGTGTCAGAGTCCACCATCTCTATATCTTGTTTGTTGTAGTCCTTATAGCAGAGGTTGTGACCCGGTGGCCAATACAAACATTCTATATTTATAGCAAAACAGTACACCTTCATCATCCATCTGGGGAATGTAGCTGAGTTTACACCCTGATGAAATTATCAAAAGCATTGAATAAATGCAAACACTTGTGTTCATTGTAGATCAAGTATTTTCTGTGATTATTACTGATTAGTTGGGCATGCTTTAATCTTAAGTTGGCAGTCAGCAATCATCTAATTAATGAAGAACATTTTGTTTGTTCTGAGTCAGAAGGTTATGCATTCAAACCCACCTTCACTGACTACCTGCCTTGATTCTGCAGTTGTGTCTGTCCCTAGATGTCCATGGAGGGGAAGCACATAATGCCTGGCAGTATGCTGGTGATCACCCTGGGGACTGGAATGCATCACTTCCGCCAAAAACTAAATTTGCTCAGTTAAGTTTCCTTTGATGGCTTGAATTTTGTTACAGTATCTCACTAAAGGGCTGTCAACTAGTTAATTTTTGTTTATTAGTTAATTTGGTTCTGTTTTTTAAAGCAATATAATCTAGTCTGGCACTTCAGTCTTGTACTGAGACAATATTGTAATATAGGAGTTTCCACCTTTTGATGGACTGTTAAACCATCTCCCTTCTTGGATGGATGTAAAGCATCACAATGCACTCTTTGAGACAGGGTAGACAAGGTATCTTTCTCATTATTTATGTCTCAATCGACACGTAAATTTATAGGACATGTCATTTGTTTAACTGCTGTCTGTGGGGCCATACTGTGCACAGGTTAGCTGCCATATTTCCTACATTAAAACAGTGTCTATACTAATACACTAATTACAGTTTTTAATTAACTGTAAAGAGCTTTGAAGCATCTTGAAATCACATCAGGCACAACATTAATGAAATTTCTTTCCTTTGGTGATGGTCTTTTTGGCAGCCTTTATAAATTAGTGGTGTTGCTAAAAAAAAATCATTGGTTTCTCACTGCTTCTAGATTGACCCAGTGCCAACAGATTTGAAATACGATTCTATCACCAAGTTCCTCCTAATTCATAAAATATGGATCTCAGGGTACAGATGTGATAGACTGAACGTGCCAGAAGGTAATTATTTTCCTGTTCATGTATTTGTATAGGTTACATACAGGAACAGATTCATGCTTAAAGTTATTTGAATGCTAAATAAACTTGTAATGTTATTGATTCTTGTATATTCCTTGGTGACACTCAATAAATGAAGAATGAAATTGTATAGCTTGCAGTTACAAAATGGGTTAAATAGTCTGATATTGCTGACAATTATCTGGCAGGCATAACTAGATATATCTGATAAGTTCATCAAATATGCTGAAGCACTTTATTATTCCTGTCTATTCTATTAAAGGCACATTAGTGACTAATGTTTGAATCTTCTTTGACATGGTACCACATCAGACTCTGGTGACTTCTATATAGTTATACTCCAAGTGCTTTTGATGTAAAGGTGAAACCACCTCACATTGAAGCAAAAGTATTTATTGCAAACCAGCATGCAACACAAAGCCAAGTCACATATTTGCCAACACATTCACTGCACTTCTTCTTAACTGCAATTGCACTGTAAAAAAAAATTCAACACCTTTTGTGAAGAAACCCAGGTAACGCAAATCAGTTGGTCACATGTTTCATTCTAGTTGAAATGCAGAAAAGCAGTACCCTTTAATTTATCATATAAATTTCAAAAGCATATGATAGCATTCCTTTAATCTCACTGAAATGGTTGTTGATTGCAGATTCTTGTCAAGCATATATTTCATTTGTTATCAACAGTGTGTACTTAGGGAGTCAATATGACATGCATCAGCAAGTGCTTTACAGTTTCTGTCGGTATTTTAATCAATGTTTCCAGACTCTCTTCACCAAACGAGACATGTTAAAAACCGCAACAAACAGCAATGTAACTGTCAGGAAGAACAATTGAACATTTTAAAAATTGGTGCATTATTGTTGAAAAAACTTGTTAATAAAACCTAAATAAGCTAGCAGACTGTGAGGATTAGTTCAGTTTCCTATTCATTTTGTTGGGCTTGAAATCAATTCTGATTCAGATGAAAACGTCTCAGTGCATTTCCATATTTTTAAAATTGGATAAATAGACAAAGTCTTTTCCCTGGGGTTGGGGAGTCCAGAACGAGAGAGCATAGGTTTTGGGTGAGAGGGGAAAGATAGAAAAGAGACCTAAGGGGCAACTTTTTCACACAGAAGATGGTATGTGTATGGAATGAGCTGCCAGAGGAAGTGGTGGAAGCTGGTGCAATTGCAACATTTAAAAGACATTTGGACAAGTATATGAATAGGAAGGGTTTGGAAGGATATGGGCCAGGTGCTGGCAGGTGAGACTAGATTGGGTTGGGATATCTGGTCTGCAAAGACGGGTGGGACCGAAGGGTCTGTTTCTATGCTGTACATCTCTATGACTCTATGAATCCATATGTTCATGGGATGTTTGCATCACTTACTAGGCCAGAATTTATTGCCCACACTTAATTGTTCTTGAGAAATATCCTGGTGGTAAGAATTCTTCTTGAACCACTGATGGTGAGATTCTAAATGAATATTTTGTGTCAGTATTTACTGTGGAGAAGGATATGGAAGCTAGGGAACTTGGGGAAATAAGTAGTGATGTCTTGAAAAGAGTTTATATTACAGAAGAGGAGGTACTGAAGGTCTTAAGACACGTAAAGGTAGATAAATCCCTGTGACCTGATAAGGTGTTTCCCAGAACTTTGTGGGTAGTCAGAGAAGAGATTGCAGGGTTCTTTGCTGAGCTATTTGCATCATCGATAGCCATGGATGAGGTGTCGGAAGACTGGAGGGTGGCTAATGTGGTGCCATTATTTAACAAAGGTTGTAAGGAAAAGTCAGCGAACTATAGACTGGTGAGCCTTACATCAGTGATGGGTAAGTTGCTGGAGGGGATTCTGAGGGATTGTAGTATTTGCATGCATATGGAAAGGCAAGGACTGTTTAGAGATCGTTGTCATGATTTTGTGCATGGGAAATCATGTCTCACTAACTTGTTTGAGATTTTTGAAGAGGTGACAAAGAAAATTGAAGAAGACAGTGCAGTAGACATTGCCTGCATGTACTTCCGCAAAGCATTCAACAAGGTTCCACATAGTGGACTGGTTAACAAGGTTAAACATGAGATCCAGAGGGAGCTAGTTTATTGGATACAAAATTAGCTTGAAGGGAAGAGACGGAAGGTAGTGGTTGAAGGTTGCTTTTTAGGGTGGAGTCCTGTGACCAATGGTGTGCCATAAGGATCAGTTATATAAAAGATTTGGATGTGAATATTGGAGGAATGGTTAGTGATTTTGCGGATAACATCAAAATAGGAAATGTAGTGGACAGTGAAGAAGATTTTTTCAGAGTACCATGGGACTTTGATCACATGGGCCAATAGGCCAAGGAGTAGCAGATGGAGTTTAATTTAGATAAATGTGAAGTGGTGCATTTTGGCAAGGCAAACCAAGGCAGGACTTATACAATTAATGGTAGGATCCTGGGGAATGTTGCCATCAAAGTGACCTAGGGTTCCGGTGTAGAGTTCCTTGAAAGTGGAGTCGCAGGTAGACAGGGAGGTGAAGAAGACATTTGGCATACTTGCCTTCATTGGTCAGCACACTGAGTACAGGAGTTGTGATGTCATGTTGCGGCTGTACAGGACTTTGGTGAGGCCACTTTTAGAGTACTGCATATAATTCTGGTCGCCCTGATAATGGAAGGATGTTATTAAACCTGAGAGGTAGAAGGAAAGATTTACAAGGAAATTGCTGGGGTTGAAGGGCTTGAGGGGAAAAGCTGAATAGGCTGAGACTTTTTCTCCTGGAGCATTGGAGACTGAGAGGTGACTTTATAGAGGTTTGTAAAATCATGAGAGGCATGGATATGGTGAATAGTCAAGGTCTTTTTCGGAGAATAGGGGTGTCCAAAACTATCGCTGAAAATGTGTTGCTGGAAAAGCGCAGCAGGTCAGGCAGCATCCAGGGAACAGGAGAATCGACGTTTCGGGCATAAGCCCTTCTTCAGGAATGAGGAAAGTTTGTCCAGCAGGCTAAGATAAAAGGTAGGGAGGAGGGACTTGGGGGAGGGGCGTCGGAAATGTGATAGGTGGAAAGAGGTCAAGGTGAGGGTGATAGGTCAGACTGGGGTGGGGGCGGAGAGGTCGGGAAGAAGAT
>NC_057731.1:50197625-50254750 GCF_004010195.1 Chiloscyllium plagiosum | reverse complement strand
AGCGGAGGGCTTTGAGTCCTTCGTGATGGGGGATGGAGGTGTACAGGGACTGGATGTCCATGGTGAAAATAAGGCGTTGGGGACCGGGGAAGCGAAAATCATGGAGCAGGTGGAGGGCATGGGTGGTGTCCCGAACGTGGAGTGTCCAAAACTAGGGAACATAGATTTAAGGTGAGAAGAGAAAGATTTTTCATGCAGAGGGTGGAGCTTGTGTGAAATTAACTGCCAGAGGAGATGGCGGAGGCTGGTACAATTACAACATTTAAAAGGCATCTCAATGGGTATATGAATCGGAAGCGTTTAGAGGGATATGGGCCAAATACTGGCAAATTGGATTAGGTCAGATTGGGATAGCTGGTCAATGTGGACAAGTTGGACTGAAGGGTCTGTTTCCATGTTGTATGACTCTGACTATGATACTGCTGTCCAAGTGCTACACCTCTGGATCCCACGTGATTTAACCTTGTTAACCAGTCAACTATGTGGAACCTTGTTGAATGCTTTGCTGAAGTCCATATAGACAAAGTCTACAGCACTGCCTTCTTCAATTTTCTTTGTCACCTCTTCAAAAAACTCAAACAAGCTACTGAGATACGATTTCCCATGCACAAAATCATGGTGACTATCTCCAAGCAGTCCTTGCCTTTCCATATGCAGCTATTTCGGAAGGGAGGGAGTTCCAGGATATTGATCCAGTGATAATGAGAAAGTGATCTAGTTCTAAGTCTGTGCTGAGTGATTTGGAGGGAACATAATGGTATCTATGTTTCTGCTGCCTTTGTTCTTCTAGGTGATATAGTTGAGTGTTTGGGTTTGTAATATTGCTTCACATTTTGTTCATTTGACATGTTTCATTTTAAACATTGAATAGACATGAAGGGAGTCATTTTCACATTCACAGAATGTGCCAAAACACTCAGCGTTGATTAATTACTTTCAATGCATAGTCACTGTTGCTATGAAGGCAAGTACAGCGGCCAACTTGTTCACAGCATACTCCCGCTAATAGTAATGATATAAAAATCCCATTAATCAACTTTGTGGTTTGACTGGAATAAAAAACATTAACAAAAATACCTGAAGAACTTTCCCAACTTTTGTTTTATGTTAATGAAAAATTATTTTTTTCAAAATTCTCAACAGAAAAATAACAACTCTGATAACACAATACGGCCTCAGTACTGCAATTAAGTCTCTTTCTAAATTAAGTGCCTAAGACCTGGATTAGAACTTAAAGGTACTAGCAGTGAGCCAAGGTGACATTTCAAGGGTGATTTTTACCTTTATGATTATCTCATCAACAAATTAAATGCTGGCCAGCAAATATTAAGTATTCATTTTAATATCTTTAGTTGTCATTATTTCCACTTGTTGTGAATGGTAGGCATTTTATGAAGGGAATTGCAAAGTCTCTGCTCACTTGCTTGTTTGTTATCAGGAAACCTTAAGAGAAGGTGAATGAAAATCATCAATGTTGAAAATGATAAGGCATAGTGTCATAGAACCATGAAGTTATACAGTACCTATCCATGCCCCTCATGATTTATAGACCTCTAAAAGGTCACCCCTCAGCCTCTGATGCTCCAGGAAGAAAAGCCCCAGCCTATTCAGCTGCTTCCTATGACTCAAACCCTCCAGTTCTGGAAACATCCCTGTAAATCTTTTCAGCACCCTCTCAAGTTTAACAACATCTTTCCTATAGAAGGGCAACCAGAATTCTGTGCAATATTCTCTAAGTTGCCTCACCAATGAACTATACAGCCATGACATCCCAACTCCTATGCTCAATGTTTTGACCAATAAAGGCAAGCATGCCAAATGCCTTCTTCACCACCCTGTCTACCTGGACTTCACTTGCAAAGAACTATGGAGCTGCATACCTAGGTCTCTTTGTTTGGCAAAACAAAAGGCAAATGGTCTGAAAATCCATCACATACTGGAAGTCCTTCAGCTTTGGATTTAGTTCTTCACTTATTGTATCTTTATTTCCCCAGAGGTAAAGTCTATCAGTATGCGCAATGACTAGGACAGCCAGCTCCATTCCATTGTGCCAGAGACAGAATGGTCTGTTCCCTGTACTACATGGGGAAACTGGATAAATTGAGTAAAACGTTCTGGTACAATGACGGCCATCTCAGAATGTCAGATCTGCCACATTTATAGTTTAGCAGAGCTCTGCCTTGTCTTTCAGCTTAGTTCTGACGGTTGTCCACAGAATGAGCAGCCTTTCTCTATTGAGTTCTACCCTCTGCTGCCCTCACTGCCTGTCCCTTTAAGGTGCCAGAAAACACTTTGATACTATCCATCTCTGACATCTTTGCTCTTCCTTATGCACATTTTCCAGGTGTTGTATCTTGCATAACCTCTTTTCCCAAGTATATCCTCCAGTTACAATCCCCTGCCCAAAAGGTGTGAGTTACCTTGTCAACATTGCCTCAAGCAAGTTCCTCTTAAACAACAGATCTATCAAAAACCTGTTAATTTGTCGCTTGGCTACCTATGACGTATAGTATGCATTTGTATCCTTTTCTTCCAATGCTCTAATTTGAGCCTTATTATTCTTAACCAGCCAAAGAGTGCTGAGGTGCCATTAACAGCATTTGAAATGAAAGGATTCAATCAAATGTTACTCATTCTTTTTCCCTCTTTATTCTTGTATGAGGTTGCTGCCAAGGCCAGCATTTGTTGTTTATCCTTAATTACCTTTGAAATGAGTAGTTTGGTGATTAAGAGCTAACTATATTGCTGTCAATCTGGAATCACATGTCGGCCAAACCCAGTATGGATGGCAGATTTCCTTACCTGTAAATCATTCATAGACTAGCTTTTAATTCAAGATTTTATTGAATTCAAAGTTTCACCATGTGCCCATGGTGGAACTTAAACCCATTAATAAAATATTAGCCTGAAGCATCACCACTGCTCCTGCACATGCTGTATTCCTGATGAAGGGCTTTTGCCCGAAACGTCGGGTTGACTGCTCCTTGGATGCTGCCTGAACTGCTGTGCTCTTCCAGCACCACTAATCCAGAATCTGGTTTCCAGCATCTGCAGTCATTGTTTTTACCACACTGACAAATAGATGGATTTGGATAGAATGCGGAGGTTAATGGATTAATGAAAGACACATCATGCTTAACAAAACAACTAGAGTTTTTTTGAAGATGTAACTTGTAGAATAGATAAGAGAGAACCAGCTAATGTGATACATTTGGATTTATCAGAAGACTTTTGATTTGGTCTATCAGAAGAGATTTGTGGGAAAGGTTAAAGTGCATGGGGTGGGGGTAATACATTAGCATGAGTTGAGAATTAGTTGACATGCAGGAAGCAGGATTGGGAATAAATGGGTCTTTTTCTAAGCCAGAGGCAGTAACTAGTGGAGTACCGCAAGGATCAGTGTTTGGGTTCCAGCTATATAGGATATATATAAATAACCTGAATGAGGGAACCAAATACAACATTACCAAGTTTGGTGATGACACAAAACTAGGCAGAATTGTGAGTTGTGTGGAGAAGGTGTGACAATGGATTATTTATTGTCACATACATGCAGTGAAAAGTTTTTTGTCATCACAATCTGGCACCCTTTGAGTTACAAAAAGAACAAAAAGAAATTACATAAGTAGTTCATCCTCTGTATACGGGGTCTTAAAGGTCAGCTTCCAGCCTTCTGTAAGGATTCTGAAAGGTGTCCCAGGCCTCGAGGAGTCCCTATGCTTCATAGAACATAGAACACAGAACATTACAATGCAGTACAGGCCCTTCAGCCAATCTACCCTAACCTGCACATCTTTGGACTGTGGGATGTTGTACCGACCTGTGAACCAATCAGAAGCCCATATAACCTATATTATTCCATTATCATCCGTATGTTTGTCCAATGACCATTTAAACGACCTTAAAGTTGACGAAACTACTACTGTTGTAGGCAGGGTGTTACATGCCCTTACTAGTCTCTGAGTAAAGAAACTACCTCTGACATCTGTCCTGTATCTATCATCCATCAATTTTAAGCTATGCCCCCTCGTGCTAGCCATCACCATTCGAGGAGAAAAGGCTCTTACTGTCCACCCTATCTAATCCTCTGATCATCTTATATGCCTCAATTAAGTCACCTCTCAGCCTTCTCCTCTCTAACAAAAACAGCCTCAAGTCCCTCAGCCTTTCCTCATAAAACCTTCCCTCCATACCTGGCAACATCCTAGTAAATCTCCTCAGCATGTTCCCAAAGCTTCCACATCCTTCCTATAATGCGGCAACTATGTGCAAAATACTCCAAGTGCGACTGCACCAAAGTTGTGTACAGCTGCAACATGACCTCATAGCTCTGAACCTCAATCCCTCGACCAATAAAAGCTAGCACACCATATGGCTTCTTAACAACCCTATCAACCTGGATGGCAACTTTCAGGGATCTATGCACATGGACACCGAGATCCCTATGCTCATTCACACTGCCAAGCACCTGCCATTAGCTCAGTATTCTGCATTCCTGTTGCTACTTCCAAAGTGAATCACCTCACATGCTCCCACATTAAATTCCATTTGCCACCTCTCAGGCCAGCTCTGAAGCTTATCTATGTCCCTCAGTAACCTGCAAAATCTTTTGGCACTGTCCACAACTCCTCTGACCGGTGTTTTTTTTATGAAGAAAAGTTATGACAGAGTTGTTGAGCAATCTGCTAAAAGCCAATAAAGTAAACAGCTTGTGAGACATTTGGGCTTTTTTAGAAAAAATGATGTAGCAGTAGAAACAGCCTGAATGAGTAGGGTCAAGCTGCCACAGAACCAGAATTTTTAGTTTTAGCTTTTAGCAGTTGCTGCGGTCTTGAAGCTGGAAGTGAAAGCTTTTATTCCTCTCTTTGTTATAGCTAAAAGCTGGAGTTCTCTTCCTGCCACTAGAATTGCATGAGACAATCTATTTTACAGAATTTGTCTTTGCCAAAGGTACGTTTAAGAAATGTTAATATATTGCAACAATTGATTAATAGTAGTTAATATATATCTATAATTTTGGTAAGCATTTTGATAGAGTAACAGTTAAGTAGGTAAAAACAATGACTGCAGATGCTGGAAACCAGATTCTGGATTAGTGGTGCTGGAGGAGCACAGCAGTTCAGGCAGCATCCGAGGATCAGTAAAATCGATGTTTCGGGCAAAAGCCCTTCATCAGGAATAAAGGCAGAGAGCCTGAAGGGTGGAGAGATAAGTGAGAGGAGGATAGGGGTGGGGAAAATGTAGCACAGAGTACAATAGGTGAGTGGGGGAGGGGATGAAGGTGATAGGTCGGGGGGAGGGGCGAGTGGATAGGTGGAAAACAAGATAGGCAGGTAGGACAAGTCATGGGGACAGTGCTGAGCTGGAAGTTTGGAACTGGGGTGAGGTGGGGGAAGGGGAAATGAGGAAACTGTTGAAGTCCACATTGATGCCCTGGGGTTGAAGTGTTCCAAGGTGGAATATGAGGTGTTCTTCCTCCAGGCGTCTGGTGGTGAGGGAGTGTCGGTGAAGGAGGCCCAGGACCTCCATGTCCTCGGCAGAGTGGGAGGGGGACTTAAAATGTTGGGCCACAGGGCGGTGTGGTTGATTGGTGCTGGTGTCCCGGAGATGTGCCCTAAAGCGCTCTGCTAGGAGGGGTCCAGTCTCCCCAATGTAGAGAAGACTGCTTCGGGAGCAATGGATACAATAAATGATATTGGTGGATGTGCAGGTAAAACTTTGATGATTGTGGAAGGCTCCTTTAGGGCCTTGGAAAGAGGTGAGGGAGGAGGTGTGGGCGCAGGTTTTGCAATTCCTGCGGTGGCAGGGGAAAATGCCAGGATGGGAGGGTAGGTTGTAGGGGGACGTGGACCTGACCAGGTAGTCACAGAGGAAACGGTCTTTGTGGAAGGCGGAAAGGGGTGGGGAGGGAAATATATCCCTGGTGGTGGGGTCTGTTTGGACGTGGCAGAAATGTCGGCGGATGATTTGGTTTATGTGAAGGTTGGTAGGGTGGAAGGTGAGCACCAGGGGGGTTCTGTCCTTGTTACAATTGGAGGGGTGGGGTCTGAGGGCGGAGTAACAGTTAAGCCAATTCTTTTATTTTATTTTTATTTTGTCTATATTTAACTGTAGTGTGAAGAGCTTATGCCCAAAATGTCAATTCTGTTGTACCTTGGATGCTACCTGACCTGCTGTGCTTTTCTAGCGCCATGCGCTTTGACTCTGATCTCCAGCATCTGCAGTCCTCACTTTCTCCTAGTTTGACAAATTGAATTGCATCTGGGATGCAACACCATACACTGAACTATAAAATAAGAAAATGTTATGGTCTACGTTATCTCCTTAACATATTTTGAGGGGATTTGGTCTGGTCCATAACAGAGGTAAGGTGGTTTCAATATGATTTAGACAGGTTGAATGAGTGGGCAAATACATGGTAATTAGAGTCATAGAGTCATAGAGATGTACAGCACCGAAACAGATCCTTGCCGTATCCAAACCTTGGGGATCAAACTTGTTTTTGTGCATTCTGCCTAACATCATTAGAGGGACACTTCAAACCTCAACTGGATTTTTTTTTCTCTGCTCTCTGAACACGTCGGTGTCAAACTACCCTCAATTACAACAATCGGAAGTCCCTTAAAAGTTGTATTGAAATATGCTGTATCAAATGCTAAACTGTGCAACGTGGAGACAGGGAGGAGGAGGAGGCTATTTGGCCTTCTCCTCCTTGTCCATGCCGACCAGATATCCCAACCCAATCTAGTCCCACCCGCCAGCATCCCGCCCATATCCTTCTCAAACCCTTCGTATTCATATACCCACCCAGACGCCATTTAAATGTTGCAATTGTACTGGCAATACAACATGGCTAAATGTGAAGTTATACACTTCAGTGTGAAAACTGAAAAGAAGAGCATTATTTAAATGGTGATATTAGTGAATATTGAGAAGATTTGTAGCTTAGGTTGAGGTTTTGGATGTAGGTTTACTCACTTCATTTCCAGGCGTTTCATTACCCTATTAGGTAACATCTTCAGTGGGCCTCAGGTGAAGCAATGCTGAAAATTCCTGCTTTCTATTTATATGTTTGGGTTTCTTTGGCTTGGTGACGTCACTTCCTGGCTAGCCACCAGGATACATGAACACTAACTAGCCACAAAAAGACATGACCCACTTTCACTAGTATCCTCACATATGGATGAGGAAGGACACCACTTCGACTGGGACAACACATCCATCCTAGGACAAGCCAAACAAAGACATGCACGAGAATTCCTACAAACACATCAAGTTAGACCTTATCTATCACCCCCTGAGAAAAGGAACAGGAAGTGACTTCACCAACCCAAAGAAACCCAAACATATAAATAGAAAGCAGGATTTTTCAGCATTGCTTCACCTGAGGCCCACTGAAGATGTTATCTAGTAGGGTAATGAAATGTCTGGAAATGAACCTTGCAGCTCAGTGAGCAAACCTACATCCAAGTGGTGATATATTGGGAAATCTGGGTGTACATCAGTCAACAAAAGTAGGCAGCAAGTAATTAGGAAGGCAAATGTTATATTAGCCTTCATTTGCAATAAAATTTAAGTTTACAAATGGAGATGTCTTATTGTATGGTCTTGGTGAGACCACGCCTGCAATATTGATCTCCCTACCTAAGAATGGATATGCTTGCCAGAGGACTAAGATGAGGAAAGATTTCTTAAATCTTAAGGGCAGTGAACCTGTGGAATTCTCTAGCAAAGAAGGCTGTGGAGGCTAAATCACTGAATATATTCAAGAGAGAAGCAGATTTTTTTTTAGATTTTAAGACATCAAAGAGCGTGGGGAGAAAACAAGAATATGACATTGAGATAGGGGATCAGCCATGATCCTGTTGAATGGTTGAGCAGGACTGAAGGCCAAATAGCCTCCTCCTCCTCCCTGTCCCCACGTTGCACAGTTTAGCATTTGATACAGCATATTTCACATACAACTTTTAAGGGACTTCCGATTGTTGTAATTGAGGGTAGTTTGACACCGACGTGTTCAGAGAGCAGAGAAAAAAAAATCCAGTTGAGGTTTGAAGTGTCCCTCTAATGATGTTAAGCAGAATGCACAAAAACAAGTTTGATCCCCAAGGTTTGGATACGGCAGATTTTGGGGAGAATCTCGGAGATTTCTTGAGAAACAGCGCAGCCTAACCTAATGGGCACAGTTAAAAATCACACAACACCAGGTTACCTGTTGGACTTTGTCCACCCCAGTCCAACACTAGCACTTCCTCATCATATTCCAATGGGAGCGAGTTCGGATCTGTGGCACATGTTATTCACTGTCTCATTGCGAGGAATTTCGGCCCGGTTACCTTCTTTTCCCCTGAGTTGCTTCGATCTATGACAGCCATCGGCAAAGACTGCGAGTCAGAGAAGGCATGTATAAGAGACGTGTGCTGTGTGCTGAATGTTCTGTTAGGTTAGTGGACCACGCCCTGCCACATCCTGGTTTGTCAGCTGAACGTCTATGGACAGGAACCTTGTGGACAGTGACCAATCCTTTCCCACTGCTTTACATTAAAAAAAATCGGTAACTGATTGTTTTTAGAACATAGGTAGCTATTTGAGCTCTGCATTATCAACAATGATCACTCAATAATGTAAAGCCATTTGAAAAATGTTAACTCTCTAAATAATTACGTGCTGTTTTCTTCGTTTATGAAACCATACGATATAGGAGCAGGCTTGGACCATTCGGCCCATTGGGTCTGTTCCATCATTCGTACATGGCCGGTATGTTTCTCAAACCCATTCTCCTGCCTTTTCCCCATAACCTTTGATCCCCTTACCAATCCAAAACCTATCTGTCTCTGCCTTAAATACACTCAATACTCCAAAGCCTTCTGTAGCAATGAATTCCACAGATTAACCACCCTCTGGTTAAAGAACTTTCTCCCTAACTCAGTTCTGAAAAGGTCATCCCTCCGCTCTGAGGCTGTGTGCTTGTTCCTAGTCTACTCCTCCTAGTGGAATCAAATTCACTCAGTGTCCAGTCTATCCAGGCCTCCCAGGATTCTGTAAAGTTCAATCAGACCGTGAGTTCACGAATGAAGAGTCGGCGGAACTGGCCATCTGAGCTTACCTCCTGTAAGTGGAAGGGTTTCGGAGTACAGGACCCCCGAGGATGAAGCCATTCGGCCTTTCGAACCTATCCCCCAGCATTCAATAAAATCAGGATTAGTTTGTGCGCCATTTTCCTGTCTGCGGCTGGTGTCAGTGGTCAACGATGAAGCGAACAGACACACTAATTCTAATAAAGTTGTGAAAAAAATACCCAGTGAGGATATTAAAAAGTGCGATTCTAGTCCGGTTATAGAAACTGCAGTAAACAGGTCCAAAAAAAACTTTTTATGCAGCAGCAGCAGTGCCTATTTTATATTTTTATGCAGCAGCAGCGCCTATTTTATACAACCTGCCATTCCGAAGTAATAACAAATAAAAACAGCAGGAGAATCTCAGAAGGCCTTGGCCGTGTCTGTGGAGAGAGAACGAGTTAATGTTTGGAGTGCAGTCAGCCTTCTTCAGAAAATTCATTCTGCTTTCTCTCCAGGTGTTCTGAGGAAGGGTCACTCACCCCGAAATATTAACTCTGATTTCTCTGCACTGATGCTGCCAGACCTGCTGAGCTTTTCCAGCAACTTCTACTTTTGTATCTGATTTACAGCATCCACGCAGTTTCCTTTGGTTTTTACTTTAGTGTCTGTGGTCATAATTGCCATACTGGGTATGTGGAGAGATTGAGTCGGTTAGGATTATATTTACTGGAGTTCAGAGGGGGAGAATCTCATAAAAAACTATAAATTCGAGGTTGGATGCAGGAGGATATTCCCAATGGTGAGGGAGTCCAGAACCAGGGATTATAATAAGGTGTGAACCTTTTAGGAATGATCTGCCAGAGGAAATGGTGGAGGCTGGTACAATTACAAAATTTAAAAGGCGTCTCGATGGATATATGAATAGGAAGGGTATAGAGAGATGTGGGCCAAATGCTGGCAAATGGGGCTGGATTAATTTAGGATATCTGGTCGGCATGGACGAGTTAGGCCGAATGGTCTGTTTTCGTGCTGTACACCTTTGTGACTCTATGACTGAGATGAGGAGAAATTTCTTCACCCAGAGACTGGTGAGAGGGGAATTCAGTACCAACAGGAACTGGTCTAGGCCAAAACATTGATTTCAAGAAGCTGATAGTTATATCTGTTCTAGCTAAAGGGATTAAGATATATGGGGTGGGGGTGGTGGGATGGGATTAGGATGTTAAAGTGACCATGCAGATCATATTGAGAGGGCCGAATGACCTACGCTCGCCCCGATATTCTATGTTTATATGTTACCCTTGAGGTGAGCGGCTTGGGGGACTCATTGCAGAGGATAGCTAAGAGTCGACCACATTGCTGAGGGTCTGGAGTCACATATAGGGTGAAGGATGGCAGATTTTCTTCCCTAAATAAATGAGGTGCAGGAACGTGCAGTGGTAATCGGGGCTGCAGCTGCACGGCAAGGGAACTCGAGCCTGGGTGAAAGGAAGTGTTTAAACCGGACCTTGCTCTGAGAGAGTGGGAGTGTGTGTGGGGTGGGGGGGGGGGGGGGTAGACGGCTGTTTATAGCTCCTCCTGCTGTCAATCGATCACCTCGCCAAAAAAAACCAATGGACCAATCACAACGCAGTAGGGGGCGAGGGGGCGGAGAGGCGTGCCAGCAAGTGTCCAATCACCATCACCCAATCCCGTCTGTCAATAAACGATGTAAATAAAGTTGCAGAAAATGTAATCCCTTGGGGCTGGCGGAGTGAAGGTTTCACGGGTTTCGAGCATTAACCCTCACACCCAATTACATCCCCATCTCCCCCCCGACACCCCATCACACTCGGCCATACCTACCTTCCCTCGCTCGGATTGAATACCTGACACCAGGACGTGGACTGAGGCGCTCGATAGATTTCTTTCAGAGTCAGAAAGGAAAAAAGACCAGGCGGATGTGCGGAGCTTCGCTGTTAGTGGTGAACTGGGCAAAAGGAACAGTAGAGAGGATCTGTGATCCTGGAAAGCGTTCTCACTGAACTGGGGAGAAAGGGGGTTTGGATTCGTCTCTATTCACGCATACACACACGTAACAATAATAAAAAGATGACCGTTCAAGGCGGCTCTTTGACACCTTTTACTATCCAGGACATCCTCACCCGGGGGACTGACGCTCGCCTTACTCAGAACACCCTTAAAACCGACATCCACCCGCCTTGTCCCCCGAGTAAAGGCGAAGGGGAGAGACCCACCCCACTGATCGTCCTCAGAATCGACCAGGACCGGGGGAAAGATGCTTTAACCAGCGGCTCGGTGCAGGAGCAGCACCGGCAGCCCGCTACCGAAGGAGAGCCGGGGCCCAGGAATAACGAACGGGGACATCTGGACGCGGAGTCGCTGAACGAGGAGTCGGGAGAAGCGAACAGCTGGGAAAACAGCGCCGAAAAATTCGACAGAGGTAAGCTGTGCCTCCTCAAGAGGGGCTGTTTCAACGTTCGGAAACGCCTCGTCTAAAATCAAATTTCAGAAAATGCACGGCAGAAATCAGCGTATCAGAAATGACACTCGGCTTGACAAATCAATTGCTCAACTGCTGACAATGAAATGGGTGCAATTTCTTGGAGTCTGTTTAGGATATGTTGACTGTATTCCCTTTGAGGTTTCTTAATTGTTATTTCTTTATTCAACTAAAGTTCGTCGTCGGTATTTTAAATTCTTGCTGGCGGGTGTTAATTCCTAAAACTGACAACGGGAAACAAACCCCCTGGTGTCCTCGCTCGCTGGAGGTTGTAAAATCAATCTAGACTTTAAAACTTCTAAATTTTTAAAATTGCAGTAATGACCATGAAATTCAATCTTGTGTCTACCAGCCCTCACAAACACGCGTTTTACGAGGTAGATGTGAACATTGTAAAGATAATTTGGATGTATTTTTTGCACTAAATACCAACAATCGCCGTGAAAATGACTGAGTTTTAAAAATATTGCTATTGTCCACTTGGAGATTTTATAGATTTGTTTGTTCATACACTTCCTGGTTCTGAATCTTAAACCCCAGCACGTCTGCGTTCTACACTTAAATATGAAACGAGTGATTTTCAGACATTATCCGGTACATTTTAAATCATTTTAGTACAGATATTCCATTGAGAGGTGTCTACAGACCCAGTGTGTAGTCAAAGCACATTTTCCACAGAGATACTTGTCAATATTACAGCACCGAGGTTCTTTCTGCACCTTCCGAAAGCAGAAGTGACAAAACTTGGACCAAAAAAAACACAAAAAGAAAATTGCACCCCAGCTTTTGTGGAATCTCAGGCGGGGCTGGGTCCCTATTTTTGCGAAATGAGTTAATCTCCGAATGTGCAAGAGGAATCGGCGTGCGCGTAAGGCTGAACTGAAATCCCGTAGGGGCGGCGCTACGATGCTGTGTGCTGAACCGCTTTAAACCGAGAATGAGCCGGGCGTAAAACTGTCTTTAAATCGTTAGAATTGTAGAACGCAGCGAGTTCAGGATTCCGTTCCCTCGGAGAGATGTTTAACCCAGGGGTGTCTTTGTCTATCTCAATTTGAATTATAACTTGCATAAGATGAACTGTCAAAATTCTATTCGTTCACTGATCATTCCTGTGGTGGATGAATTCACATGCTGGGGGGGGGGGGGGGGGAGTGTTACTCTTGAAAATTGCATTTATCCGTTAAACTATCGGTTTCATAGTGACTCCCATTTCAACTCACTTTTCCCAATTCCCAGGAAATTTGAGTTTTCTATAAAAGCTGGGGGTGGGGACAACTAGTCAAAGTCTCTCCGGAGAAATGTAAATCAGATTTTGGAAAAGGTTTAACAACCTTCTTTACTCAGAGAGTAGAAAGGGTATGGAATGCTTTGCCTGCAACGGTAGTAGATTCGCCAACTTTAAGTACATTTAAGTCGTCATTGGACAAGGATATGGACGTACATGGAATAGCGTAGGTTAGATGGGCTTCAGATTGGTATGACAGGTCAGCGCAACAACGAGGGCCGAAGAGCCTGTACTGCGCTGTAATGTTCTAAGTTCTATATGTTCTAACCTGACCCAAATCTAAATCAGACGGGCGCAGCAACTCAGAAGTGCAACAAGAACGGAAATTGCTGGAAAAGCTCAGCCGGTCTGTCAGCATCCGTGGAGAGAAATGAAGAGTTAACGTTTCGGGGTCGAGTGAACCCGATTTCTCTCCACAGATGCCGCCAGACCTGCTGAGCTTATCGAGCAATTTCTGTTGCTGTCTGTGATTTCCAACAGTTCTTTCGGAGTGTAACCAGAACGGATTCCCGCCCCCATACCCCACCACCAACACCAACACCAACCCCGATCAATGTTTTCACTCCGCTCTGTACAATTTTGCTTTCAGATGGTGACCGTCAAGGCGGTACAGATGATGAGGATAAACCGGACAAAGCTGACCAGCCGAGCAGGTCCGGGAAGAAACGTTCCCGAGCCGCGTTCTCCCACGCTCAGGTGTTCGAGCTGGAGAGAAGGTTTAACCACCAGCGATATCTCTCAGGCCCCGAGAGGGCAGACTTAGCGGCCGCCCTCAAACTCACAGAAACCCAGGTCAAAATCTGGTTTCAGAACAGAAGATACAAGACCAAGAAGAGGCAGATGGCGGCTGAGCTGGTCGTTAATTCCGCGCCCACGGCCGCCAAGAAAGTCGCCGTGAGGGTTCTGGTTCGAGATAATCAGAGGCAGTACAGCCCGGACGAGTTAGCGAGTCCACATTTACTCTCGCTATACCAGACCTATCAATACTATCCCTACATGTACTGTCTCCCAGCTTGGCCTCCGAACCTCATCCCACTCTGTGGAGGAACTCATTGAACAGCCAAGCAGGGCGAGATCAGAATGGCAATCGAAAATAACACAAAAAATTCAACATAAAGTGCACCAGCAGGTTAACCCTTGCAGTTGGTCTGCAATCAGTTACCAATCAGTGAGATTGCACTGACATAAGCACAGAGGATACTCGCTGTTTTCTTCAGTATTTGGGACAAAAAATTTTTACAATGCCAAAGGTGCTTTCCTCCGAATAATTCGTACTTTATTTTGGAGGGTTGGGGTGGGGTGGGGTTGCTCTGAGACCCCTAGTGCGATTTCACACTGGGATAACAACATAGCTCGTCCACGCCAGTTTAAAACTGGTTGCTAGTTGATTGTAATCGGTTGATTCACTAATCTTACTGGTTGTACAACTGCCCAGTGGCACATTTTTAAAAGTCAAAAATAAAACAATGAGAAGATCCAAACTTTCCTGGAGAGTTTTGAGGCGCTATTTCTGACGAACATTTGACTTTTGTTTTTTTTCTACATTAGAAAATAAATGGGAGGCGTGTGGTTTTATTAAAGAATGGTTTCGTTTTCAAAAACCAACCGTCCGGAAGGTGTATTTTTGTTTGCACTTCTTTCTGTAAGTAACAACTATGAACGGAATGTTAGAGTATATATAAGTATTTAACATTAGCATCCAAACTTCAATTGTTGTAGAACCAAGACTTTCAAAGGGCGCCCTGTCGCTAAAATGGCAACAAAGTCTGTTCGTCTCTATATTATGTTGTAATGCTTGATTTCTTAATCGCTCACAGCTTTCTAGCTCATTTTATAGACTTGTCCATTTAAAAAATAAAACAGTTCTGAATATACTTGCTGTAGGTTTTAATGTTTGCACAATTAAAATATATTTCTGGCCCGGTTCTGGCAAAGATTTGATTTTGTTAAAGCAATGTTGATGTGGAAAACATCAACTTAGTTTTAAAATAGCTTGATATGACCCGAAGGTAAAAGGATGTCCATATCTTTCAAAAGTCTGCATAATTGCTTTCTCTACAATGAATACAGAGAGTGAGTGGTCTCATTGGCTGTACCTTGATCTTATAAAGAACGATATGTTGATATCCAGCTACACACTGTTGTATTGGCCCGGTCGTATCGATCTCACCTCGCTGTCTACAGGTAAGTAGGGCCAAGTGCACATCAGTGAAGCAAATAACGATGGTTTATGATCTTGGAAATTTTAAAGACCATTAAATAAGTTCCCGGAATCAGCAGTTATTTTTTAAAGGCATAATTCTGTGCCCAGCGAATTTGATCAAGCGGTTACTCCTGCCGTCCTATGTAACAGAATTAATCACTAATAGATTGATATATCACTTCATATTTATATAAAAAAGAGTCAATCCCTCCCCTGCTTTTTTGTATATTGATTTTTAATCCCCTGTGAATTTTAGAGAAATATTTTAATTGCAAGGTTTTGGACTGTTATTCCTTATTGACCGAACTGTCCATTAGAAAGATTCCCTGAAGCGTGAAAAACAAATTATGATGTCGAGTTATCTTTTAAAAAAAAACATTATCCAGCCTTATTCAAATGCAAAGTGGTATGGAAATTAAGGTTAAACACCTGCGCTATTTAATTCCAGATTCGTCCTGTCTGCTTCCCCATTCTGTCCCGCTCTGTGGGGCACTCCACTCCAGGAGGGTCACGGCTCCTCCACCTCAGCAACGTTACAAAGCTGTACAATCAGTCTTCGCAAGGTTTGAAGAGTTTTAAGATAAATAATCGGGGACGCACGGAATTGGGGTAGGTCATTGTTGGGGAATCAAGGGGGAAACCCGTAGGAAAGTGTAGATCAGGGATGTCGGGTCAGGTCGTATTGAATGACGGAGCAGATTGGAGGGGCCGAACGGCGTGCCCCTGTCCCCATTTCTTATGGCAAATGCAGAAATTGCTGGAAAAACTCTTCTTTTGTTTCTGATTTACAGCATCCGGTGTTCTTTTTTCGGTTTTTGCTTCCTGTTTTTTATGGTCTTACCTCACTCCTGGGAGACAAAATTCAGGCTTGCTAACAGGGCCACCAGTATAACGACCATCCGTCAGATATGTCATTGTCTGATAGCAATAAGACTTGCTAGAAATACTTCTACAGCAACGCTTAGGCAGCATGGTGGCTCAGTGGTTAGCACTGCTGCCTCAGGGAACCGGGTTCGATTTCACATTCAAGCAACTGTCTGTGTGGAGTTTGCACATTCTCCCCGCGTCTGCGTGGGTTTCCTTCCAGAATCCAAAGATGTACAGGGTCAGCTGGATTGGCCATGGGCTTTTCAGGGGTTTGGTGGGCATGGTTTTCGGAGAGGCGAGGACTCGATGTAACCTGCTCCCACACTGCAGGGATTCAACCGCCCAATTCCACATTCAAAGCAATCCGGTGACTGGACAGTTTTAGCATTTTTAAGAGGGGAAACTAAGCATTATCTGCAGAGTAACGGGGACGCTAAGACATACGCAATTATTTCTTCGATTTAAATTGTTCAACGAGGAATAAACATTCCCTTTAAAGAGAGATGTGTGTTTAACCATCTCACCTTTTCAGAAGACATGGGGGTTCAACTGGACTTTACCGATGTCCAGTGACAGTATTCTCAGTGGTTTCTATGTCTCTGTGAATAACGCAGTGGGTAATATTCTCTCCCTCATCCTCATACAAAATGCTCGTGATAGAACTGTACAGCACAGCAAGACACTGTTCGGTATATCGAGACTGTGTGCGCCCTGTCGATGTTACTTATGAATCCTCGCTCCTCCCCGTATCATTTTTTCCATCAAGTATTTGCCTGATTCCCTTTTAATAGTTGGAACTGAATGTTTTTCTCCTGTGTTAGAGCGCCATGTGGATATTGCTAAGTACAGAGCCGTCGGCGTCTCAAGAGAGGTAAATGATTTGACGGGAATTGTTAGTCAGAGTTTAGAACTAGGATTGGATTTCAACCTTATAACATCAGTCTAGCCCAATGCGTGTAAAAAAAATAAGGGTATTCGTTAGAACTGGAACTTAACAATCCCATAGAAATAGAGGCTTTGAGCCGTGATTTGCTTTGGCCGAATATCGGGAGTAACAAACAGTAAACTTTAACGTGCCGAACAGAGCATTTCAGCCTTTGGCCGTCAATGGCAAGAGAAAATCAAATTTCAGGAGGGTCAGCGTTTCTGTTCAAAAGGCAGCAACTCTCCTGCAGTTTCCGGGCGGCCCAATATCGGGGATTCTCACCTATAACCTCAAGGAGTATCAAAGTTTAGTTTGGCCTCGCGTAGAAGTGACTGTCTCTTTATCTCCCAGGGATATGTCTGAGCACCTTACAACATCCGACAGGTCCCTGAGTTTCCAACTGGACCCTTGGCTTCCAAGGAGAAAGTGAGGACTGCAGATGCTGGAGATCAGAGCTGGAAATGTGTTGCTGGAAAAGCGCAGCAGGTCAGGCAGCATCCAAGGAGCAGGAGAATCGACGTTTCGGGCATGAGGCCTTCTTCAGAGGCCTCCAAGAACCAGTTTCACTAGTTACTGAAGCTTTTTAGGCATTATAAGCAGGCGCTGATTTCGAAGTTCCTTGGATACTGCCTGAACTGCTGTGCTTTTCCAGCACCACTAATCCAGCTCTACAAATGCATGTCCTGTCTCTTCCTCCATCTCTATATAACTTGTGTTATATACCTATTCCAATGTCTACCCCTACTCCATCTCTCTTCCTTCTCCCACCCCGTATCCGGGACCTCCCTGTTTGTTCTTTCCTCCCCTCCTTCACTAACTCTGTCGCTTTTCCCCACTCCTCTCTCCTTTCTCTCGCTTTCTACCTTTCGCTGACGCTCCTTATATTTCTCTCCTTCGCCGATCCCCTCTCTGTTTCTTTCTGTCCTTCACCGATCCTGTGGCTTTATTCTTACTCTCTCCCCTTTCTTTTTCTCTCCTTCATTGACCCTATCTGCTTTCTTCTCCTTCACCGAACCCCTCTCTGCTTAGCTCCTTCACTGGATCTTTATCTCTCTTCCCGTCTTCTCTCTCCTTCACTGACCCTGTCTCCTTATTTTCACCCCTCTCTTCCCTCTACTCTCTCTGTTCTTCACTAATCCACTTGTTCTATTCCCACCGAGGCCATCTACAACTACAGCAATCTGCATATAATCCACTTCATATCATAATACAAGCTATAGTCGAAACTCCGTGATAAAATGACGCTTTGGCACTGCCCTGTACAATTCTCACAGATGCTTTTCCAGCAACTTCTGTTTCTGATTTGCAGCATCCGCAGTTCTTTCGATTTTTATTTTTTACTGTTCTCCACTGGCTAGTTAGAATTTCATATATATGTTTTAAATGCTTATGGCAAATTTAACAACACGGTCTGCAATAGAAATGAACAAAATTATTTTGGCGCTGACCCTCGCACTGAGCAGATTATGTCGATTATAATTAGGCCAGTATATGATTTTCCAATTAATTAAGAAGTTACTCGTTAAAGCTCACATCAGAAAATGATACTCAGTGACCAGGAGCGAGTCTGTGGCCCTGTTTAATAATGTTCCTGTTCAAATCGCCACATTTGAGAAACCAGATTATTCCTTGAAGGACGCGCTGGAAATTTGGGGTCTGGCTTTTACAATAGTTGAATTAAATTTATTGAATTGAATTTATTGTCACGTGCACAGTGAAAAGCTTTGTCTTGCAATACAGGTAGCTTCTGTCTCCACAGAGGCTGCCTTCCCTCCTGACATTTGCTGATCATGCCTCGGCGTTATTGGTTCCCTCTGAGTCATTTATTCATCATACACTTGAATAATTCCCCAAACGTTCATCTGTGGCTTTGATCGGCCTCCTGTCTCAGAGAGACCGGACGTTGGGAGCAGGCAACCGAATAGCCAGGCACAATTTAGGCTCCTCATTCAGTCAGGTGTTTGGAGATACTCCACAAACCCCCTCGCTTTATTATTTCTAAAATTCGATGCCGCGTTTGGGATTGGGTCAAAACCAAATATACACAACGAATCGAACCTTGCTTTCCTATATTGTTGAGACTTCTTAAAATTCATTCACAAGGTGTGGGCATCACTGACCAGGTGATCATGCATTGCCCATCCCTAATTGGGTTGAGTTAACCACAATGTTCTGGTTTGGAATTACATGTAGGGACTTGAAGGACACTGACGGATTTTTCCAGCAATTGCTTCATCGTCATTAAACTCTTAATTCTGGGTTTTTATTCAATTCAATTTTTAATCTTTTGCCATGGCGGTATTCGAACCTCCTGGTTCCCCTCGACATTAGCTCGGGTGTCTAGATTGCTAGAAGGGCTTTTGCCCGAAACGTCGATTTTCCTGCTCCTCGGATGCTGCCTGACCTGCCATGCTTTTCCAGCACCACTTTGATCTAAACTCTGGTTTCCAGCATCTGCAGTCCTCACTTTTGTCCTGTCTAGATTACTAGTGTAGATAATGTTATTGCCTTCCCAGGCGCGGGTTTTTGAGATATTATCCCTCATCAACTTGTTCAGAGATGTTATATCACGCCGCTGAACCAGGTGGGGCTTGAACCTGGGCCTCCGGGACAAGAGGTAGGGATATTACCACTACACCGCAACATCAAAGTCCCTTTGAGCTACAAGGTTTCTCTGAGATCCAAACAGGTTACCTTCTAAGCACACACAACCGAACCACTACCACACCACCAAATCACCGTGACTTTTTTTTGCTTTTCGATAACTATTAACAGGTTATTCTGTGCCACAGCGTTGGAATTTGTTTCAGCTGCTCTCAGGGCTGTCTGTCTCAATGGGCAGGTGGTCCCATTTTCCTGAGTGCCCTTCGCGTTAGTGCGATACTGGAGTTGGAGAATGAAATATCCAACTGCTGTACACAAAGTAGCCCTAGCAGCTAGCTATGTGGCTGGCATGACGGCAAACTGCAGATCCAAGATTGAAACTGGACAGGACACACGGCAGGTTCCCATCTCTGGAAGGATACAATAAAGAGAACCACGCAGCCAACTTTAAATTATTCCACAGCTGATGACTGCTGGGTATTTGTCAACGCGCCGTCTTACTCAGGTGCTACGCTGCATTCCGATATAGGCAGCATCTTGACGAATTACTGGGAATCTGGTGGTACAGTCCCTACCTCTGAGTCAGAGTTCCCGGTTCAAATGTTCCACCTGCCGCAGCGATATGATATAATGTCTCCGAACAAGTCGGTTTGGGAAAAAATCTCCTTCAATTACAACCACCAGAGTTAAAACAAAACTGCGTTACCTGATGAAGGGCTTTTGCCCGAAACGTCGATTTTCCTGCTCCTCGGATGCTGCCTGACCTGCTGTGCTTTTCCAGCACCACTTTAATCTAGAATCTGGTTTCCAGCATCTGCAGTCCTTGTTTTTACCTACCTTAAAACAAAACTGAAACATTCTTTTTCTCCGGTATATAATGGAAACAAACTATCACGCACCTCTCAAGCATGAACGAAGTTCATATTTTTTCCTTATATCCAGAAGTAATCTTACACACAACTTCTTTTCCCCAATCACCAAATCACCCGTGGAATCTTTTCATCTATTATTCACCATCAGTAGATCAGCCATGTCTTCCAATGGATTAATTTATTTGTGAAGCCCGTTAAGGGTAATACAGACCACCAAGGTTCGCTAGTTTTTTTTTCTCTACCCCAGTTGTTAAGGGTCAACCACATTGCAGTGATCCTGAAGTCACATGTGGGCAGATTTCTTTCCCTGGAGATTGTTCATGAACCAGTGGTATATGGTCATCACTAAACTAGCTTCTTAGTCCAAAATTTAAACCATCTATCATGGTGAGATTTGAACCAACCACCAGAGCATTAGCCTGGGCTCTTGATTACTCGTCTAGTGTCATTGTCACTATGTTACCGCATGGGTACATAGAGGTTAACGAGCACATGAAAAACGTACCATCCGCACATGCTTTATAGATAATCAACCTGTTCAGCGATGCTGTGACACACCTCGGGAGCGAGTGGGACTTAAACCCAGGTCTCCTGGCTCAGAGGTAGGAAATTACTACAACGCTACAAGCGCCCTCCACTATCCTTGATATACTGAGTTAGTAATTGCACTCTGTATTCCTAAAGCCCTGACATCCCTTTATATCAACTGGTTCAGGATGGAACGGCTTCAGTTTGTGAATAGAATTGAAACAACAGGTTTCCTAATATCTACAACTTATATCCGCCCCAGACGTTTCCCTACAGCCAAACTCTGTGCCGTGTACACTGTGTTTGCTCGAATTACTCAGCAATATACCGCACCACATTTTGCGTGATAAACTCTTCAGAATTATTTATTGAGCTGCATACTGGCTTAGATAACGACATGAAACAATTAAATTGTTATCGATATCAGAAAAGAAAGCTCCCAGACATGGTGCCAGAGATCAAACTAATAATTCATCATGGTAAGAGATGGAGTTAAATTGGTTTTCCTTGATGTTTGGGAGGGGGAAAGCAGTAATTTATTAACACACACAGTAATTTATTAATAATCAGCTGGAATTAGTTTTAAGTCTCGGTGAGTCTAGTTAAATAAGAGACGGTATTTGAGAATATTTTGCCCCACGGTCTCCCCATTGAAGGGAGAGAATTGTGACTTTAACCATGGGAAATGGATACAATTTAGAATTTATTGCACACCCCTGATTATCCGAGAGAGATGATGGTGGACCAACTCCCTGACCATTTTGTAGCATTTTGAGAGGATTTCAGAGAACAGTTGAGAGTCAGTCAGGTTGAGGGAACCAGACCCGAAACTTTAATTTTTGCTTTCCTTCTACAAATGCTGTCAGACCTGTTGAGTTTTTTGTTCCAACAACCATTTTTGTTTCTGACTTCCGCAATTCTTTGCTTTTTTTTGACGTGGGCACTGGAGTCACTTATAGATCCAGATATTCTCTAAAGAACATCAGTGAGCAAACTGGATTGTCTTTAAGCCAAAAACCTGGAAGCTCCATAGTCATGTTATGGCTGATGCCCCATTGACAATAATTATCACTTAGGTCAACCAAGCAAAGGTATAATTACAATTGACCATCTTATTATTCTCGCTCATCACTTCACAATACTGAGTCATATGGGCAAATGACTATCCTAATAACTGACAATAAAATTTTGAGGAAATATTCCCGTAGATTGTCGCTGTTAATGTAATTTCCCGCTGCCCTTGTGTGTGTGTGTGTGTGTGAAGGCGCAGTGCTTAACGACTTGTTTTCTACTATTAAATGCCCACCCACTCTTTCGAAATGAAATAAACTCTTAAGTAAACAAGGACAGCTGGTTTTGTTCTTGGGGACTGAGAACGATAGAGCCAGGGGTCCCATTGTGAAATAGCAAGGACATTGAAAAAATTTCTTGGCTCAAATGCAAATTTAAGTGTTCTATATTTTTTTAAAAAAGATCGTGCCTGCAGCAAGTCGCGGTAGTTTAAGAAACATCAAACTGCGCACACTGTAGGCTGTGCAAATGCGACTTGGGAGTTAAGGGGAGGGAGATGCAAGGGTAGAATGGGGGAGCTGTGAAGTTGGGTTTCTGTCAAAGACAGATCAAACATTGACTTGTACAGGCAGGAAAGGGTGCAGGCCGTGATAGTTGGAGTTTTAGGAGGAACAGAAGAAATTTGAGAAGCGACGACCCTTATAAACCTTTACTTTTAAATTGACGGAGAGAACGTTAGCTGGTATGAAATCGCCGCGTTATTAGCCAATGTTACAGTAAAGGCTCATTCGGTCAGTATTTTTTTAAAGAGATCTTTATAAAGGTTTCACTCATTTGCAGAGCCGCACTCCAGAGCTGAATCCCGAACCTTGACGGATGTATCCTCCTTATTTTAATTGCCAAATAAGGCAGACTGTACCGAAGGAGGCAGAAGATTGAAATTAAAAGTGCGTGTTATACATCTAATCTAAACTACTGATACACACGCAGATTAAATCGCACAAGTTACCCGGACGAGCACCGGTGTCTCGTTCACTCTCTCAGAGAAAACAGTGCTGGCTTTATCCCCGAATATTAAGCACACGGTATTCTGTTGTCGCCTTGGTTTCGTTTTTATTATAAAATAGTATTTCTGAAAAGAGAGTGTGTATTTTTGCATATTTTCCGCGCAGCTCAAAGAGAACATAAGCAGTTGTATAAGGGGAAAAAATCTGATATTATACATCCACCTGGATTTCTTTAGCTGGTATTCAGAGTTGGGAAGTGAAATGCCTTGATTCAGAGCAGCCAATTCGATGAAATCGCTCACCAAGTACGTTTGCTGGTACATGGCATTATATCAAACAAATGGAATTCCTTATTACTTAGTGTGACAAAACGCAATATAAATTACCCCGCCCAGCTGAACGAACCCCAAAATTTTGGGGCTCTAAAATCCACCGTGGGGTTATAAATGATTGGATATTTAGACTGAAATAGTCCGCTCCATTGGTAAGTTGGAGGATTGTGAGTTTAACAGTACCAGGCCTGGGCGAATTTCTGGCGAGGCGGGAAACTCCCCCATTCTCACTCTGAAGAAGGGTCACTGGACTCGAAATATTTACTGTCTTTTCTTTCTCTCTTTCCCTTTCTCTCTCTCTCTCTCTCTCCACAGATGCTTCCAGGCCCCTTAAGTTTACTGTTTGTTTCAGATTTCCAGCATCCGTAATTGTTTGTTTGATTTGTTCCAATATCAAGTCCTTTCCAATCATCCAAATAAATGTCCCTTACTAAAATAAAGTCGCTATCTGTCCGTGTGTAGCTTTCTGTCGATTTATCTGTGCTCATTTGTCCGTGTCCACCCATGTATCCATTAACCGAACCACTCTAATTTAGGACACTATACATCATCTACCTCCATTACTTAGAGGTAAATTTACACATAGTCGAGTTTTAACACGGATAACCTCTGAGGAAGGTGGAATCTATTTATTTTTGATCCTCGGAGTTTATGCTTGCTGAGTAATTAGTGACTATGGGTATTTATTTTTAAAAGATAGAAATTATGTTGCACAACATGTTTTTTTTCCTTCCAATTTCATTTACGATCTGGCAAAAAAAAAACCGTGGAAAGAATCGCTATTGGTGTAATAGCAGAAACTCTCAGTCGATACTCCAGCTTCTGTGGGAGAGAGAGAAGTGGCATGAACCATAAAGCATCGATGACCAATCATCAGGATATTAAAGTCATACAGCTACACAGCACAGAA
Source organism: Chiloscyllium plagiosum (assembly GCF_004010195.1). Lineage (NCBI taxonomy): Eukaryota > Metazoa > Chordata > Chondrichthyes > Orectolobiformes > Hemiscylliidae > Chiloscyllium > Chiloscyllium plagiosum. The sequence goes on along the minus strand of NC_057731.1, from coordinate 50,230,644 downwards.
ACAGGCCCTTGGGTCCAACTCGCCAATACCGACCAGATATCTTAAACTATTCTAGTCCCATTTGTCAGCATTTGGCCCATATCCCTCTATTATACCAACCCTGATGTCTTTTAATGTTGTAAGTGCAACAGCCTCCACCACTTCCACTGTTATCTTTTGTAATTAGATTTACAATAACAGATAATTCATGTTTAAAACAATGCAGTAAGAAAGACTGGAAGGCCCATGTAAATATTAATAATCGCTTCTAAAGTTGACTCATAAAATTGAACTACAGACGGGATGGGGGCGGGGTCGACACAACATGATGTGGGATAATCGAAAACAATTATAATATAGTAGACCCAATAAAGTGTTGATCCAAATGTTGGAATGTGAGATTGTGCTTTATCTGTGTATCTGAAGTGTTTTGCCCAGAGGGTGGCAAGGGTCTGGAATGCACTGCCTGGGAGGGAAGTTGAGACGGGAGCCCTCACAACGTTTCAAAAGTACTTGGATGAGCACTTGATTTGTCATAACATTGTCATAAGTATGGGTCCAGTGCGGGAAAACGGGACAAGTGCAGGCTGTAGAGCATTTTTGACAGTACAGACTCAGTGGGCCGAAGGCACTCTCTGTACTCTATGATTCTATGTTCATGCATCCCACTTTGTAGAACATACTTGGATATTAGTGTGAGTTGAGGTGGGGTGGGGGAACGTATGGGTGAAGTAATGGTATCATGGAATTCTGTTGTTGGTCTAAAATCCAGAGGTCGGGACAATGCATTGGATGCATGAACTCAAGTACCACTACGATAGCTGGGGAGTTTAAATTAAATTGCAGCAAAATATAGTTAGTACGGCAATGGCGACTGAGAAACAACTGTTTGTCATAAAGTCCCTCGTTTCTCATGGGTTTGCTGTGCAGTGAAGCCTCATCAAATTTCACTGAAGCCCATGCCTATATTTATTTAGAAACCTTTCTCATTTGAAAATACTTCAAATCCATTCCCACGCGTAATTCCCTCTGAGATGAAGAAACTCGAAACATCTTTTGGGAAGGAAATCTGCCATCCTTGTCTGTAAGTGACTCCAGACCCACAGCAATATGGTTGATTCTTAACAGCTCTCTGAAAAAGCCCTAAGAAATCACTCAGTCACTCACCACCTGGTCAGGACAATTTAGTAATGGTTTGCCAGCAATAGCTATATCCCCTGAACGAATGAACAAGTTTATTCGTACACGACGTGTGAGAGAAGTCTGATTCTGGGTACGTGCGTATATGAAGAAATATATAGCGTTGTGTTTGTGAGGTACGCGTGTACACACGTGTGATGTGTGGGTTAATTTGAACGTATATTGTATGATATGGCAACCCATTGAAGACATTAATACACACTTTGCATACAAAGTCTACCCCACTCACCCCGAACCCCAGGCCCACGCAAGCACTCCATCCTCCAAATCTCTCTGGAGATTATTTCAGCCCAAGGTGTCCATATTTCCCAGGCATCCGAGGTTCTCCGTCCAAGTAGCGATTAAGTGCGCGAACCGCTTTCAATCATTAACACATAAGAAAGGGCGCTACACAAATGCAGGTTTTAGCGCCAGTGAAATCTGATGGCTCATTGCATAGTAAGCGAATTATTGCACGCACGTTTTCTGCCCTTAGCTTCTGTTTTAACATTTATCGATTAAAACAATGCATGTATAAACAGGCCTGCATTTAGAATACATCCCAGATTCTACATGTTCTCAGATAATCCACTTACAGGTAAAACAATTGACATAGGTACACATTTATTTGGTATTGTAACAGGCAATCGTCTGAAAATTAATTTTAACCAAGTGCGTGCACGTGTAGAAATATTAAGTAGAAATAATAATTACATTAAGTTGCGATATTAAACGTAACTGGGTTAAATTCATCCATGGAATTGAATGATAATCTATGCAGTTTTGGCCAGACCCCCCCCCCCCCCCCCAAGTCCATATCAGATCAGTTTTCTTTTTCTATTTGCGGACAATCTGAGATCCACTGAGTTATCACATTTATTATTGAACCCACTGTGCACTGAAACTGCTCATGTCAATAAATAGTCAGGTTACATCACCTCAGAAATAAACCGAGGAGGAAACGAGCAATGACTGAAAGGAATGAAAAGAAAACATACAAGCAGGAGAAGCGAAAATGTTTTAAGCAGCGTCCGCGGGTTTGAGGCTGTTGGGTGGGAGAGAGTGCGTGGGTGAGGACATGCGAGTGGATTGCGTGAACTTTATTAGAATCTCATCCAAATCCCACGTGAAAGTCTTCAACTGTTATTCGAGCTGGAGGGTAGTGCCCACGGCACATCTCTGAACATCGAGGAGAAATGTAGCGAATATTTGTCACCCAGCTCCGTGTTAAACAGATGATCGCTTAATTAAAGCTCAGGCTGACTCAACGCGTGTATTCTCTCAACAGTGAAGGTAACGCCATTCTATGGAGGCCAAAGTCAGGTTTTATGTTAAAAACACCCTCAGCCGTTGCTCCCAGGAAACTGGTCCAACTGAGCTGTGTTGTGCGTCCAGAGAGGGCAAGGGGCAAACTCATTCATTCATGAACGCCACCAATAATTGGCCAATGACCAAGCCAGCATTTTAGCAGGGTTATCTAAGGAAGGTTCTGAAACGTTAACTCTGATTTCTCTGCTCAGATGCTGCCAGATCTGCTGAGCTTTTCCAACCATTTCCGTTTTTGTTTCTGATTTACAGCATCCGCAATCCTTTCAGTTATTTTTAAAATATCTATCTCGCTGTTCCAAGTTACAGTGTTTGATGAAAACTCAAGTCTGACCCGGATGAAAACATTTAAAATATGTACATACTTATGATTCCACTACTCAAAAAAATTGTTGGAGAAACTCGGCAGATCTGGCTAATATCTATGGAGAGAAAGCAGAGTTAATGTTTCGGGTCCCGTGATCTTTCTGAACTCAAGAGGTGGTTTGTGTATTTTCTCCACAGAAGCTGTCAGATCTGCTGAGCTTCTCCAGCAATTTCTGTTTTGCTTCAGAATTTCAGCATCCGCAGTTCTTGCTTTTGTCCCACTAAGGAACGGGGTGGCAATGTTCTTTCCAATTTAATGGAGAAGTACCTGTCCTTGAGGCAAAAAAAATACCCGGTTTCTAAAGACACGATTAATTATTCAAGGGGCGTGGGTGCCACTGGATCCCAGCATTCAATTGCTCATCCTGAATTGCCATTCAGAAGATGGTGTTGAGCTGCCTTCTTGAACCACCGCAGTCATTGGCTTAAAATTGTACTAATACTGCTCTCAGGGAGGAACGCCCGGCTTCACTGTGATGTCAGGGAGTCATCGAGCCGTACAGGATGGAAACGGACTCTTCGTCCCTGCCGACCAGATATCCTAAAATAATCTAGTCCCGTTTGCCAGCATTTGGCCCATACCCCTCTAAATCCTTCCTATTCATATACCCACCCAGATGTATTTTAAAGGTGGGTAATTGTACCGGATTTAAGGAAGGTAGCACGCTGACTTCTTCACCTCCTGATGCTGCCTGGCTTGTTGTGTTCTTCCAGCCTCCTACTTGCCATACAGTCTCTCTTACTGCATTGTTTTAAACATGAATTATCTATTATTGCAAATCTAATATAATTAGGAAATAAAACGGGAAAGTGGTGGAGGCTGTTCCAATTACAACATTTAAAAGGCATTTCGTGAGTATCTGAATAGGAAGGGTTTAGAGGAATATGGATCAAATGCCAGCAATGGGACTAAATTAATTTAGGATATCTGGTCGGCATTGACAAGTTGGACGAAGGGTCTGTTTCCGTGCTGTAGATCTCTATGACTCTAATATCTTGATGAATGATCGAGGCTTTAAGGTTCATTCCATTTCTCTCTCTTTCCACAGATGCTGGAAGATCGGCTGGGAGATGCTGCTGATGCAAAAATAACGATTCTCTCCAAGTTTTCTTTGATAGATCTTAAATGAAACTGGAAGGAAAAGCACAGCATGCTTTGCAACATAATTTCTATCTTATAAAAAAATAAATACCCATGAATATGTTATTACAAATAGCAACCTTTCTGGTAAACTATGTGCAAAGGTCCCTTTTAAATCTTTCCCCTCTCATCTTAAACCTATGCCTTTTTGTTTTGGACTCCCCTACCCTGGTAAAAAGACCTTGACTATTTATCCAATCCATGCCCCTTATTATTTTATAAATCTTTATAAGGTCACCCATCAGCCTCCAACACTCCAGGGCAAATAGTAACAATCTTAGTTGTACAACAATCTTCAAATTCAAACCTCCAAAGCGTTCCGAGTGAAAGTACAATTTCACCGAATTTTTGAGGTTACCCTTTTGGTATCGCTCACCTTCTTCGGAAATCTTCACAAGCCGCATTTCTACCGCATAGCTTAACTTCCCAACCTCTTCCTGGCCTGTGGAAATCTGGACAGGTGCTGTACAAACGCACAAGACGGACTGGGTGAAAGGCGGCCCGTTGGGTTCAATGAGTCTCATTCCTCGAGCCTGCGCTCTGCCCATCACGGGACCCAAAGGTTTCTCAGTCGGGCTCAGGCTCGAGAACGTTCTGCATGTTCGGAGGTTAACTTCGATTTGAATTCTGACCCCGTTGTCTACAGTCAATGAAAAGACTCAGTTCAATTAGCTGACTCTCAAGTCACACGTTGTAGGGGCAGTGAGAGAAAGCAATTGAGTACTATCCAAGTGCAGGGTTAAGAATTCAGTCATACACTTCAAGCCCATTCATTACTGGGGTCAGGGAGCTTTAAACGATGAGGATGGTCGTATGTTCACCGAAGGCTTGACACTGTGTGGTGTGACCATACTGTCATTTTAAAAAGGCGACTTTGTTCTTTTTTTTTGAAGAGAGGTCATAAAGGCAAAGGTATGGAAAAGTCCAGTTTAATAATGGAAGGGGAGTGGCTAGTTCTCGAGGTCCAGCTTTTATTTCTAGTTTGATTGTAGCTATAGCCGTCACAGGGTGTGAGAGTCCAGGGGAACTGCAAGCTTCAGTAAAGGAAACCTCTGACCTTTGTGACAAAGCTGCTCCTTTAACAAGTTTACATTGCCCCTGGCTTTTGTTTTCAGAGAGGTTGTAAAAGATACAGACTCTGAAAAGTTTAAGTTGAAGGGTTTTAGAACCAGTTTGATTATAGTTCACAGATATTGTCTCGGGCATCAGGCTTTCAAGTTTTTGAAAATCAAAATACTTGTACAATGAAAGGGAATTGGCCAGTTCTCCCAACTCAACTATGCTCTGGTTTGGTTTGGTTTTTAGCAATGGTAAAAGTTGCTGGACTGAAAGAAGCAGGTCCATGCTGATCTCTCTCTGATTTCTCTTGTAAGAACCTGTGTTTGACTTTACCTCTTGTGCCAAGGATGGTTATGGGGATTGTTGCAAGTATTGGGAACATTATCATGAAGTTGGGGTGATTTGTTGGGTGTTCAGATAGGCTGAGTTATTTAGTATTCTGTTCTTTTTCGTTTGTGTTACATTCGCTAATCTTGCAAATAAATTCTGTTTTGTTTAACACCCAGTGGTTAGACCAGCTGTATCACATCTGAAATATCCACCTTTCAGCTGGTCCACGACACTTTCTTTTGAAATCTCTCTGGAAGTTGTTCCCTCGTGCCGATAAGAATTTGTGTTTGAATTTACCTTTTTGCCAAGAGCTGTGTTTACTGTATTGTAACAGTTAATTAGTAATAGTTGCTGTATCCGATTGGTTAAGCTTTCCGATAGCTGTTATTCTAAATTATTTTGTTTGTGTTTTAACTGTAGTGTTTAAATAAATTGTTTTACTTAAAGCGGAGTAGTTTGACCAGTTGCGTCACACCTGAAACACCCACTTTATATCTGCCTTTAAGACAAGGAAAAGTTAGGGTCTAGACTTCCTTCTTAAAATATTTTGAGGGGGTGTGGTCAGATCCATGACAGTGGGATGGCATAATCATTGGTGATTAAACAGTCCAACGCTTAATATAAATATTCAATTTGTAAGTATATAATTCGATTGAGAGCCTGTGTTGAATTGGAACATGATGCTTTAAGGTACCACTCCTGACGCCCGAATTAATATTAATCAGTAAACATATCAATCAATCAATAACATATTAATAAAGATACATTACTATCAGCTGCCGATATCTCAATATCTCATTGAGAGGTCATAAATTAAAAGTTACAGACCAAGAAACCTAAAGTTTCTCAATTCGTTTGGACATTCCAAGACTGTTATTTGTTTCTCATCGGTGACACCTGTGGAAGCTAAAATAATTTTTTTCAGGTTTCGTTGCGATATTCGCCGCCCCTCACTCCACTGAAAACAGAAGAACAGTTTTGGATAAATCTGCTGCTTCATGAAAATCAAATGTTTCAGGCACCCATTGAAATACGTCGTTAAATGCTGCATCGCATGAGCGTAGCCAAAGAGAATGTTATATTCAGTAAATACATGTACATGGGGCACACAATACGCGTACATAGCATGAAGCATACGGGACAGATTACTCAAAACGAATGCACCCGGAACCCAAAGCAGTAAGTCTGGTTTCACTTCACAGATTCAGTTAGCATTTATTTGTTAATGTGTATCTTGAGGCAGCTTCTCAAGACAAAGGTGACTTTCTTCACTCTGGCGTATACGCTTAATTGTACAGTAGATACACTTTATTGTCCATTACATTAAAGAAGCGTAGAGATATAATTAGACACCGCTGGAGTAAGTTAGACCTGACCAACCAGTTTAACACTAGGTGAGCAAACGGTGCCACAGAAAGGGCAGATGGTGAATGTTGAAGCGAGTGGGTGAAACGCTCTTATTTTGCCTCCTGCACTGTTCGTGTTTGGCCTCCATCTGGGTCCATCAAAGATTCTTGAGGTAGCACTTATTGGAAGCTTCTTTCCCAGCCTGGGGCGTTCTTGGGCAGGAGGTGCCCACCCAATTGTTGTGGATGGTTGCATTTTCTTTACTCCAAGGAGGCTTTGAGGATGCCCTTGAAGCGTTTCCTCCGCCCACCCAGTAACCACTGGCTATGAGATAACTTGGAGGAGAGAGCTTCTTTTGGAAGTTTTGTGTCAGCGAGTGGATCACATGAGTCGAGATTAGAGTGGTGCCGGAAAAGCACAGCAGGTCAGGCATCATCCGAGGAGCAGGGAGATCGACGTTTCGGGCAAAAGCCCTTCATCAGGAATAGAGTGGAGCACATGGCCCGCCCAATGTAATTCATTAACAATAAGCAGAGCTTCCATACCAGGGATACTGAATATAGTTTATTGAGCTCAGTTTACCTGTACAGCATTTACACAATGTAAATTACACTTTGTAAATTAGATACAACATATATGAGCGTTAGCTAGAAGCACACATAAACCAAAGACAAATAAATGCTTGTAAGTTACAACCGGATTGATTCTTGGCTAATTTTACACAAAAGAGGACTTGCTGCTCACAAGTATATCCATTTCATATAAGCCCTACAGTGCAAGCCACACTAACCCTCCGAACAGCATTCCACCCACATCCTAACCCTGGCAACTTTAGCATGGCCAATTCACCTAACCAACATACCTTTGGACTGTGGGTGGAAACCGGAGCATGTGCAAACTCTACAAAGACAGTCGTCCAAGGCTGGAATCGAACCCGGGTACTGTGAGGCAGCAATGCCAACCACTGAGCTATCGTGCCAGCACGATTATCCTTTGCTCATCGGTGAGACCTGTGAGTTAATTGCATTATTACATTAGAAAAGCGAAGAGTTATCATTACACAGCGCTGGAGTAAGTAGGACTTGAACCTCGGGCGTCGACCCTTGGAGGTAGTCTACTTCCAAGGCTCCTGGCCTACTACCTTATGTAACTGCAAAGAAAGGAAAGGGGAAGAGATCCTTACTAAATGATGGCATCAGATTCCGCTAAATTTTACTGCGTTGCAGGACATTCTGTCTCACGTGCCCACAGATGAGTGAGTGGGAGGATCGACCTCTTCAGTCACATGAATGTCCCTTGTAGAAAATCGTCATTCTGAGTAGATGTCAGCTTCAAACTGAGTGACAGCCGATGACGGCAATGGTCAACAATGTACCTGCATTCACAGTACAGCTGGTATCTAACTAGACCATCGCTGTTCAGACGACTTTTTGAATGAGTTTACAGGCATTTCTGACTGGGGGTTAGCCCCACTCACGAAACACAAATCAAATTAATCACAATGATAGTCTCCTCTCATTGTGGTCTGATTGCCAGCCTTGGGAGAGTTTTTTTTTGGTCGGGAAGAGGGACACTAACAACACATTATAAAGACTTTGAAATATTTCCTTTTTGAACAATAGCTAAGAAACTGATGTGTACACCTGAGCAACCAGCAACTATCCCTGCAAATAAAAGCAACGTTCGCCGGATGTTGGAAATAGGAAATAATAGGGACATAGGAACAGGAGTAGGCCATTCAGCCCCTCAGACCTGTTCCACCATTCAATGAAATTATGGCCGATCTGTGGCCGAACTCCACACATGATTTTTGGCCCATGTCCCTTAATCCCTTAATAACAAAACTATCTCAGATTTAAAACCAACAACTCATCCAACATCTATTGTGACAGAGAGTTCCAAACCTCGATTCTTCGTGTGTAGAAGTGCTTCCTGGTCTGCTTTAAATTTTAGACAATGCCAGTCTAAAAAACAGGGAGTGCCAGAGAAACTCAGCAGGTCTGGCAGCATCAGTGAAGAGAGAAACAGAGTTAATATTTCAAATTCGATATAACTCCTCGTTGGAAAGAAGAGTCATTTTGGATTCGAAACGTTAACTTTGCCTCTCCCCAAATGCTGCCAAAGCTGTTGGGTTGCACCAGCAGTTTCTGTATTTAATAACTTTAGAGTTTTTTTTAAAATTAACCGATTTTCAGTTACTTAACGCCAGTTTAGTCACAACAGGTAAACTACGTACAGTACTCCACTTAAAAAGTATGTTCTGATAAACTCGTATTCACCTGTATTAATGAAACTGCACCATATTAGCACGTTCAAACATATCAATTAATATTTGCTATTTACTAGAATCAAGGCAAAAATAGTTCTAAAATGCTGTACAGTTGTATTATATCATGGGAAGTTTTATACTCGATGAGTTGGACCGAAGGGTCTGTCTCCGTGCTGTACATGTCTATGACTCTATGGTATAGGAATAGGTCAGAGTAGAAATTTGAGCAAAACGTTTATGTTTTGCGATTCGTGTGAACTGAGATCACGGGTTGCACCCAAAACAGAACCTCTAGTCTGTACCACAATTTGACCTTTCTGAATTAGTTTAGGTTTTTAAATACACACTATAACCTTTATTTTCTAGAATGAAATCAGAAAGGAAATTAGGATTAAACTGTGCATTTGATTTGTGAAGGGTGGGAAAGTGTGCTCCAATATGTTCTTCAATGACGAATATAGCGGAATGATGAAGCAACCTTTAGCGAAATATTTCCAGCGAGTGGCTCTACCATTGGTTCTAAACCATACCGTCTCTTTAACGCGTAACTAGTAAACAGCGGGAGCCAACGCCTAATGAATCGACCCGTGGAAATTCCTTCTTTGAGGATACACCCTTACTTCATCGCTGGAGTGCGATCTCAGTTTTGATTTGGAGATGCCGGTGCTGGACTGGGGTGTACAAAGTTTAAGTGCTGAATGTTTGTGTTGAAACGTTGTTCCTTCATCAGGTGGTTGTGGAGTATAAGATCGTAAGATCCAGAATGTATAGCAAATGTTTACAGCGTGATGTAACTGAAATTATTTAGCATTGTTGACTGTGATCTGGCCTCTTGGAAAGTGGGGATTTCAAAGTTCTAGAAGTTCTGGACTTGGAGTAGATAATCCAGGCTAACTCTCCCATACTGCACTGCGGTGTTGGGACGTGGCCGTTCAGATGAAATGCCAAACTGAAGTCTGACTACCTTGAGTGGGGATTTCTTCTGCCTCCCTCAAGGGGCATCACCGACTGGCCTCCATTTGTTTCTACAATACTTCAGAAGTAATTACAGGCAATATAGGATTCCCAAGGACAGAATAAGGTGCAACAGAAATGCACATTTGTTTCTTAATAATTCCCTGCACTGTCAGCATATTTTTCAGATATATTTGACAATGTTCATTCCTGTTGACATTCTGCCAGTCTTTTTTCCGCTGTTTTAATCTGTTTCATAGCTCGGCCAGTCTTTACTTTGAGCCGCGCGTCACGGTGGCTCAGTGTTTAGCACTGCTGCCTTACAGCACTATGGTCCCAGGTTCGACTGGAGTTTGCACATTCTCCCCGTGTCGGCGCGGGTTTGCTCCGGTTTCCTCCCGCAGGTCAGGTGAATTGGCCGTGCTAAATTAGGTGCATTAGTCAGAGGGAAATGAGTCTGGGTGGGTTACTCTTCGGAGGGACGGTGTGGACTGGTTGGGCCGGAGGGCCTGTTTCCACACTGTAGGGAATCTAATCTAATCAAACCTTATTGCTGATCTTGGCATGTCGTTGATCTTTGACTGGCTTGGGCGATCTCCCTCGCCAAACAATATAATTGCAGGATAAACTGAGGATGCTGTATATCAGAAACAAAAACAGAAGTTGCTGGAAAAGCTCAGCAGGCCTGGCAGCATCTGTGGAGAGAAATCAGAATTAACGTTAGTATGCTGCTGAGCTTTTCCAGCAACTTCTGTTTTTGTTTCAGAATATACTTGCAGGGTTCAAGAGAATGTGTGGGACTTGCTCATTAAAACAAACGCTTTATTTCAATGATTAGGGATCCATTATTCACAGAAAATACTGCAAATGGCTCTTGTGCTTCAGCGGTAGTGTCCCTAACTCTGAGTCAGGAGGCTTGGGTTCAAATCCCATTTGCTCCAGAAGTGTGTGATAACATCTCTGAACAGGTTACTTTGAAAATATCTATTCAGGAAACATGTGTATTTCAAATTTGTACTAATGAGTTTTGTAATGTTTACACCCATTAAGTGGTTGTTGATTTGGTTTGAGAAGATTCAATTATCTTCATTGTGGATTCATCAGGATTGGCTGTTTTCAGTTGCCGTTATATTCTTAGGAATCGCCCATTACAAGAACATTAACAATTTCCTCATTGGGTGGCTGATTCTAATAAAATTAGTCTTATCTCCCGTTTGGTTAAACAGAAGACAGAGTGAACTTGGTGCTTGATTTCGCTGGTAAAAATCGGTCTATTATAAATCACTGTAGAAAAAAATAACGTATCTCTTCTCACACCATTCACTTTCTTATTCCTCATTTCCTTTAACATCTCATTCTACTGCAAGTTAAAGTGAATCTTATAATTCATGAATATATGCAAACAAAACAAAATTAACTCGGTATTAAAAACTAAGTCAACTCAACAATGTTATCAAAAACCGAGTAATCATTTTGCTGATATTAATGGTCAGATGTTTAACATGATTGTTATATTTGTCTGTCGGCTGCTTTAATAGAGAAGCCATCACATTTATTCGAAATGGGACAAAGCTTCAGTTGAAATGTTACATGGAGGTCTTTAAGCATTCACCAATGTCGTTTGCCGTGCCCACTTCACTCAGGAGTAAAATTCTTTGCACCGATTCCCAAGAGTCTGCCTGTCTCACTCACGCGTAAGGTCACACCTCAGGGCAGCACCTGTAGTTGAATTTTTTTAAAAAGTGAAACTAGTCTCCAATTAAGAGCCCTCTGTTCTTCCTTGGAATAAAGTGCTCTTCCCGCAATGAAGCAAGACCGTCAGACCAGAAGAAATAGGCACAGGAGTAGGCCATTCGGCCTTCGAGTCTGTTCCACCTTTCAGTGAGATCATGGCTGATCCAACAATCCTCTTTCCTGCCCATTTCCCATAATTCTTGACTCCCCTACTGATCAAGTATCTATCTCAACCTTAAATGTGCACAAGGACTCTACCCCCACAGCTCTCTGTGGCAAGGAGATCCGAAGACTCACATCCCTGAGAGAGAAATTCCTCCTCAAATCAGTCTTAAACTGGCGTCCCTTTACTCTGAGGTCATGCTCTCTGGTCCTAGACTGTCTCATGACATTCGTCAGTATTTGGTCCGTCAAGCCCCTTAAGAATCCTGAGTTTAGATCAGAGTGTCGTTGGAAAAGCACAGCAGGTCAGGCAGCATCCGAGGAGCAGGAAAATCGAACCTTCGGGCAAAAGCCCTTCATCAGGAATATTGCCCTTAAGAATCCTGTACATTTCAATGAAGAATAAATGGATTTGAAAGTGCCTCTTAGAATTGAAAAAAACGAATTCCAGGTTACAGTATTACATCCCCCATACAATCTTCTGGGGAAACCGCTCAATCTCCGCGCAGGTTGCAACAGTATTTTGTACACAGTTTAGTACATGGGAACACTTCTACAATCAGATGAAGATTTCTTGTTCCTATCAGTCTTTGTATTTGTATTGCAACTTTACTGTTAGTGTGAAACTCTTTCCAATTTGCATCAAGGCTAAATTTGGAGTCAATCCCTGGCGTAACTCCAGCACTAAGTAGAGTTAGATTCCTTGGAGGAGGCATATCCAATGACCAGTTTAGAGTTAATGCTGCCCGAAATGCAAATTCAGTGTGGGATCCAGCTGGGTTTTATATTACCCAGGGATCCCTTGCAGTTGTTTTAAATGTTTTGACAAGACTGGCGCTATTGCTTGTGTTGTCTAAACATCCAACACTTTAACAGCTGGGAGAGGAGCTGCTGCTTTTAAGTGTTAGGATAGGGCTCCGTCTAAAACAACAGTAATTCAGTCGCCATAAAACCAACTCACCGAAACCCAAACTGCCTGGGACCGATGGCTATGGCCCTAGCCTGTATTTACAACAACAACCGGGCAAATTAAAGCGGAAGTACTCGTCTAACCGATTAATATCTTAGGAGAAAGCGAGGACGGCAGATGCTGGAGATCAGAGTCAAAAAGTGCGGCGCTGGAAAAGCACAGCCAGTCAGGCAGCATCCGAGGAGCAGGAGAGTCGACGTTTCCAACATAAGCTCTTCATCAGGAATGGGGGTGGGGGGGGGCTGAGGGTTGGGAGATTCAATAGGGGAGTGCCAAGTTGGAGGGTTGGATCTGGGATAAGGTGGGGGGAGGGGAGATGAGGAAACTGGTGAAATCGACATTGATCCGGTTGGAGGGTCCCAACACAGAAGATGGGGTGTTCTTCCTCCAGGCATTGGATGGCTAGAATTTGGTGGTGAAGGAGACATATCCTTGGCGGAGTGGGAGGGGGAGTTGAAGTATTCGGACACAGGGCAGTGGTGTTGATTGGTGTGTTCTCTGAAACATTTTGCAAGTTGATGTCCTGTCTCCCCAGTGTAGAGGAGACCACATAGAGAGCAACAGACACAGTAGATGAGGTGTTTGGAGGTGCAGGAAAATCTCTGTCAGATTTGGAAGGATTCTTTGGGACCTTGAATGGATTAATATCTTAGGTCTAGAATTTATTTAAAGCAAAATTGCTTCATAGAGCCTGAATTCAATATCAAAAAAAGATTGATAAAGCAACTCTAACCTTGTCAGAGCAACATCCGCATAAACTAGAACAAACTTTCTGGATAATTAGTTCCATTACATTCCAATCGACATTAATGTTCAATAGCTTATTTTGTAAATGCTGTTAATCCCTTTTCAGTAATAACGTGGGTGTGTGGACATGTCAGGTCAGATGTTGCAATCTACAGTATTACCGTAATCCCAGTAGTTAAACTTTCTTAGTGAGATGGTTAAAGAGGAAAGAATAATTTGTCCAGCTCCAGAATTGTTTTGGACAGATGAGTTACTGGAAGAAGGCATTGGCACCCCAACAGAGGAAATGCCATCAAAAACCACAATGGATGCAAAGTGAGACAATAAAAGGGATCATGAAGAGTCTCAAATGTGATTTTAAATCCATCCTTTAGATGTACAGAGGACAGTGATGGGGTTCATTCATAGGAGGATGATTAAGGAGTGTGGTGAATTCATGTGTAAAGTAACATCTCTGCTTGAATCTTGTTTCCTTTGTTAAATAGTTGGAGATAGTCACAATAGAAAATAGACGTGGCTTTCTACCTGTTGAGGAATTACAATAGCGAAACTCAGTCTCTGTATTTAATCTCATGTAATCTCATTTAATAACAGGAGAAGCAATGCCAAGGCTGTTATTTATAGTAAAATCATTGACACATTCTTTTTGAATGCATTTACAATGTTGCCACACAGGGCAATCAAAGTAGTTCTGCTGCTTCAGGATTTATTACATCTTTTTGCCAAAATATCTTCCTGTGTTTGCTAAAAATTGAAAAGGAAAAGGACCTGCATTTATATGGCACCTTTCCTTATGTGATGAAAGCTACTGAAATATGTTGAAGTGGTTGTGAAGTTTTGATGTAGGAACATTAACAATTATTTTAGATGCAGCATCCCCACAAACAGCAATGCGTATCAGTGATGAAATTGGACAGATGAATATGATCAGGGTAATAAGTAGATACATCATGCTAACCAAACTGCGTCATGGAATATTTTATACCCACCTGAGTGGGCAATCTGGATCTTGGTTTAAGGAGTCTCACCCAAAGTACAACATCTTCAACAGAGCAACACTCCGTCAGTAGTACACAGGAGTGGCAGCCTAATCTTTAAGCTCAGGTAGCCTGAGTTGACTTGGGTGTGATCTTCTAATAAGACATAAAAGGTAAGAGCAAAAGTAGGTCATTCAGCTGATGGAGCCTTCTCCGCAATTTAAGCAGATCACAGCTGATTTGATCATTCTAAACAACACTTTCCTGCCTTTTCCCAAAAACCAGCTGTCATGCTTACTGGTTCAGCCACAGCTGAGAATGCACTCAGTAAATATATAATGCACAAGCAATGTATTGGTGATCTGCCCAAGATCTATTCCTTTGCTCATTTATCTCTGGTTGGCCATCCAGTGCTTTCTTTTTATTTGTTGAAACTGAGTATAGTTAAGGAAATGGTCAGATCTTTAATTAGTAGGGGTTGAAAGGATTATAGGGAGCAGGCAGGAAAGTGGAGATGAGGCACAAATGAGATCATGTTAAATGGTGGAACAGACTCAAGGGGCTGAAATACCTGTTCCTGCTCGTAGTTCTTATGTTCTTATGTTGTTATGTAATTTCAACTTCATTGAGCATTGTCAGAGGGAATAAAAACAAACACGCTGGTTTCACATTGCTTTCCTCATGAGTGTTTAAAAGAAACACCATATTCTTTGTGAAGAATTGTCTATCTGTATCACTAGGAGAAAGTGAGGACTGTAGATGCTGGAGACCAGAGTTGAAAAGTGTGGTGCTGGAACTTTTCAATGCTTTTCCAGCACCACACTTTTCAATGCTTTTCCAGCACCACACTTTTCAACCTGGCCTGCTGCGCTTTTCCAGCATCACACTTTTCAACTCTATCTGTATCACGTCAGGTTCAATTTCATTTTGGGGCGGCATGGTGGCTCAGTGGTTAGCACTGCTGCCTCACAGCACCAGGGACCCAGGTTTGATTCTGGCCTTGGGCAACTCTCTGTGTGGAGTTTGCATATTCTCCCTGTGTCTGCGTGGGTTTCCTCCGGGTACTCCAGTTTCCTCCCGCAGTCCAAAAGATGTGCAGGTCAGGTGAATTGGCCACTCTCAATTGCCCATAGTGTTAGGTACATTAATCAGAGGGAAATGGTTCTGGGTGGGTTGGTGTTGGGCCGAAGGGCCTGTTTCCACACTGTATGGAATCTAATCTGTATCTTGCCTTTGTTCATGGGATATGGGTGTCTTTGGCTAAGCCAGCATTTAATACTCATCCTTAGCTGTCATTGTTGTTTGAGGTTGCAGCACTTCAAATATCACTACAGAATATTTACTAATTCCACTGACGACCATGGCTTGTAAACCTGAAGATGGGACCCCCAATTGGGCCTGGGGAGACCTGCAAAAAAGCAGGGAGGACCACTGGGGTCTTAAATGGTGCTGTTACTGTTACATTAATATTAATGTGAAATAGGTAAGTTGTCCTCTCCAATACGTTTATTTTACATTTTTGTTCAAATATCAGGATCTTAGATCAAAACAAACACACGTCTTTTCTGTTCCACAATTATGTATTAAGTTTAATTTGAGTGGAATATTTTGCTAAGTGTAGTTTTAGCTCTTAATGCTCCAATGAGTCATTGGTGAAGTATTTCAAACATTAAGACCAATTATGTGTCTCCAAATCATGTCTGCAGTGTAAAACCAAGACAACAGGTTAAATAGCATATTCTAATGGCAATGAGCTGGAGGTACTGGATGCAAATAGAAAAGAATTTTGACTTGCCATTTATAATTTTGAGATGAAAACCATTTATACATATATGTTACATATTTGCAAAAGAAATTCAGACATCATTGTACTACCAAATAATCAGCATATTGACTTATTTATTGAAATTAATTTTGACCAGGAAGTAAGAATCTTTTTTTCAATGTGCATTTATAAGTCTTCCTTATTGTAAGAAATCTTCCAAGGTGCTTTTTTGACTGGTATAAAGTAAACAGGTGTCTCACCCAGAATGGAGAAATTGGAATGGTTGCAGGTTTGCTCAAAGATGTTGAGTTTGGGACTATTTGTAAACATTAAAGAGGGCTGGAGAGTTGAACAGGTTATGAAGGAAGTTTTGATCAAGAAACCAAAAGTTCTGCTAACAATGCAAAACAAACTGGTTGTGGTAGTGTTGCTTGTATGGGTTGTACGTGAGGCTGAATTCAAAGGTTATTGTACCTAATGAACTTAACAAAGTTAGCTGAACTGTTTGTTTGGAAGCACTAACTTTCTGAGCACTGCTCCTTCATCAGGTAGTTGATGGCTCCTTCATTGGCTCCTTCAATCACCTGATGAAGGAGCAGCGTTCCGAAAGCTAGTGCTTCCAAAAAACCTGTTGGACTACAACCTGATGTTGTGTGGTTTTTAACTTTGTCCGCCCCAGTCCAACACTGGCACCTCCAAATCAATCTTAGCTGAACTGGGCAGAGGTCATTCCCCTGTTTTTCTCTGCCACAATAAACAGTTTTACTATACCAGCAACAGCTAGAACTGTAAATAGTTTAGATGGCTATTAGTGCATTCACAGAATAGAGAGAAACTCTAGCATCCACAGGACTTATTGTAAGTTGTCTGTTCATTTACCTATTGTTCTTTCATGTTTATTTATGGGTCTATTCCAATTCAATTACACTCCTCTCTGATGTTTGTACATTCCTCATCTCAGCAAGTCATTATCAAATCTACTTTGCTGCTAAGAGTTGTTTGTCCTAGTCATAGTACCTACTCCCTTTCTGCACAGATATTCTCTATAATGTGTTTTCATAATATTTTTAATCTGATATTTATCTTCAAGTATAACTACTTATCAAACCTTACACCACTAAAGGAAGCCATTTGACCCGTTGTGTCTGTGTAGTTCGTTGAAAGAGCTACACAATCAGTCCCACTTTCCAGCTCTTTCCCCATCATTGTGCAGTTGTTTTTAAATATAAATCCAATTTCCTTTCGAAAGTTACTGCTGAAGCTACATATCTGCCACTTAATTATTTGTTATTTTGCAATGCTAGCTGATGTTCTATGGCATTCCTCCTGAGCAGTCTCGAATCTGCAGCACTGTTATGAGGTTTACTGAATCATTTGCCCATTTACCTTTAGGTCCATTGTTTAGCTGGGTTCAGGCAGGGAAGTGTCTAAGTGGGTCCTGAGGTCACTCAGAGATTAATTGTTCTAGTGAGAGAAAATTTAAGTTGGCGAGTGTTGGTAAATTTCAGAATGTGAGTCAGTTAAACAAAAGTATAGGGGTGAAATTTCCCTGGGGGTATAACACACAATGAACAGCCAGTCTGTTTAATGCCTCGTCCAACTTTCCATTCCACAAAATAAATATTTATCTACATATATAATTAGAGTATCTGCCACATTTAGTTTGACGTTAAAGCAGAGAAATGGATGTAACTCCAAGGAAATATCACATTCATCTGACTGACTGTTATGTACATTTTGGATTCATTGCCAGGTATTCCACATGAGAATTACTGCTGTTTCAAATCATATCCACTCAATTTTATGTGGGTTTGTAAAACAGACAAGGGGATTCAGCAGGTTCCATGAGCACCATGGAACTTTTATCAACCTGGCTTGACACCATAATGAGAACATAAATCATCCAAGAACAATGTCAGTTACTTAGGATGTCTCACTCTACACCATTCTGAGAATTAGCTTAAAAACTTAAAACAAACTTATCCCACTTCTTTTGCTTCTAATAGTAAAGCATCAGTTACTGTATATAAATAGGGGTTCCAACACTCCAAAATATGCTTGAATCGCCAGGAATGAAAGAATAATCTGTAGTGTGGTGAGAAATTTCATGGTAGCATTTTATTCATATATCTTGAAAACTTTTGTTTATTAGTTGTAAAAATATAGGAGATGAGTTGGGGAGGAAGAGTGTTTGACTAGACAGGATGGTTGAGAGTAGAAGGTGAGGTAATTAAAACTTCAGGAATATATCAAACCCAATAATTCAGTAAAAATGTTGTCCATTGGGGTGATTACTCAATCTTGTGCTTAGGGATGGTAACATGACAGTAAGCTATGCTCCCTCTGAAGATAGCCAAAATTAATTGGTCTGCATTCCAATTGGTTTGTGCAGATCCTTGCGTGGCTAAGTGGTCACACAACTTAAAGAAAACATTGGTGATAATGTCACAGGGCGAGTAATCTAAATCCATCCAAGCTTTTTATTCTGGGAACAGGGGTTCAAATCCTTGTATGGCAGATTGTGAAATTTGAATTCAATAACAATTCTGAACTTAAACACTACTGTAATGACGATCAGGTCAATTGTCATAAAATCTCATTTGGTTTACTAATGCCCTTTAGAGAAGAAAATCTGCTAACCTTATTCAAATTGGCCTACATCTGACTCTAGATTCACAGCAATGTGGTTGACTCTTAACTCCTCTCTGGCCAAATAAAGGTGGGCAATAAATGCAGTTATACCCAATGACGCTAACATTTCTTGAACAAATTCAAAAGAAGGCAATGATCCAATGGGTGACACCATGTTCAGCATGTTCACCATTTCAATGACTCAGAGCCTCATTCCTAATGAAGGGCTTTTGCCTGAAACATCAATTTTCCTGCTCCTCGGATGCTGCCTGACATCCTGTGCATTTTCAGCACCACACTCTCGACTCAGATGCTGAAGCAGTCCATTTCCAAATGCAGCAAGATCTAGACAATATCCATACTTGCCTTGACAAGTGCCAAGTAGTGACCATCACCAACAAAAGGCAATCAAACTATTGCCCCTTGATATTCAATATAATTACCATTGCTGAATACCTCAATATCATCATCCTGGTTTTACAATTGACTAGAAAGTGAACTACATGCAGAGGGAGAGGCAATTGGAGAATATTTTATCACATTTCTGACTTGTGCCTTACAAACGGTGGATAGGCATTGGGAAGGCAGGAGGTAAGTTACAAAAACAGAAAATGATGGAGAAACTCAGCAGGTCTGGCAGCATCTGTGGAGAGAAAGCAGAGTTAATCTTCCAGGTCCAGTGACCCTTCTTCAGAATTGATTGTAGCTAGGAAAATGTTGGTATTTATGTTGAAAATGAGGTCGGGAAAGGGCGAGGATTAAATGATAGGTAGAAATGGAGCTCTGAGAGAGAACAGTTGGATAGACAAAGGAATGGTTAAAGGTCAGCTGGGGGGAATCAATAGCTGCTAATGGGGACCGTTAGTGGTTGACAATGTGTTGGCTGTGGTAGCAGCCCATGTGCTGACAAGGCCTAGTGTGTGGGGGTTGGAGGAAGGACATGGGAGAAGGTGCTCAGGCCCTAAAACTATTGAGTTCAATTTTGAGTCCAGAAAGCTTCAGAGTACCCAAATGGAAAATGAGGTGCTGTTCTTCCCGCTTGCACTGAGCTTCACTGGAGCTCTGCAGCAAGCCTGAGACGGAGATGTTGGCCAGGGAATATGATGGTGTGTCAGATTGGCAGACGTCAGGAATCTCATGGTCATTTTTGCAGACAGAACTTAGGCTTACCTTCTCAATCTCTCTCCTTGTCTGAGGTGTGGAGACCATGAGGTTAAACAACTATTGGCCATCTCTCTCTTTGTGACACTGTCTTTAACATGTCCATCTCAGCTTAGTGTCTTCTCTGAAAGACTGCACTTCCAACAGTGCCATCTTTCCTCAGATTATGAGTTTGAAGTCTCTATTTACAAGATTTGCACCACAATACTCGAAGCTAGACATGAGTTATTGACCCGAAGAAGCCATAAAGGTGATACCATGAAGTTTAGCTCAGGAATAATGCACAGCTGATCACAGAGAGAAGCGAATAGAAGGAAAGTACTGCAGGCACTGGAGATCTGAAATTTAAAAAAAACACAGGAAGTCTTGAGGAACTCAGCAGTCTGACAGCATCTGTGGATAAAGAAAAACAGAGTCCTGTCATAAAAGGCCCTTCAGCCAGTCCCATCTATGTGAGTCAAAAACAACTACCTAATTATGGTAATTTTATTTTTTCAGAATTTGGCCCATAGCCTTATGTGTCTTGACATCACATGCGTAGTATGCCTTTCCTTCAGAGATATAAGCACACCAATTCATTGAAGGTATCAGGCCTGTATTTAACTGGAGTCATCTATATTTATTAATAATTATATTCTACAGGCGGAAGATAAGCTTTTACACCTGCTTTGTTTCAGGAACTGTGCTCTTGAGTAAAATAAACAAAGCTGAAAATCAAAGTACCCTTTAATATGTGACTTAAATTTAATTTTAAACATTCTTTCATTTGTTTCAAAGGTTTGCTATACAATATCCCATGGTGTTCAAATGCACACATTTGTATCTGTTTCACCCAGACATTGGTATCTTGTAATTCCCGTGAATTTGGATGATCAAACAACCAAGTTTCTGGGTGAAATGAAAATCAAGGATTGTGCTGGGACCTAGGCAGTTGGATTGACTCCAAGAACAGATGTACTCTGTAAAAAACAATTTCTACCGGATCCAGAAACAGGTTTATCACTGTCCTGAGGCAACAAAGAAGTTTCTTACTGTCCCCAAAAATCTGGAGCCATAGAAAGTGGAGGAGTAGCTTGACTCCAGCTCTGTTGCAAAACCAACAAATCATAATGGAGTTGATAACATGAATTCTGCATTTCTTTGTAAAAGTAGAGGATAATTGCCATTTCACTTTCTGGACATTATTTCTTCATCTTTCAGTAGGCATGGCTTAGGATAAGCCAGTAACCATTTTTTGTTGTCTTCAATAATTCCCTCTTTCCCTCCAGAATATTTTGTTCCTTCATTCTGGAATATCTACTTCCTATCACCAAGATTACTCACTCGTATCTCCTCAGAATGCCCCCTATGGGCAAAAACCTTCTACTTCAAAAGAAAGTCCTTATCCTGGGACATCTGCTATCCACTGCTGAGGCTTTCTGCCACTTTATCAAGAAAGACTTTCTTTCCTATCCTTCTCAGGTGCTCCCATTGTCAGGAATAAATAAACCAAAGAACCGCAGAAGCTGAAGATCTGAAACAAAACCAGAAATTTCTGGAGAGACTCAGCAGCATATGTGGAGAGAGAAAGCAGAGTTAGCATTTCGAGTCCAGTGACCCTTCTTCAGAAGTTCTGAGTTTCTCCAGCAATTTCTGCTTTTGTCCAATTGTCAGGACATTATCTCCTCTGTTCCTATGATTTCTAGATTGCTTTTCCTAAGGCACTTGCTCTCTTCCTGCACCAAGACTTGCCCTTTCTGTAGAATGCCACTTCCCTCTCTGTGTTTGCCTTTTCTGTTTTTCCTGAAATGAGGTTCACCTCCCTTCCAACTCCACCATCAAAATACCTTTTCCTCATTCCCCAGATGATTAGCTTCTCTCTCCCCTGTGTT
Source organism: Chiloscyllium plagiosum (assembly GCF_004010195.1). Taxonomy (NCBI): domain Eukaryota; kingdom Metazoa; phylum Chordata; class Chondrichthyes; order Orectolobiformes; family Hemiscylliidae; genus Chiloscyllium; species Chiloscyllium plagiosum. The sequence continues at coordinate 50,208,676 of NC_057731.1, read as the reverse complement.
ACTCACGTTCCCCCTCCCGGAATATCATCAGGACAATATCCTCTTATGAGAGAGTGTGGTGCTGGAAAAGCACAGCAGGTCAGGCAGCATCCAAGGAGCAGGAGAATCGATATTCTGGGTATAGGCCCTTCATCAATTTCCATTCCTGATGAAGAGCTTGTGCCCAAAACATCGACTCTCTTGCTCCTCGGATGCTGCCTGTCCTGCTGTGCTTTTCCAGCACCACACTCTTGATTCTGATCTCCAGTATCTGCAGTCCTCACTTTCTCCAAATATCCTCTTATTGCTTTACAATTGACTACCTGCTGCAATTTAACAAAAACATCTGTCAGGTAGTACCTGAAGTAGCAAGTTGGGTTTAAAGATTCAGATATTTTCTCAGAAACCACATAACATTAATGTCCTTCTGCTTCCAGCTAACTATTGAGCTGTTCTATATTTCTTATATTTTGTGTTTAAACTTACATTTCAAATATTTTTCTTTTGTTTCTTCTGAATTCTAAAAGTGATTAAAAATGTGGCAAAAACTACCTTTCTAGCAAAATAAAAACCAAAAGAATTGTGAATATTGTAAATCAGAAACAAAAATGGAAATTGCTGGAAGTTGAGTGTGTGGACCACTTTGCACTGATATTTTGATTTCCCCAGGTCTTCCCCAGCGCACAAAGTTTCAATGGGAATTTTAGATTCTATTGGGATCTGCTATTACCTGGGCCCAGTGTCCTGGATTGGACCTCATTACCAATTCACAACAGACTCAGCAGCAATCTCAGCACCAATAACATCCCTAAATAAAGGCATTGAATCATTGAGCCCTGAAGAAGACTTAACCCCCTCTGCTGCCTACAAGTTTCCAAAAGGTCATACCCTAAAAGCCTTATATACACCCAAAACTACTGACAGGTAAGGCATCACATTAAATTACAAGAGAAGGAGGTCTGTACTCAGTCTTCTTTCTTTTAGTGATGTGTCATCCCATTGCTGACTCCGTACCTTGAAAAGCTTAGCAGTTCTGGCAGCCTCTATGGAGTGAGTGACCCTTCCTTGGAACCCCTGTCTTTCTCGCACTTTGAGTATTAACTTATTTGATTAGTCTTATTTTTGACTTTCGTACTCCAGGTGTAGAGTTTCTCGGTGTAAATTAGAAAATTGTCCATAGCTACATAATGTTTCAAACATTCATTCAATGGATGGAAAAGCTTCTACAGACCTCATTCACATTCCAACATGTGCTGCTAGAATGCAACACGTTGTGCTGGGGAACACTAAAGGCAATAGTTTATCCCAATAATTGTTGCGTTTTGAAGTGTGCCTGTGACAGTATGGTTTGCATTTACTTCTTCATCCTTAATGAAATATTTCCTCTATTCAAACTCCCAGAAGCTCTCCTCATCTGCTTTATCTCCTCTAAACTCTTTGCCACTCTATTTTCTATTCCCATGCTTTCTCTGTCTCTCTCTCGATTCTGACCCCATTCTATGATCTGAACTTGTTTCTCTCGCTTCTGTTGCAGCTTCTTCCTATTTGCAAAAAGTACTTTCCATTGATATATGCACAGTTTGTTCACTCTATAGTCTTCATGAAACCAAAAGCTTCCCAATATCATTTAATCACTCCTGTTTTGCCAACCGGAACTCTATCAACAAACATATTGACTTGGATCCCATTTACCACCCCTGAGAAAATGAACAGAAAAATGACATCACCACAGGAAATGACATCACCACAGAAAATGGTGCCACTAATCCAAGGAAACCTAAATACATAAATAAAAAATGGGAGATCTGTTCGATGGGGAGGTCATGATGTCCAGCAGCTGCGCCAGAAGTTTGGGCTGCCCAGCAAGGACCTCTCAGTATTTTCAAAGACAAGACTTTATACAAAAGAACACCACACTGATAATCAATCCTTATAAATCGGATAGGGAAAGGAGAGTACTTCACCCTCGGTCAGTACTCTCTAACACTTACTATGCCATAAGGTATCGAAGGACATGGAATGGTTATATAAAAACTGGAGTCAAGAATTAGGGTTGGAAATCACCTTAGAGATGTGGGAGGATGTCTGGGAAAATGCCAGGAAGATCTCTATCTGTAACAGAACTGAGGCTACTCAATTGAAGATACTTCACAGGGCTCACATGGCACCTGAACAACTTGCAAAGTTCAAGGCAGGAGCATCTCCAATGTGTCTTGAATGCAAAATCAAAGTTGGTACTCTCACACATTGTCTGTGGACATGCCATAAGATCCGCAGGTATTGGGACAGAGTAGTGAATGCCTTAACAAAGAATTTGGGTACAGAGTTTGGATTAGACCCAGTGTCCCTACTCTTGGGCTCCCCAAATTTCCCCTCTTTGGATGTATACGGGAGAAATTATTCACTATGCTTTCCTTTTGTGCGAGGAAAAATATTTTAGTGAATTGGGTATCCGAAAGTCCCCCAGGACTTTCAAACTGGTACAGGATAGTCATGGAATATATCCCCTTTGACTTTCTTACGAATATGGTGCACCAAAAACGGAATTATTTTATAAAATATGGCAGCTCTTTTTGAACTACATTGACACAGATATTTCGGCCATATTGTCCAGGGCCTTTGCTTAGCCATGGTAATGGTTCTGGCTGGTTCGGGGGTCCCTGGGATGAGGAATCCGTATAAGTACGGGTTTTGTTATGACTTGATATAAATCTATTTTGAGTATGTATTTAGTTATTTATTTACCTATTTGTTTATTGTTAGTAATGTATGATATTCTATTTTATGTTTTGGTGTTTGTAGAATAGATTAGTAGCTAGTTTAAAAAAAATCTTATATTGGTGTTGTTATTATATTGTAAAGTGGAATACACTAGTTTGTATTATTTTTGTAATTTTGTAAAAAAAACTTTAAAATCTCTATTAAAAAATTTTTAAAATGGGCCATACCACCGGTGCTTCATTCGGAGGCTCACTGATGATGTTATCTGGTATGGCGATGAAATGTCTAAAACCAAACCTTCCAGCTAAGCGAGCAATGTTGCTTTAGAACAACATTGAAAAAAGAACAGAAAATGCAGCCTGTAAGGAGAGAGCCTGTGATTTTCCATCAGTGGGAGAGTGCTTGGGGACACAGCCAAGAGGGAGATGTTGGGTAAGTCTGAATAGAGAGAGACTGTTTGGGGAGTTCCTTCAGACTGATAGTTGAAGTCCACACTGCCTGCAACAGTTCCAGTACTAGTTTCCCACTGTGTATTTCTGATTCCACAAAGTTTATGAGAATTAATCCTTTGATTGAAATGTGCCAGGATAATCTCCTTACTGAACTTGTGTCACAAAGTGTTTGATTCATCTTCCCAGCCCACGAGAAACAGAAACCCTAAACAGGAAGATTAACACCTTAACTGTCAATTGAAGGATTAATTTGCACCTGGCAGAAGGAGGCCAATGAACACAAACATCCTTCATCCTTTTTAGTGTTTGGACTGCACAGCACTACAGCTGGAGGAGGAGGAGTAGTTTCAAGACAGTTGAATTATTACTTTATGTAGCTCAGACCTTGGCAGTAATTTAAGAAAGAACATGTCTCTAGAGTCTTTCACCACATCAGGACAACCCAAGGTTCCTGAAGAAGGGCTTATGCCCGAAATGTCGATTCTCCTGCTCCTCGGATGCTGCCTGGCCTGCTGCGCTTTTCCAGCACCACACTTTTCAACCCAAGGTGCATAATAGTCAAGATTAGAATGGAGCTGGAAAAGCACAGCAGGTCAGGAATGATGAAGGGCTTTTGCCAAAACGTCGATTTTCCTGCTCCTCCGATGCTGCCTGACCTGCTGTGCTTTTCCAACATCACTCTAATTTGACTCTAATCTCCAGCATCTGCAGTACCCACCTCCGCCAAGGTGCATAATGGCCAATTAAATACTTTTGAGGCATTGTCATGTAGATAATGCCACAACCAATTCACACACAGCAAGCTCCAATGAAAAGCAAGGTGATAATGATCAGATAATCTGCTTTAATGTAAATGGTTGAGTCACAAACATTCATTAGGACACTGGTGAGAATTCACTTGTTCTCCTTGAAACAGGATTTCTTATGTCTGCCTTAAGGGAGCAGATGTAACGTAATGCACCTCTCAGAATTGCACTGCGTATCCACTCTGAGTCGTTGTAGTTGATACATTCAGCCTTGGGGAGAAGTTAACAACTTGTTGAGTGTGTGGACCACTTTGCACTGATATTTTGATTTCCCCAGGTCTTCCCCAGCACACAAAGTTTCAATGGGATTTTGAGATTCCACTGGAATCTGCCATTACCTGGGCCCAGTGTCCTGAATTGGATGTCATTATCTATTCACAACAGACTGAGCAGCAATCCCAGCATGAATAATGTCCCTAAATAAAGGCATTGAATCACTGAGTCCTGAAGAAGGCTTAACCCCCTCTGTTGTCTTCAAATTTCCAAAAGATCATACCCTAAAAGCCTTACATACGCCCAAAACTACTGGCAGGTAAGGCATCACAAAAAATTACAAGAGAACGAGGTCTGTACCAGGTCTTCTTTCTTTTAGTGAAAATGAATCATTCCATCGCTGACTCTGTGTCTCACTTGATGATTCTCTACTGTTTTGGGAAAGGTGGGTTGATAATGAGGAATTGGGCTGTAAATCTCACTGGCATTTGTTGAAGGAGTGACCAACAGCGGATCTGTCAAAGATGGAGGTGCGGAATGAGATATATTCTGCTTGAGATGGTAGTGACCCCATACCAGCCAATTCTGTTTCCTTATCCTCTGTTGTTCACCTTGTAGAAGACAATTCATCCAATATTGTTTGATTTTAAAATGTATTGTGAACAGAGATGTTTATAAAATAGCCTATGACATTAAAACATTTATTTAGTGCTTGGTCTGTTAACAAATAAACTCTTACTTATCTCAATGGTGACTGAACATTACTGTAAAGCAGATTTGGAACGTGCATGATCCAATTTTGATTTTGAAACACACCCTCTAAATATAACTAATTTCCAAATCTTTTCTGAGGAGAAAATGGAAAAGGTTTGTGTGATAAAGTTCCTGTACATCATATTAAGATGTCTTACTTAAAGGTGCTCTACAAATTTCAGCTGTTGTTGATGTCTTTTATTTCCGCATTACATTAGCTTATTATGAGCTCTTCACTAAAATTGTATTTTTTCTGTATTTTGATTTTCTTCAGATGGGAGAGGAAACCTAATGAGTGTATCAGTATTTACAGAAGATCTAAAAGAGTGACTTAAGCGTATCAGAATTTCAAAGGATGCTTTGAAAACCACTCTATTAAAATAACGCGTATCAATTTTAAATGGATGCATTAATGCATACATTTCTATTTTTAAAAAGAGAACCTGAAGTTCCCTCCCTAATGGCACTATGGGTGTACCTACAACACATGGACCCCAGCAGTTCAAGAAGGAAGCTCACCACCACATTCCCAAGGGCAACTAGGCATGGGCAATAAATCAAAATTAGAGTGGTGCTGGAAAAGCACAGCATGTCAGGCAGCATCCGAGGAGCAGGAAAAATCGACATTTCAGCCAAAAGCCCTTCATCGGGAATCAATAAATGCTGACCCAGCCAGCAACACCCAAGTCCCACAAATGAATAAAAGGAAAAAAAAACACTGAGCTAATTGAGGCAATTATATGTCAGCTACTTTAACATCTATATTTGGGGCAATTTTAACCTAACATAGAATTAGTAATAGGGAAACAGATCATTCAAGTTAGCAGATTTAGGCCCAAGGACATTCATGTAATATACAGTGAGCAATGTGTTTATCAGGATAGCTATTATTCCTGAGTATAGCTACCCTGAATAGTTTTGGTGCACCCTATTTTAGCAGCAAGCTCATTAGGTAGCATGGCTTGGGCCCTGTTTATAAAAATGCCCATCAAGTCAACTTCTAATGCATGGTACAGGCTTCACCTGTTGCTTTTGAACCAGTCTCACAAATTTGAGCAAAAGGTGAAGCCAGCTGTTTGACAATGCTACAATGAAGTAAAAACACAATGTGACAGTGTTTGCACACTCTTTTCATATTTGTGGCCTCTTTTCAAAAACACTCTTTTCAAAAACACTCTGATTGTGTTTTTGGTTGCACTTCACCCCCATGCTCCTGATCTTTGGGCATCCAGTGCGGAAGGATATGGGCAGATTGGAGGACCTCCTTGTGAGTCTGCCCCTGGGCCTAGCCAGAGTCGAAAAGTGTGGCGTTGGAAAAGCACAGCAGGTCAGGCAACATCCAAGAAGGAGGAGAGCCAATGCTTCGGGCATAAGCTCTTCATCAGGAATGTGGAAGGGGAAGGGTGCTGAGTGATAAATGGGGGTGGGGCTTGGGGGAAGGTAGGTGGGAGGCGATAAGTGGCGAGCAATTGTGATAGGTTGGTGGGGATGATGGAGCGGCTGGGGAGATGCAAGATCCACAGGTAGGTCAGGTCAAGAGGGCGGTGCTGAGTTGGAGGGTTGGATCTAGGATGGGGTGGCGGGTGGGGAGATATGGAAACCGGTGAAGTCGATGTTGATGTCGTGTGGTTGTAGGGGCCCAAGGCGGAAGAAGAGACGTCCTTCCTCTAGTTGGTGGGTGGCTTTGATTCAGCTGTGGAGGAGGTGCAGGACTTGCATGTCATATGGGGAGTGGGATGGGGAGTTGAAGTGATTGACCACAGTGCAGTGGGGTTGTTTTGTGAGTGTGCATCACAGAGATGTTCCCTGAACGGTTCAGTGAGTTGGCAGAGAACACCTCATCTTCCCACCTACCATATAGCAAAATGGACTATTATTTAAATAGTGAAAAATTGCAGCATGCTGCTATGCAAAAGAACCTTGTGCATGAATCAGGAAATAGACAAACGTTGATTTGCAGGTGCAACAGTTAATTAAGAAGGCAAATCTAATATTGTCCTTCATTGCTAGAGTAATGGAGTTTAAAATTAGGCAGGTCATGCTGCCGCTGTATATAGTGCTGATGAGGTCACACCTGGAGTATTGTCTACAGTTTTGGTCTCCTTACTTGAGAAAAGATGTACCAGCATTGGAGGGAGTGCACAGGAGGTTCACTAGGTTGATTCCGGAGTTGAGAGGGTTGGTTTATGAGGAGAGATTGAGTCAACTGGGAATATACTCTTTGGAATTTTGAAGAATGAGGGACAAACTTATAGAAACATAAAATTATGAAGGGAATAGATAAGATAGAAGCAGGGAGGTTCTTTTCCACTGATCGGTGAAACTATAATTAGGGGGAATAGCCTCAAAATAAGGGGGGAGCAGATTTAGGACTGAGTTGATGAGGAACATCTTCACCCAAAGGGTTATGAATCTATGGAATACTCAGTGAAGCAGTTGAGGATACCTCGTTGAATGTTTTTAAGGCAAAGATGCCTTTTAAATGCTATAATTGAACAGTAAACGAATTAAGAGATATGGTGAGAGGGCGGGTAAGTGCAGCTAAGGCCACGAAAAGATCAGCCGTGATCTTATTGAATGGCAGAACAGGCTTGAAGGGCCAGATGGCCTCCTCCTGCCCCCAGTTCTTATGTTCTTACGTTAATTTCATAAACTTCAGGATTGTGTGAAAAGTTCACAGATACCATGTACAGCAGTAAAATGTAGTGTAAATAGACTTTAAGAAAGTCTTTAACTAAACACAAGGGAGATTACTGGAACAGGTTAAGGGATATGGAAACAAGAAGCAGATAGCAGACTGGATTAAAAAGTAGTTGGATGGAAACAAGCAGAGAGACAGATTTAAAAGTAATTTTCAATGGTTAAAAATGGGCAGATTGAAGAGTCTCTTCTGGGGCCCACTTTTGTATACGGTATATACTGATGATTTGAATACAGACCTGAAACAATGACATCAACTTGCTTTAAAGTACTACCTTTAATACACAGGGATTTGAAATTTGCAGCTGAAACGAAATAGCAGTTTTAGCTAATTTTTGAGAAAACCCTTAACATGGGAATAGATTAAAAATGGCAATTGGAATTCAGGGTCAGTAAGGATAAGGGAATGCACTCATAAATTAATGACACTTTTACTCTGAATGGAAATAAATTTGGGCAGTGGAAGAACAGCGGGCTTCGAAGGTGCAGGTTAACAGATGACAAAATACAGCTTCCTTGACATGATAATACTGTGAAAGGAACACTCATAGAATTTGATGATTCATTACAGGTAAAGTCCAGGAGGGAATTATGAAATTGTATGGAACTTCAATAAGATAGCAGAGTACTCTGTGCAGTATTGAAGGTTAACACCGTACTCCAAAGATAACTGCATTCAAACAGAATTCAAATCCACACCTTTGGGAGAGCTCTCGTCCAGTTTGCCACTCTCACACCCTACTGATTACTGGCTTCTCATATTTATTGAAACAATTCACTCCCCATTAACACTTAATTAAAACATTAATTACTGGAAAAGCTCAGCAGGTTCCCAGTTCTGAGGAAGGGTTATTTGACCTGAAACATTAACTCGGATTTCTCTCCCAGATGCTGCCAGACCTGCTGAACGTTTCTAGCAATTTCTGATTTCCAACAGCCACAGTTCTTTCAGTTTTTAACACTTAATTAATGTAACTATTATCTATTCCTTCATTCTATTTGATCTCATGCATCCATTCAGACCATATTTGATGATAACATTGAGCCTCTAATTATAAAAATAACAATGAGATCTTAGAGAAGGTACAGCACTGATTCACTAGAGTGTTCAGTGTTGTGTGGAAATACAAAGCAGTGTTGCATAACAAAGAACCGATGCATGTCAATTAGCGCAAAGGTGATGGGTAAACAACGCTGTTGCAAGTTAAGACATGACTAGCAGAGCTTTAGATAATCTCAGATTTACAAAGTGGAAAATGTGGGACACCAATCAGGAGTGCATTGAGTCATAGAGATGTACAGTATGGTAACAGATCCTCTGTCCAATTCGTTATGCCGACCAGATATCCTAAATTCATCTATTCTCATTTGCAAGCTTTGGCACATATCCCTCTAAATCCTTCTCATTCATGTGCCGAAAAGTGTGGCGCTGGAAAAGCCCAGCAGGTCAGGCAGCGTCTGAGGAGCAGGAGAGTCAACGTTCATCAGGAATTCCTGATGAAGGGCTTATGCCCGAAACGTCAACTCTCCTGCTCCTCAGATGTTACTTGACCTGCTGTGCTCTCCCAGCACCACACTTTTCGACTCTGACTGTCCAGCATCTACAGTCTTCACTTTCTCTTCCTTCCTATTCATAAACCCATCTAGATACCTTTTAAATGTTGTAATTATACCAGCCTCCACCACTTCTTCTGGTAGCTCATTCCATACATTCACCATCCTCTGCATGAAATAGTTGCCTTAGGTCCCTTTTAAATTTTTCCCTTCTCACTTTTAACCTATGCCCTCTAGTTTTGAACTTCCCTATCCTGGGAAGAAGTCCTTGACAGTGTATCCTATCCATGCACATCATGGTTTTATTAACCTTTTTAAGGTCAGCCTTTGATGCTCAAGAGAAAGTAGCCTCAGTCTATTCAGCCTCTCCCTGTAGCTCAAACCCTCCATCCCGGCAACATCCTTGTAAATCTTTTCTGAACCTTTCAGGTTTCACAACATCCTTCCTATAGCAAGGAGACCCACCATCAAGTTTAGTGGCAACAAAGGGATGGATGAGAATTTCAACAGCAGATCACTTAAGGCATGGATGGAGTCAATTCGTATGAAGGCCAATAATGTTCTCACTGACTGTAAAGGAGAATGTACAAATCCCTAGCACCAGCCAGTCCTCAAGAAAGTGAGCCTTTTTCGAGCACAAGACCAAGTAATGAGTATTGACAATCCAATTAACCAGAAATTTATTCAATTCTCCCATGTGCAGACCTACAAATTCTATCAATTATACAGTGGTCAAGAATGAGAACCTTAGTTGATGCTTTTCTTAATCCTGGCTTTAAATCAATTTTATTGTTGCACTTTCAGCCTAAGGATGCAATGAAGTAATTCAGGGAAGGCCCAAGGTTGAAGGGCAGAATCTTACAATTCTTTGGCTAAGTCTGAATTGTGTTGAATTGTTTTGGAGGACTCCTTGCCAGGAGGCTGAATGGGGTTTTCTTCCCTCCATCTTACCAAAGGTATCTCATTAACTGCCTATACCAGAGCCTTATGGAACTCTTCACGTCCCATAATCACCCTTCACCTTACTGCACACCATTCTCAGAACAACTCACCACTCTGATTTGATTTGATTTATTGCTGTCACATGTACCGAGATAGAATGAAATGTATTGTTTTGCATACTATTCTGACAAATCATACCTTACATTAGTATATCAGGGCAACAAAACAGAATGCTTACTATAGTGTTACAGCTACAGAGAAGATGCAGGGAGAGACCTACTCTAATATATGAGAGGTTTGTTCATAAGTCTGATAACAGCGGGAACAAAGCTGTTCTTGAATCTGCTGGTACATTTTTTTTGAACGTTTGTATTTCCTGTCCAATGGAAGAGGGTGGAAGAGAGTATTAACTGGAGTGGGAAGGGTCTTTGATGATGTTGGCTGCTTTCCTGAGGCAGTGGGAAGTGTAGATGGAGTCAATGTAAGGAAGGCCGGTTTTCATGATGGGCTGGACTCACAACTCTCTGTAATTTCTTGCTGTCTTGGGCAGAACAGTTACCATCCCAAGGTGTGATGCATCCAGATATGATGCTTTCTACGACGCATCTATAAAAATTGGTAAGAGTCATTGTGGACATGCTGAATTTCCTTAGCCTTCTGAGGAATGGAAGGCATTGGTGTGCTTTCTTGACTGCAGCATCAATGTGGATGGACCAGGATAGATTGTTGGTGATATTCACCCCCAGGAACTTGATGCTCAAAGTTTGTGAGAAGATTTGTAGCTCGGGTGCTCGTTGCTGTGGTTCTGTTCGCCGAGCTGGAAGTTTTTGTTGCAAATGTTTCGTCCCTGTCTAGGTGACATCCTCAGTTGCTTGGGAGCCTCCTGTGAAGCGCTTCTGTGGTGTTTCCTCCAGCATTTATAGTGGCCTGT
>NC_057731.1:50172994-50197541 GCF_004010195.1 Chiloscyllium plagiosum | reverse complement strand
ACTCTATCAACAAACACATAGACCTGGACCCAATATACCGGCCACTACAGCGGACAGCTGAAACTGACAACCGGAAGCGGCAGGGACAGGCCACTATAAATGCCGGAGGAAACACCACAGAAGCGCTTCACAGGAGGCTCCCAAGCACTGAGGATGTCACCTAGACAGGGGACGAAACATTTGCAACAAAAACTTCCAGCTCGGCGAACAGAACCACAGCAACTTGATGCTCTCGACCACCTCCACCTCAGCACCACTGATATAGATAGGGGCGTGCCCTCTACTCTGCCGCCTGAAGACTATGACTTGCTCTTTCATTTGCTGATGTCGAGGGACAGATTTTTGTGTTTGGACTATTCCATTAAACTCTCTATCATTTTCCTGTACTCTGTCTCATTGTTGTTTGATCCACCACAATGGTGTCATCAGTAAATATGTAAATGGAGTTGTCTCAGCACACTCAACACATTTCCCAGAACTCACTGGATTCCCTTGCACCCATGCCATTTTTAAAAGGCTGTTGTGCATCTAGACAAACACTGACAGTCCAGAGCAACTCTGTACTGTAGTTGACATTTGCCCTGGAGATGGCAGAGAGAGGGTATTCAATGACTGGCTTTTCAGGCAGTATCCCTGGAGTTTCTGCAGGATGGAATGGTGCCAACATAGGACTTTTTATTATCCCAGGACCAGCAATGGAGTTGGGTGACCATGCCAGCCTGGTCCAAAGTTGCCACCCATATTAATGCACTTTCAGCCATGTGGAGGGATGCCCAATACTCTAAAAAGATGTTCAATTTCCTTCTCCCTTCTGCCAGTGAAAATACCACCAACTTCTCTCTGATGCCATACACTCATTCTATCCCCTGTTACTTTATCCACCTCCCACCAAGGCTCATGGTCCTTCACTCTCTTTATTGTCTGCAACACCTTCCCTTACTTGCTGTCACCCAGCTCAAACCCCAATACCATTAACCCTGCATGCCCTCTGCATAACCTGCTCACTGACTCATGATACCTCCCAACCTGTGCCAATTGTAATTGCTGTGTCAACAACTTTTGTCTTCTGTAATACCTGCCTGCCTCTGAATCTGTGAGGAAAACAGACCACAATGGGGCAGAAAGACTCAAGACAATTGGTGTGCAGTCCAACATGTGGCTCCGTATCACTCATGAGGAGAGCATCTTGACTCTGACCATGCTGAGTGGGCTGTGGACTGGCATCAGAGGCAGCCCTTGACTTCCTGTGCTGGAATCTGCTGAGCAAAACTGTGTTGACAATGATGACAAGTGTCCTGGGTTTTGTCTGTGTTAAAAGGCAAAGGTGACAGCAGTAAGATGGGCATGGTATCTCTGGCTGAGGGTGGCACAGCACAAAAAAGTCAAGACAATGCAATGCACAGGATTCTGTGAGTGTCCAAGTAGGACTGAAGTGAGTGAATGTCATGAGGTGAGCAAAGAGACCATGCAGCCCGATCCAATCCAGGAACTGGCTGTATGTGTCTAATTGCAAAGTGTCATTGCTACAGCATTACAATGCTAGTTGCTGGGTGCAGCACTGAAGTATAGAAATATCCTGTAAGTGAATTGGAGATGTGCCATGAGGGTTCTTAGAGGCTGGCAAAAGTCAGGCATCAATGTTTATGGCTGTGGGGTGTGTGGCCAGTGCCCATTGACCATGCCCTGATATGTTGGTGCCAGGTTGTGGAGATCACTTGGAGCAGTCGGCTCTGGTTTCCTTGTCATATTTTCCCAATGTCTAGCTTGTTTGCTGAGTTTGGTAAGATGGAAGTCTGAAGATTAATGAAGCGGGTTGTGACATTAACAAGGTATCTAATAACCAATCACGAGCCTGACTTGGTATCTTGCTCAGAATCTCATTAAGATGCTTTTGAAAAGCATAAAAGTAGGAACAAGATGATCTCACCTTTGAGATCGGCCTCACCACATTTGTCCACTACACATCCCACCATAGACCACATTGCTCCGACCCTTATAAAATTTAATCGATATTGTTTCCAGTCTGTATGGATTGATATTAGGCAGGGAATGTATGCCACATAGAAGCTTTAAGCTGTTGTTTTTGAAAATAAATAATAATATTCCACTGTGAGTTATAGACCAAAGCTGAGAAATCTTACAGGAGAAATAATTTTAAGAACATTATCTGTTGATGCTACAGTGCTGCAGTTAAGTGAATTGTGCACTATTAGAGATGTCAGTCTTCAAATGAGATCCTACGGCAAGCCCTCATCTGCCTACTCAGGTTAGCATTGGCAAATCTCATGATGCACTTTGAAAAGAAAAGCAAGCAAGTTTTTCCCGCTCTCCCATTTAACATTCAACCCATGATAAACTCTAGTTTTCAGATCAATATTGCTTCATCATCCTGAAAAAAGCAAATTAATTGATCATTAAGTTAATTGGCATTTGTACAGTGTGCTAACGTGTCTGATGTGTTCATTTACAGAATGTTACCACACTTTACATTTAGTGCAACATTTTGATGTACAAGTGCTGAAACATCAACACTTGAATCCTGTTCTTATTTACAAGACATCAAATCCCCCAGTGCACCCCACAACTCACCTTCCTCAACAAAATATTCATTTTCTTTGTTTCCCAAAATAAAAAATACCACAGCAGTAAAATTGGCAACCAAAGGACACAAATGTGAAAAGAAGCAAACACGAGACATGGAATTTTTTTTAAACAAATTAAGCTGTTATGAACTGGAATATATAACCAGAAAAGGACAAAGCATATTCAAATGTGACTTTTAAAAGGAATTAGATAAATACCTGAAGGGAAAAGATTTACAAGGCTATGAGGAATGGGCAGAGGATTGGAACTAATTGGTAGCTATTTCAAAGGGAGATACAGATACAATGGGCAGAATTAACTTTGTGTGTTGTATCATTCTATCATTCCATGCCATTATCTTTTTGGAATTGGAATTTTTTTCATATTGCCCCACAACTGAAAATGAAGCTGAGTCATGATTGGCAGTACAGCCTTTTCCATGAATTTGTGTAACAGCAGCTCAACTTTTAAAAACAGGAACATGAAAACACCACATCCCCCTTCAGGCCTGCTCAACCATCAGTAAGTTCATTGTTATGGTTTCAACTGCACTTTCCTGTCTGCTCCTCACTCCTGTTGAACCTCTTGTTTGTCAAAAATCTATCTAACTCTGACTTAATTAACTTTAATAAGCCAGCCGCCACTGCTTACTAGGGAAGATAAACTGTCGACCCTCTGGGAGAAAATCTTTCTCCTCACCTCTGTCTAAAAGTGAAACCTCTTATTCATAACAAACAAGGAATTGCTATATAAACTCAGCAGGTCTGGCAGCATCTGTGGAGAGAAATCAGAGTTACCGTTTCAAGTCCAGTGACTCTTCTTCAGACCTTTCATTCCTCAATGGTTTTCCCTAGCTCTCATTTTTCCTACAAGAGATATCTCTTTCAGAATCTAACCTATTAATCTGCCTCAAGATTTGATATGCTTCAATAAAGTCACCCATCATTCTTCTAAGATAATTTTTCTTGCTACTTCATTCTTATTTTTGTTCATCTGAGCAGCTCGCTCACTTCACCATTTGCTCCTTCCTTTTCCTGCTCCCTTCTAGCTCCCTCATTCTCTCTAATCTGATGTCTTCCCAATTCCAATCTCTCTCTTTCGTCCAGCCCCTTTTCCCACCTGTCCATCTCATGTGTTTACATTTCTTTCTTCCTTTCTGGCTGCCTTCTCCTTTCCCATATAGAGTCATAGAGATGTACAGCACGGAAACAGACCCTTCGGTCCAACTCGTCCATGCCGACCAGATATCCTAACCTAGTCCCATTTGCCAGTACTGGGCCAAATCCCTCTAGCGTCTCCCTATTCATGTACCCAGCCAGATGTCTTTTAAATGATGCAGTTGTACCAGCCTTCACTACTTCCTCTGGCAGCTCATTCTATACATGCACAATCTTCTGCGTGAAAACGTTGCCTCTTAGGTCCCTTTTATACCTTTCCCCTCTCACCCTAAACCTATGCCCTCTGGTTCTGGACTCCCCCACCTCAGGGAAAAGACTTTCCAGCTCATTCTATACATGCACAATCTTCTACGTTGCCTCTTAGGTCCCTTTTATATCTTTCCCCTCTCACCCTAAACCTATGCCCTCTGGTTCTGGACTCCCCCACCTCAGGGAAAAGACTTTCTCTATTTACCCTATCCATGCCCCTCATGTCTTTATAAACCTCCATAAGGTCACTCCTCAGCCTCCAAAGCTCCAGGGAAAACAGCCCCAGCCTATTCAGCCTCACCCTATAGCTCAAATCCTCCAACCATGGCAACGTCCTTGTAAATCTTTTCTGGACCCTTTCAAGTTTCACAACATCCTTCCAATAGGAAGTAGACCAAAATTGCACGCAATATTCCAAAAATGGCCTAACCAATGTTCTGTACAGGCGCAACATGACCTCCCAACTCCTTTCCTCCTATACATAGTTTCCACTATTCTCTAACTCTACCTGAACTGAAAAATTCAAACAGGTTGAGACCATCTGTGCGCAGCACTGACTGGCAGATTATCAAAAATAATGTCAGCAGCATGTATTGACTTTGCATGAAACCAGCTTTTCAGCCATTATCCTTGGTCACATATTTATGTCAGCATTCCCCATTCACTTTTGCAAAGCAATTGTCACAATTTACAGCTTCTGGCTGCTCGATGGCTCTGAGGTCTCTCTCCAAACTCAGTTGCCATCTTGGACTTGAACACACCATCTATGGTCATGCCATGTACAATGTATTATCAATACAATAAAACTGAAAGTATTGCCACTATTTGGAACCAATTCTTCCACTCTTACCCATCATCAATTGAGCTTCAAGTTTAAGCCTTACTGTAGAATGTCATAGAATCCCTGCAGTGTGGAAACAGGCCCTTCAGCCCAAGTCCACACCAACCCCATGAAGAGTAACCCACCCAGACCCATTCCCCTACCATATATTTAACCCTGACTAATGCACCTAACCTACACATCCCTGAACACTATGGGCAATTTAACACAGTCAATTCAGCTGACCTGCACGTCTTTGGATTGTGGGAGGAAATCGGAGCCCACACAAACACAGGGAAAATGTGCAAACTCCATATAGACAATTGAACCCAGGTCCCTGGCACTGTGGGGCAGCAGTGCTAACCATTGAGCCACTGTGCCACCCCAAACATTCCTAGTTACAGATTTAATTTTTGCTCTGGCAGGATTTGAGCCCAGGTCCCTTGAACATTAACCTGTGGCTCTGGATTAACAGTCTAATGGTAATACCACAAAGCCATTGCTTCCCCTAATAGCTTCTAGTTGCAAATCCAGGGGGGAGATGAAATCTGATCAGAAGAACACACCTTGGGGGGATGACAGGGTGGAATAGACACAATAGAATTAGTGGGCATCTTATCTTCCTGGTCATTGAAGTCAATGGAAGGGATAATGCGGTGAAAGTGAGGACTGCAGATGCTGGAGATCAGAGTCAAGATTAACGTGGTGCTAGAAAAGCACAGCAGGTCAGGCAGCATCCGAGGAGCAGGAAAATCGACATTTCGGGCAAAAGCTCTTCATTAGGAATGAGGTAGGGTCAGGACCTGCATGTCCTCGGCAGAGTGGGAGGGAGAGTTGAAATATTTGGCCACGGGCGGTGTGCTTGATTGGTGCGGGTGTCCCAGAGATGTTCCTTAAAGCGCTCTGCTAGGAGGCGTCCAGTCTCCCCAATGTAAAGGAGACCGTATTGGGAGTAACGGATACAATAAATGACATTGGTGGATGTGCAGGTGAAAGTTTGATGAATGTGGAAAGCTCCTTTGGGGCTTTGGATGGAAGTGAGGGGGGAGGTGTGGGTGCAGGTTTTGCAATTCCTGAGGTGGCAGGAGAAGGTGCCAGGACGGGAGGGGGCTTGTTGAGGGGTGTGGACCTGACCAGGTAGTCACTGAGGGAACGGTCTTTGTAGAAAGTGGATAGAGGTGGGGAGGGAAATATATCCCTGGTGGTGGGGTCCGTTTGTAGGTGGTGGAAATGTCGGCAGATGATGCGGTTTATGCGGAAGTTGGTCGGGTGGAAGGTGAGAACCGGGGGGTTCTGTCCTTGTTGTGGTTGGAGGGGTGGGGTTTGAGGTTGGAGGTGTGGGATGTGGATTAGATGCGTTAGAGGGCATCTTCAATCACGTGTGAAGGGAAATTTCAGTCTTTAAAGAAGGAGGCCATCTGGTATATTCTGCGAGTGGAACTGATCCTCCTGGGAGCAGACGCGGTGGAGGCGGAGGATTTGGGAATATAGGATAGCATTTTTGAGGAGGAAGGGTGGGAAGTGGTGTAATCCAGGTAGCTGTGGGTGTTGGTGGGTTTATAAAAAATATCAGTGTTGAGTCAGTCATCAATAATGAAGATGGAGAGGTCCTGAGGGGGAGGGAGGTGTTCGAGATGGTGATTTTTAAGGTCAGGGTGGAGTGTGTTGGTGAAGTTGATGAACTGCTCAACTTCCTCGCAGGAGCACGAGGTGATGCCGATGCAGTCATCAACATAGCGGAGGAAGAGGTGGGGAGTGGTGCCGGTGTAACTACGGAAGATGGACTGTTCTACGTGCACTGTGCACAATATATAGTATTTCGATAATATCTGTTTTAAGCCATCAAATAAAGTCAAATTGCTGTCCTTGAATGGGGTCAAGCAAAGTGGGAATATGACCTGATGACACCAAATACTTTCTTGGTGTGATATCCATCGGAATGTGGCAAGTGGGGAGAATGTGTAAATGAAGAGATCAAAACCATGAATAACAATGGCAGCACGCCAGGCCCTAATGGAGAGTCGAGTGTGCGTGCACCATGCAGTGATGTTCTGACACAGATGCAAAGCTCAGATCAAAGTCACTCACTGCATTATACCTGGAGGACTTTGTAGCAGCAGGGGAAGATTAGGAAGAGTCAGAATAATTAGATAGGGTGGGTGCAATAGCTTAAGATGCTGTACTCTTGCCTCCAGGATGAGATAAAAAAATTATGAAATGCTGCACATCTGGAGCTGCGTAACAGACCAATCAGTATCAGGCGGATGAAAGTTAGAGCACTCCTTCATCAGAAACAGGATAGTTAGACTTCCATCTGCATTGACAGGTTCCATTGAGGAGGCATGAGAAGGTGGTGGTGAGCTGCAGTTGGTAGACCCATAATGGTCTTAGGGAGGGAATTCCAGGATTTTGACCCATCATTTTATCCTGATGAGCACTGTTAGTAAACTGAGGAAACTGGATTTGTTGGTCTGCTTCATTGCCACCCAATTTCTTTTTATTAATTCAGGGATGTAGCTTCACTGGCTGGGCCAACATTTATCACCCATTCTGAATTGACCTTGAGGAAGTGGTGGTGAGCTGCTTTCTCTTTGGTGCAGATGCACCCATAATGCCATATGGAGGGACGGTAGGATTTTGACTCAGCGACACTAAAGGAATTTCCTTCACTCTGGGACTTTTTAAACCAGTGGCTTGAGAGGCTATTTCAGAGGGTAGTTATAAATGAACCATTGTTGCTATGGATATGGAGTCACATGGTAAGGGGATTTTTTTTTAACCTCCTGAAGTACATTAGTGAACCAGATGGGTTTTCATGACAACCGTCACATGGTACCCACCAGGTTTTTGTTTTAAGGTTTTATTTGAACTCAAATTTCACCATTTGCTATGGTAGAGAGGGTGTGAATCTAGGCCCCCAAGGTTACTAGCCAAATAACAATACCATCACAGCAACCTTTCTGTTTCCTGTTTTGCAGGGTTAAGATGACTTGCTGAAGAATCTTTTTATAATGTTAGAAAAGGACACTCTGTGAAAATTGAGATCTGTTTGATTTTTTGCACACTGGGTTCTATTGATAAATTCAACACTACATTTAGAACAGTCTGAAATGATTGCCAACACAAAGGGAATAGTAATTTAACAAACCAGATGTGTAAAAGATATCTACCCTAGATAGCAAGAGAAAATGAAAAAGGAGGAATGGTTTAGCTCAGGCCTTATCCAAAAAAATGGATATTCCTAGAAAACAATTATTTCTCTAAAGTATTAGCAACATCAGAATTAACCACATTAATTCAGATCCAGAAATTGTTAGAGAAACTCAGCAGGTCTGGCAGCATTGGGGGAGAGAAAGCAGAGTCAACATTTCGAGTCCAGTGACCCTCCTTCAGAATAGAGATGCTACCAGATCTGCTGAGTTTATCCAGCAATTTCTGTTTTTGCTTCTGATCCTTAGCATCCACAGTTCTTTGTTTTGTTACATTAATTTGGATAATAGCTTACAAATTATTGATATTAATGGCCAATTATAGCAGCAACACACCATTGGCCTAATGTTTAATAAATTGCTTGGTGTACCAACTCACTTTTCTCACCTTTGCTCTACGTCCCTTGACACCTTCATGTGATAAAGATTTATTCACCTCAATCTTGAAAGTTCCAATTGTCCTAGTGTACACAGCCTTTGAGAGAGTCAGTGCTAGATTTTTATTACCTTTTTTGTGAACAAGTGCTTCCTGATTTTGCTCTTGAATGGTTAATTCTAATTTTTAAATAACTACTGCATCTGATCCTTCACTACTTCACCTGAGGAAATAGGTTCAGTTTATCAACTCTGCCAAATAATTCTAACATCTCAAACACCTTGATCAGATCTGCTGGCAACAATCTATACTTAAAACACTAAGAAAGAACATTATAATTTGAGAACAAATATAAACAAGCCAAGTCTCTGCAACTTGTTCTTGTAATTCAGCCTGTTAAACCTTGGTAGTGTTATATTAAACCTGCACTGCATCCTCTCTACTGTATTCTTCCTGAGGCGTGGTGTCCAAAACTGAGAAGAGCATTTCGGATGGGATCTGTTTAGATTTCCGTCTACCCAAGTCTTTGCCAAGGAGCATTTAGGACAATGATAGCAATCTTCAGGATTGTACTACCATTGGAAAGTGGCAGACAGTAATCAGGCACTTCATAGCCTTCTAGACTCAACACGGATTTCAGAGTTTCCAATTCTTCCCACAGTTCACATACTATTAAAGATTCTAATATTATAATGTACACCTCTCCAGACATATCCATTGTGTATTTACTTGTCCCAAAACCATCCATTTTCTCTTGTACCATCACTTCTTCTCTTACTTGCTCTCTCCTCTGTACCATCGTATCAAAGATCTTTTCTTACACCCTCTTTCTTTCTTGTCCTGTTTTTTCTTGCCTCTGTAATTGCTTCTATTTATCACACCTTTTATTGTGCAACACAAATGCAAGATTGGCAATGTGAACCATTGGTCAGTTGTTTCACTCAATTCTGTTTTGAAGTACAACAGGGCTATCACCCTGAACACTTCCTCACCAGAGTCCAGAGCTAAGGTGGGAAGTAGATTGGAGTGAGCACCCTTTGCTTCTCAGTCAATGGTTTTGGATAAATCTTTGGCCAGGTAGGCAAGATTTCAAAGTACTGCACAACTCCTTTGGAATTCTACCTCACCCAGGACAAATGAATCAACTCCACACTCTGAATTTTGAGCTGCACTAAAGGGACCCCAGTTGACAATATTGGTGCTCCTATATTAAATCCCTATTTCTGACCAATGTGCCTATCAAACACAATTTCTCATTGAAGTGTAGGATTTGGTGAATATAGCCCAGGCAGAGAAAACCCAGAAAACAAGCACTTTTCCCAGAGCCAAATAAAGATTATAGCCATCTCTACACTATCTAGACACCACTGCAAGTACATCTAGCATCTACATGGAAGGACTAACCATAAAGTCAATTTCCATTAGACCTGATGGGACATAAATTTGTCTTGGGTATCACAGGCATTGATTGTGATTTGATGTTCCATTTTCATTTCAAATCTCATCTCAATCCCAATTCCATTATACTCCCAGATAATCCATGTTGGTTTGCAAACTGACTTCTCACCAACTTCCCGGCTTGCAGCAGGGTAGATCTCACCTGGAAAAGAGTATTCTACATCGAAGAGATAAGTTTGTGAACTGGAGCCTTGGCTGCAGATGGAGTTTAATTTAGATATATGCGAGGTGCTGCATTTTTGGAAAGCAAATCTTAGCAGGACTTATACATTTAATGATAAGTTCCTAGGGAGTACTGCTGAACAAAGAGACCTTGGAGTGCAGGTTCATAGCTCCTGGAAAGTGGAGTTGCAGGTAAATAGGATAGTGAAAAAGGCGTTTGGTATGCTTTCCTTTATTGGTCAGAGTATTGAGTACAGGAGTTGGGAGGACATGTTGCGGCTGTACAGGACATTGGTTCGGTCACTTTTGGAATATTGCGTGCAATTCTGGTCTCCTTCCTATCGAAAGGATATTGTGAAACTTGAAAAGGTTCAGAAAAGATTTACAAGGATGGTGCCAGGGTTGGAGGATTTGAGGTATAGGGAGAGGTTGAATAGGCTAGGGCTGTTTCCACTGGAGTGCCGGAGGCTGAGGGGTGACCTTATAGAGATTTATAAAATCTTGAGGGGCATGGATGGGATAAATAGACAAAGTCTCTTCCCTGGGGTGGGAGAGTCCAGGGCATAGGTTTAGGGTGAGAAGGGAAAGATATAAAAGTGGACTAAGGGGCAACCTTTTCATGCAGAGGATGGTATGGGTATGGAATGAGCTGCCAGAGTAAGAGTTGGAGGTTAGTACGATTGCAACATATAGAAGGCATTTGGATGGGTATATGAATAGGAAGGGTTTGGAGGAATATGGGTCGGGTACTGACAAGTGGGACTAGATTGGGTTAGGATATCTGGTCGGCATAGATGAGTTGGACCGAAGGGTCTGTTTCTGTGCAGTACATTTCTATGACTCTATGACTGTGTTGTTGGTTGATTGGGCCATGATTTGCCCAGCTAAAAGGAGCCAAATGGGACAAAAAAATGTATCTGCTTGCCCGGTAGCTGTTACTATATGTGTGTGGTCTCTGGAGAGATTGTGCAATGGTTTGAGGATATAAATAGACACAAACATTTTGAATCATGTTTGACTGTTCTTCAGAACTGGCAGAAGATTTAAAGAGTTAACTCTGTTTCTCTCTCCACAGATGTTGCCAGACCTGCTGAGTTTCTCCAGCATTCTGTGCATTTGTTTCAGATCGCCAGCATCTGTAGTATTTTGCTTTTATTCGGCTGGAAGAAGATGCGGGCTTGACAATCCTGTCAGTGAAGTCTTGTCCATCATGAGCTGACAGTTCCTGGGAAGACACTACATCCATTCAGCACAGCAACCCAACTTGATGAATCAGGGTGCCTTATCATATATGTTGTGATGGCCCAGTGGCATTATCGCTGGAATGTTAATTCAGTGACCCAGGTAGTGTTCTGGGGACCTGAGTTTGAATTCCACCATGGCAGGTAGTGTAATTTGAATTCAATACAAAAGCATCTGGAATTATGAGTCTAACCATGAATTCACTGTTGATTGTTGGGGAAAAATCCATCTTAGGTTCACTAAACTTCTTTAGGGAAGGAAACTGCCATCCTTACCTGGTCTGGCCTACATGTGACTCCAGACCCACAATGATGTCTTGACTCTCAACTGTCCTCTGGGCAATAAGGGATGGGCAATGAATGTTTGTCCAGCCAGTGATGCCACATCCCATGAATGAATTTTTTAAAACTCATAATTTTCCCCCAAAAGGTCATTGAGCTGCAATGATAACTCTGTTTCTTTCTCTATAGATGCTGTCTCGCCTGCTGACTATTTCCAATTTTATTTCTTGTTTTTTTCTTTGGATTTCCAGAAGCCACAGTATTTTGCTTCTGCATTTTATCTTGTTTGTTTTAACAGGGAGCATGAACGTGATAATTGTATCCCATTCAGCAAGAGGAAGTGGTGCTTTTAATGGTTCTGTTGTGGAATGTAAATTAAGAAAGATATTTGCGAGTTCAAACACTGCCAATGATTTTACATCCACAAATATTGACACAAATGTCTATAGTTTTGTGAAGTTTTAGAGGATGGGAAGAGACATTACTGTTTCAAAACAGAAATGCAACAAACAGTCGTTTAGTTTTTTTTTGAAATATGATAAAATGAAACCCAAAAGAAAACTGAAACATTTTCAAGGTCTAAGTAAAGGATTAGTGCTCACACTTTGCAACTGTGTAGAGAATTTGTGCCGAGTTTCACGCTGACTCATTGCACAATTTTTGTAACATTGGTCGGCACTCTCAGTTAATAGGACCCAGAAGAATCTCTCCTAGTTCCCGGGAACATTACATGCCAGAGGCTTGATAAAGGCGTCTTGCTAAATGCCTGATTGCTTGGGATTTTTGCATGAACAATAGAAAAGAAAAAAGTGTCAATCACACTGTAATTTGGCTCTTCAAATGACTACTAACACCCACACTACTCAACATTTAAGTGCATACTGTAATTTAATATCACTTAGATTGTACCATAGTACTCACATATAAAGTTAAGTCTTTTCACAATATATAAGAAATAGGAAGAAGAGCAGGGTATTTGGCCCCTTGTTCTGCCACACAGTAAGATCAAGGCTGATATTCAGCTATACCTTCTTGCACTATCATCATATTATTTAATCCACTCAGAATCCAAATATGTATCTCCCTCTATCTTGCATATATTCACTGACTTCACATTCCCAACAGTTTGCGATAGAAGATTCCAAAGATTCACATACTTTGAGCAAATGTATTTCTCTGCATCTCAATTCTAAATGGCTTGCCCCATGCTCTGATACTGAAATCTAGTGTTTTAGCCCTCTCAATCAGGGAAACAAATGAAATAAGAATGGACTTGCAGTGATATATCACCTTTCATGCCCTTCAGACGGCCCAAAATATTTCACTGTCAATTACTAACCTGCAAAATACAGAGCAAGATCCCATAAAGAAGTGTTAAATAGCCAGTTCATCTGATCTAATAATCATGTATTCTGGAGATAGAGTCATAGAGTCATATGGCATGGAAACAGACTCTTCAGTTCAACCAGTCCATGCTGAACATAATCTCACAAAAATTATTCCCACCAGCCTGCTCCTGGCCCATATCCCTCCCAACCTTTCCTATTCATGTATCCATCCAAATGTCTTTTTAATGTTGTAATTGTAATCACATCCACCACTTCCTCAGGAAGTTCATTCAACACGTGAATCACCCTCTGTGTAGCAAATTTGCCTCTTATATTTTTTTAAAATCTCCCTCCTCTCACCTTAAATATGTGCTCCCAGTCTTGAAGTTCCCTATCTTAGGGAAAAGACAACTACCATCAACTATACCGACACCTCTCATTATTTTATAAACTTCTATCAGGTCGCCTCTCAACCTCCTACGCTCTAGTGAAAAAAGTCCCAGCCTGTCCAGTCTTTCTTTATAACTCAAACCCTCCATATCCGGCAACATCCTGGTAAAACTCTTCTGTACCCTCTCCAGCTTAATAATATCCTTTCTATAACTGGGTGACTTAAACTGGATACAGTATTCCAGAAAAGGCCTTACCAATGTCCTGTACAACTTCAATATGACTTCCCAACTCCTAGACTCAAAGGACTAAGCAATGAAGGCAAGCGTGCTAAATGCCTTTTTAACCACCCTTTCTACATGTAAGGCAAACTATAAAGAATTATGTTCCAGCACCCCTAGGTCTCTCTTTCTACAACATCACCCAAGGCCCAACCATTAATTGGGTAAGCCCTACCTTTGTTTGTTGTACCAAAATGATGTTTGCTGGCAGGACTCCTGCTGACTTTAGCAATGCCACAAATACAAATTCGAATTCTTGAACCTGCAACCTTCCTAATGGAAGTTCAGGGTGCTACTAGTAAACAGTAATTATCCCACGATTTGGGCAACATAATGTAAGCCAGTCACCTTACATCCAGCATAGAAACAGCTCACCATGTCTATGCCAACCAACAAACACCGAACTAAACTAATCCCATTTACCTGCACTTGGTCCACAGCCTACAATTCCCTTGCATTTTACGTGATCATCCAGATACTTCTTAAGTGTTACGTACGTACTTGCCTCCACCACCGTCTCAGGCAACACATTTCATATTTCCACCAACAACTCAGATCTCCTCTGAACCACTTATTCCTCATCTTAAAACTCTCGTCTTAGACATGTCTGCCATGGGGAGGAGATTCTCACAATTTAAATTACTTACTTTCAGTTTAGGCTTTGTTCAGGTCTTGGAGGCAGTCGGAGAGGTCACGACGTGACATATTTGAGTGGTTGCTTTACCCAAAACACTACTCAGGTAATGTCTCCCACCCATCCTCCTCCTCTTACCAAAAAAAAAAGTTCTGTGACTCAGTCAGTAAGTGACAAGTGTTTTCTTTTGTGTTTCATTTTTTCTGGCAGTCTATTTGCGACTTTAGAATAGTGTGAATGGAGGTCAGGGCAGTTGAATGTTCCTCTTGCAGTGTGTGGGAGGTAAGGGTCACCTCTAGTGTCCCTGCTGACCTAATTTGTGGGAAGTGCACCCAACTCCAGCTCCTCGAGAACTGTGTTAGGGAACTGGAGCTGGAGCTGGATAAACTTCGGATCATTCGGGAGGCGGAGGGGGCTATTGAGGGGAGTTACAGGGAGGTAGTTACTCCACAGCCATGTAAAGAAGGTGGGTTACCATCAGGGTAGGAAAGGGAACCAGCAGGCAGTGCAGGGATCTCCTGTGGTGGTTCCCCTCAACATCAAGTAAAGCGTTTTGGATACTGTTGGGGGGAATGACTTACCAGGGGTAAGCAATGGGGCACAGGTCTCTGGCGCAGAGTCTGTCCCTGTCGCTCAGAGGGGAAGGGGGAAGAGGAGCAGAGCTTTAGTCACTGGGGACTGCATAGTAAGTGGGACAGACAGGAGATCTTGTGAGAACGAGAGAGATTCATGATTGGTGTGTTGCCTCCCAGGTGCCAGGGTTTGTGATGTCTCTGACCGTGTTTTTGGGAGCTTTGAAGGGGAGGGAGAGCAGCCCCAAGCCGTGGTCCACATAAGCACCAACGACATAGGTAGGAAGAAAGGTGGGGATTTAAGGTGGAAATTCAGGGAGCTAGGGTGGAAGCTTAGAGCTAGAACATACAGAGTTGATATCTCTGGTTTGTTGCCCGTGCCAGGTGCTAGTGAAGTGAGGGACAGGGAGGGAGCGGAGCTGAACACGTGGCTGCAGGGATGGTGCAGGAGGGAGGGCTTTGGATTCTTGGATAATTGGAGCTCTTTCTGGGGAAGGTGGGACCTCTACAAACAGGATGGTCTTCACCTGAACCAGAGGGCTACCAATATCCTGAGGAGGGGAAATTTGCTATTGCTCTCCAAGGGGGTTTAAATTAATGCAGCAGGGGGATGGGAACCTGAATTGTAGTTCCAGTGTACAGGAGGCAGTTGTATAGCTTGATGTTGTGGCCATGTGGAGAAATAGATAGAGCAGGGACAGGACTGATCGTTGGAGGGTCCGGGGTTTAGAGGCTTCATTAAGAACAAGGAAGGTACGTAAGGGGGGGTGGGTGGGGGGGGGGGGGGTGGCATTGTTAATCAAGGTAGTATTACAGCAGCTGAGATAATGTTTGAGGACTCATCTACTGATGTCGTTTGGGCTGAGGTTAGAAACAGGAAAGGAGAGGTCATCCTATTGGGAGCTTTCTCTAGGCCTCTGAATTATTCCAGGGATGTAGAGGAAAGGATAGCAAAGATAATTCTCGATAGGAGTGAGAGTAACAGGGTAGTTGTTATGAAGGACTTTAACTTCCCATAGCTTTTGGCTTTGACCTTTATGCCATCATTGTCGACAGGAGTAATGCCAGAAGACTGGAGGATAGCAAATGTTGTTCCCTTGTTTAAGAAGGGGAGTCGGGACAACCCTGGTGATTATAGACCAGTGAGCCTTACTTTGATTGTGGGTAAGGTGTTGAAAAAGGTTATAAGAGATAGGATTTATAATCACCTGGAAAGAAATAATTTGATTAGAGATAGTCAACACAGTTTTGTGATGGATAGGTCATGCCTAACTAACCTTATTGAATTCTTCGAGAAGGTGATGAAACAGGTGGATGAGGGTAAAGTGGTTGATGTGGTGTATATGGGCTTCAGTAAGGCGTTTGATCAGGTTCCACACGGTAGGCCATTGCACAAAGTACAGAGTTTCGGGATTGAAGGTGATTTAGCGATTTGGATCAGAAATTTTCTCGCTGAAAGAAGACAGAGGGTGGTGGTTGATGGGAAATGTTCTTCCTAGAGCTAAATTACCAGTGGTGTGCCGCTGTTTTAGGGCCACTGTTGTTTGTCATTTTTATAAATGATCTGGATGTGGGAGTAGAAGGATAGGTTAGTAAATTTGCGGATGGCACTAAGGTAGGCAGAGTTGTGGATAGTGCCAAAGGATGTTGTGGGTTACAGAGGGACATAGATAAGATGCAGAGCTGGGCTGAGAAATGGCAAATGGAACTGAATGCGGAAAAGTGTGAGATAGTCCACTTTGGAAGAAATAACAGGAATGCAGAATACTGGGCTAATGGTAAAATTCCTGGCAGTGTAGATGAACAGAGAGATCTTGGTGTCCAGGTGCATCCCTGAAAGTTGCCACCCAGGTTGATAGGGTTGTTAAGAAGGCATATAGTGTGTTGGTGTTTATTGCTAGGGGGATTGAGTTTTAGAGCCACGAGGTCATGCTTCAGCTGTTATAAGACACTGGTAAGGCCACACCTGGAGTATTGCATACAGTTCTGGTTACCGCATTATAGGAAGGATGTGGAAGCTTTGGAAAGGGTTCAGAGGAGATTTACTAGGATGCTGCCTGGTATGGAAGGAAGGTCTTACAAGGAAAGGCTGAGGGAACTGAGGCTGTTTTTGTTGGAGAGAA
Source organism: Chiloscyllium plagiosum (assembly GCF_004010195.1). Taxonomy (NCBI): domain Eukaryota; kingdom Metazoa; phylum Chordata; class Chondrichthyes; order Orectolobiformes; family Hemiscylliidae; genus Chiloscyllium; species Chiloscyllium plagiosum. Next base: position 50,180,655 of record NC_057731.1, on the reverse strand, counting down.
GAAGGTTGAGAGGCAGCTTAATCGAGACGTATAAGATAATCAGAGGGTTAGATAGGGTGGACAGTGAGAGCCTTTTGCCTCAGATGGTGATGGCTATATACGAGGGGACATAGCTTTAAATTGAGGGGTGGTAGATTTAGGATAAATATTAGGGGTAGTTTCTTTACTCAGAGAGTAGTAGGGGCATGGAGCGGCCTGCTTGCTCACCGATGTCAAGGGCATTTACATGGGCATATGGATAATAATGGAACAGTGTAGGTTAGATGGGCATCAGATTAACTTCACAGGTCGGCGCAACATCGAGGGCCAAAGGGCCTGTACTGCGCTGTAACGTTCTATGTTCTATGTATCCTGTCTACGTATATCTCAATCAGATCCTCCCACTGCCTCCTCTGCTCCAAGGAAAACAAACCCAGTCTCTTCTTGTAACTGCGATTTTTCATCCCAGACAACATCCTGGTGAATCTCTTCTGCACCCGATCCAGTGCAATCACAACCTTCCGAGAGTGTGGGGACCAGAACAGCACACAGTATTCCAGCTGTGGCCTAACCAATGTTTTGTAAAGTTTCACATAGAAGGTATAGATCTCTCACAGCATTCATCACAAGTGCAATTGGCATACCTATCTTCAACCATCATTTATTGCATTGCTCTATTTGATCCAGCAGCATTTATATTTGGAACGGAGGTGGAGGAGTCATCTTCTATGTTAGTCACAGGACAACCATGTGATTAACAAATTGAGTCATTTACTGAGTAACTTCACCAGGTGAAATAGAGTTATAGAACCATAGACATGTTGGACCTGGAGGCAGGATTGTGTGGGATTTGGCAACTAACAACTTTGGCACAGTACCAACTTTGTCTTAATTAAGTTCTGGGCGTGAAGGCTCAAACTCTGTCTCCCTGCCCTACTGCCAATTAAAGCCCTTAAGTAGTTGATGAATGACCACTTAAGGGTTTTATCCCACCTTAACTGCAATCACTTCAAACTATGGAAGCCAATCTATTTGGTTAACTAATGTGGGAAAGGTATCAGTTGGGTTTGGATAGAGTGACACTCAGGAGTGCAGGATTGAGGAATTGGACATGGTACAGGAGAGTAGCCACTGAGAGTTCACGTTTTCAACTCCCACTCCACTCAACACCCAACCCCAGAAACAGCCACCCACCTGAATCTCTCCTAAGTGACATTTCCCTTTCCTGTGGACAATCCTTCAAGCTGGGAGTCTGGAGGATGTTGTACTAGCAGTAGCCACAACTTCACTGCGGCACTGCTGAGCTCTGAAGCTGCAGGATTTCTGATTGGCTGATACCTCTTGGCAGCCAGGTTTATTTTGCGTCTGGTCCTGATTCCAATAGAAAACCTGGTGGCAGCCAATCAGTTGTCTGATTGCTAGAAGATCTAGTTGGATTTTCCATCTTCATTGGCCTTGGGTTTCCCTCCTCCAAACTCTACGAAAAGAGGACGATCCCGCCTACAATCTTTACCTTTCCATTACTCTTCCTTCCATTCTGAAAGAGATTGACACATGTTCCATTCATGCTCAGATCCTCTTACATAAAACACTCTAATGGCGATCCTATATATGGGAGCTTTGGAGTGAGGTCCAAGAAACTACTCAATGAGCATCAGAGACCAACAACAAAAACTTGGATTTATATCACACCTTTAATCGAATAAAGCATTGCACTACACTTCATAAATCATAACGTGACACCAAATCACAAAAGGAGATAGTGGCACACTTAACCAAAAACGTTGTCGAAGAGGGAGGTTTTACGGACTGTCTTAAATAAATGAAGAGAAGTAAGGGCAAAGGGATTTAAGGACAGAATTCCAGAACCACAGGTGGTGCACCCTTCAAATGTGAAGTGATTAAAATATGAGCTGCTCAAGAAGTCAGGAGTGTAAACATTTCAGATGACTGTGGGTGAATTACAGAGAAACATGAAGGCAAGATGATGGAGGGGTTTAAAAATACAGATGTGTACACACATACATACACCACATAGACACGGACACATACACAGACACACACACAGTAGAAAGTGAGGACTGTCGGGCATGAGCCCTTCATCAGGAAACATCGATTCTCCTGCTGTTCGGATGCTGCCTGACCTGCTGTGCTTTTCCAGCACCACAGTCCACACACACACATGCACGCACGCACACACACACACTGCAGGAGAAAGGAATACTGGCTCAATTTCTTCTTTCTTAACCAAAGAATGTCGAATCCAGTTGTATTGCTCTGACTGTGTTGAGCTGCCGAACATATAACAGGCATCAAAACTGCAACCTCCCTCGTCTGAACAACTCAGAAACAGCACTGAACTTCAGAGAGCACAATCTCACATCAAGCAATTCATTCACAGTTTATAGAGATTAGGATATGATAGGAATATGTGGGCGTTAGTGAGCTGAGTAGCAATGTTGGGTGAGATGCTTGGCAAGGCCTATCCCAATGTAGGGAATAACTCACTGTTCTGTTCTTGCTGAATGTGAGGCAGGTTTCCTGTGGGCAGTGGGGAATTGTCAATTAAAGGGGATTATTGATGTTAAATGTCTTATTAATGTTGTGACTCACCTTCCTGACATTCAGCTTCCTATCTTACTGAACGCACTGAACAAGTAAGACATGGAGAATTCTCCACCTGAAAGTGGCAGCAGATTCCTAATGAGGTCAGCTCATCATGGGTTGTGAGGAGCCCCCCATGTTGCTCAGCAGCAAACAGCATCTCAGGGCACGGTCCATGGGCACCAGCCACACGTACTCCTCATCCATGGGCACTGGCATCAGACATTTGCCAACTCCTCACAATCCTCATGATAATGCCTCTCTGAGCACCGTCACCCCCCATCAGCATGCTGAGGAAGTACAGACCTACACTGCAGGATGCATCAGTCACCAGCTACATGGCCACTCCACACAGGGACAGGCCCCCTGTTCATGGACTGGACCAGGCTGCAACTCAGGGCTGCTTGCTGACTCCCTTAGCGCTCTCTCTTTGCACCAACTGCCAGCTGGCCTTGCCATCCCATCCCACGCCTGTTAGTCAAAGGCAAAGGCTGTCAGTATTGACATATGGCCATGCTCTTTATTGCAGCCACACAGAGAGGTTATTTGTCATTAGGGATTTGGCTGGGGCTGGGGGAATGAGTGGAAGGAGCTGTTTTTATGATCAGCCCTCTGAGACATCGATTTAACACCTACAGCATGTGCCAGCTGGCTGTGCGGCAAACACACCGAACACATGTATTCAAACACAAGGCCCTGTCGGAAAGTGGATGGGAGCCAGTCCTCAGTCCACTCAAGAGAGGAGGTGCTGCTGTCTGTAAGGGGGTCCCGATGCCATCAGTCACAGGCACAATCCATACACAGTCCAGGGGCTGGGCCATGTTGTCCACTTGGACCATTTACAGCCAGGGGATCTGTCCGAGCACAGTCAGGGCAGCGGTCAGTCCTGTATGGCCAGTGTTGGCAATCCAGGGAGTGATGTGTCATCAGTGAGGGAGCTGCAAACACAGCGGTCTGGTCCATCATGTGTGAGGGCTGCTTGTCGAACTCAATCAGAGAGCTGGTGACAAGTACACTGTGTCTGTTAATTGTTCAAGAAGGTGTAAAGGGCTGCTTTATAGACAGCAGGTGATTCAGGGCCAAATGTGTTGAGAGGAGTGAAGGCTAGGGGTCAAAATAGAGGCATTTGTAGAGGTGGTGTCAAGCACGGTGATGAGGAAAATTCTAGAGAGTGTGGGGCAGGAGGAACAACAATGCTAGGCTTCAGCAGGGGATGCTATTGGCAGTGACCACAGCGGTGATCCCAACAAGGAGAACATGGAGGAGCAAGCTGGGTATTATTAAGGTATAATGTGGGAGTTCAGGGGGCAGTGAGGACAGAAGGAGGTGAGGATCAATGAGGTGAGTCTCTGAATGGAGGAGAATGGGTGCAAATGGTCCACAGGAGTTGTATGAGGATGCCCAGAAGCGGGGGTGTTACATGGCAACCAGGCAGGGACTAGCACTGAAAACGTATACCATGAGTTTCATTCCTTGCATCACTTCCTATTGTCTAAAAGTGAAATATGTCTGGGAAATGACAGGGACAGTGCACAGGCTGAGCAGGGTCAGTGTCACGTTGATGGGTGAATGAGTGGGATCCACATCTCTCTGGCACATTGAGGGGAAAGGGGCAAAGTACCTGAAGCAGACTCTAGCTCCATTTTATTTGTAACCATTTCATCAGCTACTTGTAATGCAGGGAGAATAAACATGCTTAAGATTCAAATGCTGGTCAAAGGAAATTTTCACTACACCACTGGGGCTTGCAAATTGAACACTGGCATCTCAATGATGCTGAAGTTAGCAGTAATGACGCACAATGAGGACAATATTGGCCAGAAGTGACTCATTACTTAATGCAACTTCCACGGGTGTTGTAGGAAATGGAGATCATCATCTGTCATTGATGGTCTGTTCTGAATGCAACGAAGAATTGAATGATGTGTGTTTGAGGTAGGAAGGGATTTGGTGCATAGCAGATACTCTGATCTTAATGGAATGAGCTGGCCTCTCCACCAATGCAGCTCCTTCATCAAGTTAGTGCCCATGCTGAGGCTGAAGCCAAATGAATGAGAAGACATGGCTCCTGTTATTGGAGCACAGCATGTCACACTGTGTGGAGGAACGTGTGCAGTCCCCATCAATAGGCGATGCCACCTCTGACTGATCCGCCGCTTCTGCTCTCCTCATGTTCCCAACAGAGGTCATTTCCAGCTGGGAGTCTTGCACACAGACGAGGTGTGGGATGTTGGTCATTGTGGCTGCTTTCCTCCAGATGTAGGAGGATCTGGTCCATCAGCAAGCCCAGGAGCAGCAGCAGACCGCTAAGGACCACCCAGCTGAGAGAGTTGGCACAGTAATATGGCCCCTGAGGATCCACAGTAGGACCAGAGCTTCTCATCCCCAATTCTGGATCAGGAAGCTTCATTGTTGACATAGACTCCGTGCATCCTGGGACAGTGTGATGGAACTGTGGTAAATGCTGGAGGAGGATGTGGAGTCTGTAAGAGTGGGAGGCCATCCTCTCCCAGTGGCTGTGGAGGTGACAGTTGTTCTGAATCTCTTCTGACTCCTTCCAGGGAGTGATGGGTGACCTGTGTGGGATCTCTCAGTCATAAACCCACAGATGAATGAGCACTGAGAGGGCCATGGCACAACATTGCGGGATTCGTTAACAGTAAGGATTCCGTTCAGTTATTGTGCACATGATCTGACGTCACTGTTACCACTTCCTCAAGGTGTGCACCCGCTACCTTAGCAGCAGCGATACCTCCTATGTCCAGGAGTATTCTTGTGTACCTGTTATGTTTGAAGATCCAGGTGCCTTACAAGGCTGGTTACTGGGGTACAAGGGCTGCCCACTGTGACCATGGCTCATGACTCCACTGTGTAATCCCTTAATTAGTGCAGATCACAGATACAGTACTGTCCAGGCCTTGACCATGGCTGTGGTGGAGCATAAGAAAGGCCTGGTGAAGATACAGACTGGTCTGGGGAAGGGACCTCCAATCCGGACACCATGTGCTGCAGCATCCCTGTGCTCTACCCAAATGGAACAGGCAACAAGGTGGTGTGGCCGATACTGAGGATCTTCAGGATCAGTCTTTAGAGGAGGAGGATGTGGACACTGAGGAAGATGAGGAGGAAACTCTTGTTGTTTGTGATGGAGCTCATCTGTGTTGAGCACTACAAAGCAGACAGGACCTGATTGACACTCAGTTCCAGTCAATGATAGCAGATGTCACTGAATGTTAAATCGCCTTTGGTCATGGTGCCAAAATTTGGTTTGCATTGTCAGGGTGAACTGGAGCCTCTATTTGTTTTATTTAAGCTCAATTTTGATGGCTGCAAGTAAAAGCTCTTGCTTGGAATTGTCCAAAAGCTTGCCTTTATGTGATTACCCTTACAGGACAAGGATTGTCCAATGGGAACTAGGGGAAGAGTAATGGTTACTTAGTGATTATACCATGATAGGCTGTCGCTACAGAAAAGGTTAAACTCTGTGGCCCAGTGATTTCACAGTGACGGATGTGAGAGAATGGGGTTGTATTTGTGAGGGAGTGTCAGCCATGTTGGCTACGTGCCGTGGGCAGTGTGGCTTTGTGGCTGCTGTGGTGACAATGCCATGATATTGCCAGCGAAGGCCAACACTGGATTGCCAACACTTTTCTGGGTGCACAGCTGCCATTCAAAGATGGCACAGTCAGAATTAATGGTCATGATTTGGCGATGCCGGTGTTGAACTGGGGTGTACGAAGTTAAAAATCACACAACACCAGGTTATAGTCCAACAGGTTTAATTGGAAGCACACTAGCTTCGGAGCGTCGCTCCTTCATCAGGTGATTGATGGTGATCTTTCAATGGATGTCCACAGATTGGCAAGTTGTTCTGATAATGGAATGTGGTAAATTCAGGATAGAAGCGAATGAGAGAGCTGTCATGGGGGCAGCATCGGTCATTAATGCTGATCCTGGGCAAGATGATGTCCTGTCCATGCATTACTATATCCGCCAGAACCACCAGGTGCCTGCCCAGAAAACAGGGCACTGATTTCTCTGAATGCCACATCTGGGGAAAATGCCAGGAATGGTGCAGTGCAATCTGGATTGCCAGTGCTTGTCCCAGTACATTGGGCTTCAAAACATAGCACAGCCGCAAGGTGACACTAGTCTTTCATGGCAAGTGGTTAAAGGAATGATGTCTGGTAAGATGGCTTAGACTTGGACAAGAGATAGTTAATGAGGTGAATTTGGAAAGGTATGCCAAGAAATCTCACTGGAATGCTGGAAAGACCTCCAAGAAACCCAAAGCAACTCTCCCTTAGCTAAAAACAAATAAGATTTGTCTATTTTCCTACAGACAATGTTACAATGTAAATGATCGAGCTTTGGTGAACAGTGTAGTTTATCACCAGGATGGGGATTAGACACTCTAAATGTTGGGTCTCCTTTATATGAAAGCATTTCTTGTTTGTCCTGCATCATGCTCATAGGAAGATAGGCTGTCCAGTCTTCTCCCTGTATCAATAATAAGTTTGAAACAATGAGGGTATGCCCAACGACAACTCTCCTTTATTTCCATCATTTATTTGGGAAGGTGCCTGCCCTCCATTAGTTTCTCATGCCTCCCACAGATAAACAATGTCATTAAAAATAAAATCACTCATCTTTGCCCATCTTGGAGAGTATTTTCCTCATAACAATTGAAAGTCTAATATGCTGAGATGAGGTCAAACAAAAGTTCACTAGATTAAATCCTGGGATGAGAGAATTGTGTTCTGAGAAGGAGGGACTGACCAGAATGGACTAATAGTCTCTGACATTTAGAAGAATCAGAAATGATTTCATTGAAACTTATGTCAATCTTAGAAGGCTTGTCAGGGTGGATGCTGAGAGATTGTTTCCCCTGGGCAGAGACTCTTCCAGAACTAAGGGGAATTGTCTCACATTAAAGGAGAAAGTGAGGTCTGCAGATGCTGGAGATCAGAGTCGAGAGTGTGGTGCTAGAAAAGCACAGCAGGTCAGGCAGCATCCGAGGGGCAGGTTCTCCTGATCCTCAGATGCTGCCTGACCTGCTGTGCTTTTCCAGCACCACA
>NC_057731.1:50071701-50172745 GCF_004010195.1 Chiloscyllium plagiosum | reverse complement strand
AGAATGAGCAAACTCCACACAGAATGTCACCCGAGGCTGGAATCGAATCACTATGACACAGCAGTACTAACCACTGAGCTACTATGCCACCTGGTGATATGTTATAGCCATTTGACCTGCGCTTGCTTCCCTTTCATACACTCATATGAAGATCCTACTGCTGATTTGTGTTTCCTGGTCAATTTCCATTGCTTACCCATGGAAACAATGAACAGTCTTCAATCTGTGCTCAAGGCATCAGACTGCGAACACAGTAGTCTAAGCAATGAAAGTTATAATTCATGCCACACTCCTCAATATTCCTGCACATCATAGTGGAAAGTTGGAAATTTTGTCACCTTTAGGTCACAAGGTTATGGGTTTAAGCCACAGTCTAGCACTTGAGCACATTTGTCACATAATGCTGGATGACTGATAGTGTTGTCCTTCAAATGAAATGCTAAACTGAGGCCCCATCCAACTGTTTCTGGAGACCATCTCAAGGTTTGACTTGAAGAGCAGGAAGGTCACCTGGTGAACAATACTTCCAATCAAATGTTGATCAAAATTTGTTTAATTCATTACATGGCACTCTCGAGGTAAGTACTTTGTAGCCAATGGACATTTTTGAAATACAGCCTCCTTTGTATAGTGGAAAAACACAACAGCCATATTGGAAGATACATTAAATTGAGGATCTAACTGTCCCTTGCTTGTTGTACACTGTTTGAATAATAGGTGTGTTTTCCTTGTGACCTAAACAATAGTTATTTCTCTTTTTTGTATTCACTCATGGAACCTGGGCATCTCTGGCTGGGTCACTATTTATTGCTTATTCATTGATGCCCAGAGGGCAGTTGAGAGTCAACCACTTTGTTATGGGTCTGGAATCACATGTAGGCCATACCAGGTAAGGATGACCTATTTTGGTCCCTAAAGGATGTTCGTTAACCAGACAGGTTTTTCTGACAATTGCCAATGGTTTCATGGTCACCATTTGACCCCTAATTCCAAATTCTTTTTATTGAATTCAAAATCCACCAACTGCTACAGCAGAATTTGAACTCAGGTCCACAGAACATTAACTGAGTTTCTGGATTAATAATCTAGTGATAATACTATTAGGCCATCGCCGTTCCATTAAAAAATGCCTCCTCATCCAAAATCAATTATTTCTGTATGTGGTACCTTACAAATTGCCACTTATCCTGCATTGCAGTTGTGATTAAGATTTTAAAAAGATACTTCACTAGCCTGTGAAGGGTTTTGTGATATCCTGAGATGGTGTAAGGAGCTGTACAAATACATATCATCTTCTCTGTATACTAAATACTGAACTAGGGCTTGACTGCAAAGCTTTCTAGCTCAGAAATGAGGTGATCATTTAGACATTCAGTGGCAATCCTTTCAATGTTCTCTGGAATAGAAAGCCTTGAGATTGTTTTTAAAAAAAATCCTAATCAGTGGCAGACTTGCTATACCAGATATTCCACCAGTAACATGCCCCGTCAAAGACACACAATGCCCTTTCAAAACAAAAGTAGCCATGCAGATTATTCACTAAGGTGATAATTTTTGGACTGACTGTTTTTCCTTTTTTTTAATTTTCATTTTATAGTCTGTGTGCAGGCAGTACACCACCCTCAAAGAATGAAACTGTAAACCTTTACTGTCTCTGCATTGATTATAACATTCTTGTACTGGCCTGCCTAGTGACGCTGTAATTATAACGCATTCATGCTGGTAACTGCAATTTAAGGAGCCAACTTGTTCTCCTAGCTAGCTGCATTAATCCCCGCAATCTTCTTTCTCAAAGCTTTTGAAGAGTTCTTTAAATTATATTTCTGTAATCACACTTGGTTTTTTTTTCATTAAAACTAAAACATCTAACTGTATATTTACAGAGGTAATGACGTGTTGCCTTGCAGGAATCAGCTGGGGCTCATTGTTCAATGGTGATCACATCGATTGTGGTGAGACAGAGTAGCTACCTTTCACAAAATCAAAAATTGAGATCCTGTTAGAATTTCATTGTGCTCTCAATTTTCTCCTGATCACACCTAAAGGTGTTGACTTCTGCTGGCCTTGACAGTCTCTTTTGCTATCTCATCCAAGTTGCAATCCATCATCTGCGAGTCTGACCAGCCAGCAGCTGGCAACTATTTGACTGGAGGAGTCATCACAGTGAAGTCAAATGCTATTCTCATCTGAATCCAACAGTTGTTTGAGGTGTGAAATAATAATGTTGTGATCTGTGAAGTGTCTGTCTATCTCTTTGGTGAGTTTGTATTAGTTTATGGGAACATTGCAATCATTAAATCCGAGCTCTATTAAATTGTAGGGCTGTTTTGCAATTGTTTTCCTCCTTGCTACCAATGTGCACCCACACCATTCCCCCCTCCCAAATAGGAATGACTACAAAAAGCTTTTGTATTGATTGGGGCTCTAGCAACAAGGTTAAGAAAGCTACAATTTCACCATCCTCAGAGGAGAAGGAAGATTCCAGCCCAAAGTTACAGACAGGTTCAGCAAGCTGCAAATATGGTGGACATAATTTAGCATAAGCTGAAAGTTACAAATGAAAACAGGAAAATTAGATGTATTTTTGTGTTCTTATCTGGTCTGACATTCCAAGCCTCATGCTAAAGAATTGCTGCAATGCCAGAGTTGTCACCTTTCTAATGGGTCACTAGATGAAGGTGGCAATAAGATCAGGTTTGAAGGAGAATAAGAGAGTTGTCCTTTGTGTCTTGGCAGATATTTATGCCTCAGTCAACAACTCTGGAACAGATAAACTGGTAGCTTATCAAATTGCTGTCTATGGGAGTTTACTCTGCACATATTAGAATCATAGAGTCATAGAGATGTATAACATGGAAACAGACCCGCCAGTCCAACTTGTCCACACCGACCAGATATCCTAAGTTAATCTAGTCCCATTTACCAGCAGTTGGTTCATATCCCTCTAAACCCTTCCCATTCTATACCCATCCAGATGCTTTTTAAATGTTGTAATTGTAACAGCCTCCACTACTTCCTCTTGCAGCTCATTCCATACATGAACCACCTTCTGTGTGAAAACGTTGTTCCTCAGGTCCCTTTTAAATCTTTCCCCTCTCACTTTAACATATGCTCTCTAGTTTTGGACTCCTCTACCCTGGGGAAAAGACCTTGTATATTCACCCTATCCATGCCCCTCATGATTTTATAAACATCTATAAGGTCACCCCTCAGCCTCCAACGCTCCAGGGAAAATAGTTACAGCCTCTCCCTATAGCTCAAACCCTCCAACCCTGGAAACATCCTTGTAATTTCTGAACCCTTTCACGTTTCACAACATCCTTCCCATAGGAAGGAGATGAGCTGGTACATCTCCCTATAATGCAACAGTACCTTCCATAACATCTCATTGGTTGCAAAGCAATTTGGGAAATTCGTGGTCTTGGAAGTGCATAATATAGATTCAAATTCCAAATAGAGCTTTAGGACCTTGTTGGGTTGTTTAGTTAATTGGCTAGAACCTGGTGCAGAAGGAAACCAAAGTGCGGGTTCAATTCTTGTTAGGTACTGTATAGCCATTCATGGAGGGCTGCTTCTTCACACTATCCTATGTTTGATGTGGAGCAGTGTCCCTCACCTATACAATGACTTGTCTCTAACAGAAAGCACACCATAGCTTTGAGATCTTTGCAGGAAAATGCAGGAAAATGCAAATGTTGAGCACATTTAAGAGTCCTATTGGACAACAGGGCTGCTCTCTCATTAGAAAGAGCTGATTGGTGGTGGTTAACCTGAGGGTTACCATGTCTCAGGCGAGGGAAGAGGTTGAGAAGGAGAGTCCCTTCATGGTAACCTCAGCTGGTGCAGGAATTGAACCCACACTGCTGGTACTATTCCTTATCACAAACCAGCATCCACCTAACTGACCCCCCTACTGATGCCTATGGAGGGTTCCATCGTCAAATTGTTTTTAGGTTTGTACATGAAGAGTGGATTTTAGTGGAGGTGTAAGCAGAAGAGATGCCAACGCCGCAAGAACAATCTCTTCAACTGGGGAGAGGGTTAAAATAAGACTGATCTCACAATGATGCTTTTACACACCCATTTTTTTGGTGAAATAATTCCATAATGAAACATTTAGCAGTGCAGCACTCTCCATTTTTATGTTCATTATCTACAAACTTGGCATGTTTTTCAGCAACTCAAATAAACATTTAATACAGTGCTCGCCTTTGTTGGAGAATTATCTAGAAGCTCGATATAAAACTAATCTTTTGTTTGGAATTAAACCGTGACCGAAAGAGATACATCAAGCTAACTGTTACATTGTTGACTTCCAGCAAGATGCAATATTTAAAAGAATCTAGGATTAAGAGCTCTATAGTGCAGTGAGTAATCACATATAGATTACACCAGCATTTACACAAATATCGCAACTTGTGAAGAAACAAGATTGCTTGCACAGGCCTTGATTCCAAACAAGAAGACATTTATAAAGGTACATTTTTTTGAACACATCAAAACCTTATCAGACATATCTTGTTGAAACTTGAGGGAAAAGAAACAGAGAGATTGCAGAAGAATTGCATCAGGTGATGAGGTTAAAAGAATCTGCGAGAGTAAAGGTTCAGTTATGTCACAGACCCCCAGTGCTAGTACGTTCCATCACTGTACTCTCCCCACATCAACAATCTCCTTCAAATTAAGTTAGTTTTGCCTCAATCTGGTAAAAGATCAAGGATTGAATTTTCATTCATATAGCACCAAGTATAGTCTTTGGACCTCCCAGAACATTTTATAAGCAATGAATGTTTGAAGTGTTGTTGCTATTATAATGCATAAAAAATGCAGTAGTTAATTTGCACACAAATTTCCCAAAAAGAGCAATGAAATAAATAATGGTAATAGGTAAACAGATAATAAATAGTGAAATAAATAGCCAAAATTAGTGATGTTGATTAAAGATAGATATTTGTCCAGGCTCCAGGGAGAGCTTCCTGATCTTCTTCAAAATAGTGCCATGGGATCTTCAGAGACAAGGACTGGTATTTCCAAAAGACAGTGCATCTGATAGTACAGCATTCACTCAGTTCTTCACGGGAATGTCAGCCTTGATTTTGCACTCTAGATTCTGGAGTATGATTTGAACCCATGACCTACTAGGTTCCAAGGCAAGAGTGCTACCTGATGAACACATGACTGGTAGAGTGAGGCGCTCTTTCGCAATAGCAACACTGGTCACAAGGGACAAAGAACAACCGACAGCAACACTGAAAGTATTTAAGAAATGTTGCTTGTCCTTGTGAGCATCAAAGCATTACCCCTGAGACAGCTCCCAATGGAAATTGTTTTGTTTTATTTACACTATCAAAATCTCTCATATCTTTATTATACCTCCCCTTCAATTTCAAAACTTTTTAGATTTTAGATTACATTACAGTGTGGAAACAGGCCCTTCAGCCCAACAAGTCCACACCGACCCGCCGAAGCGAAACGCACCCATACCCCTACATTTACCCCTTACCTAACACTACGGGCAATTTAGCATGGCCAATTCACCTGACCCTGCACATCTTTTGTGACTGTGGGAGGAAACCGGAGCACCCGGAGGAAACCCACGCAGACACGGGGAGAACGTGCAAACTCCACACAGTCAGTCGCCTGAGGCGGGAATTGAACCCGGGTCTCAGGCGCTGTGAGGCAGCAGTGCTAACCACTGTGCCACCGTGCCGCCCACTAAAAAAAAAAATCCATTCTCCACATAGAACTGAGTTTTCTCATCCGTGGGACCATTCTAGTAAATCGTTTCTACTTCTCCAAGGCCTTGACATCCTTCCTAAAGGGTGGTGCCCAGAATGGAACTCAATACTCCAGCTGAGAGCGAATCGTAGTTCCTCATTCAAGAAATAATTTCTGATCTGCACCTTCCAAAGTGCATTAAATGGAAGGTAGGAGAGGATTTATTTTGCAACAGATTGACTTTATTAAATATTAACCCAAGTTGAGAATTGTCTACCACAGGAGGTCAAAGGGTTTGTTTATTCAGAAAACTGTGGAGTCCAGATTCTATGTCACCATGGGGAATTCACTCTGAATTGATCTCTAGCTTTCAGTCCCCAGTGTTAGTATTATGAGTCCTATTCTTCTCCTCTGGCTCTTCTTCATCTCTCCAGCCACCACCGGCAATGTAATCCACTGCCAAACTCAGAAACCAGCACGCTACACTCTCCATTTCCTGGCAGAGTGGAACAGCTTCTCTTTTCCAAAGCAATATCCAATGTACAGACCTCCAGCCCAGTGGTCAATGCTTTTCGGTGAGTCCTGGTTTTTTTGTTGTATTCTTGATCTAAACATCCCTCAGTTTGCTTGGACAATGAAACTCTTACTGCAGAAACCAAGTGAGTTGTGTCAATCCAATCAGTCAATGATGAATGAAAAGGACTTGAAGAGAGAACCATATTTTCTCTGAATCCACTGGACGTTTTTCGAGTGCAAGGTGAGTGTCTGCCTTTACAATGGCAAGGTTTGGGTGAATCACCTCACTGCACTCCATAGTATGGCTGTCTGCTGTATTCATTCAGGCTAAAAGGGAGGTGCCCAAAGCCTTTGCATACACCAGACACGGGTATGGCTGCCCTCCCTAATACCTGTTGAAGCCTCTCTGAAAATTTGAGATTCCCTGAAAGCAAACAGTGGCATCTGGAAAACCTGGCTCCCCATTCCAAAGGGACCGACATGTTGGAACATGAGTTCAAATTGTATTAATTCAATTTGAGTTTAACTCGGGGCGGCACAGTGCCTCAGTGGTTAGTCCTGCTGCCTCACAGCGCCAGGGACATCGGTTCGATCCCACCCTTAGGCGACTGTTTGTGTGGAGTTTGCACGTTCTTCCCGTGTCTGCGTGGGATTCCTCTGGGTGCTCCAGTTTTCTCCCACAGTCCAAAGATGTGCAAGTTAGGTGGATTGGCCACGCTAAGTTGCCCCTAGTGTCCAGGATGTACAGGCTGGGTGGGTTAGCCATGGGAAATACAGGATTACGGTGGTGGGCTGAGTCTGCGCGAGTCTTCGGAGGATCGGCGTGGACTTGATGGACTGAATGGCCTGCTTCCACGCTGTAGGGATGCTATGAAGTAAAACCCTGTTGTCAGTAAAATGACCACGAAGCTGTTGGATCAGTCTCAATGATTCACAAATGTTTTGCTGGGAACCAAAATGTTGTCCTCAACAATACGCACTCCAGTCTCATACTGATACTGCTCTCTGAAGTGTACTAGCAAACCACTCAGTTAAACAAGACCAATAACAGTGGCTGATGAACAAGGCTCTATACCTCCATGTGCAATGAGGGGTGGGCATTAAAAAGCTGGCCCTTTCAGGAATACCCACTTTCTAAAAAGGATTGTTTAAAAAAAAGGAACATTGTAATTAAAAAGCACTGAGTGCAATGATATAAATACTGCATCATGGCAAACTAGAAACATGGTTGTGCAGTGTAATGCCACCTTGAATTTAATAACTACAAGTATACATTCTTCTTTGATAACACCATAATGTTTCAAAGTCTTTACTGTTTGTGTCTGTGGTACTCTCAAGCCTCAGTGGTTCTGAGAATTAAATGACTCAAATCAAACTGTTTACACTTTGGGAAACTCTGCCGTGACAATTTATTTAGAAAAAGAGAATAGGAAATTGTACTGCAAAAAAAATGTTAGTCATCCTTTATTCTGAATTGTTGCTAAGTCACCCAATTAAATAAAGGAATGCATTGTATTAGTGGGATTTGAAAAGAATGGCATCATGAGACGGGATGGAAACAGATACCGTTCTCAGGATTAAATAACATGAAGAAATGCTAGCTAATTGTTTTGATTTTATAGGTATGGTGACAGTTTGAGGTGCTGATGCTGAGCTCCACTGTGGTTGATGTCCAGCAGTAAAAACTGAAGAATCATAATGAGAGGCCTTTTGAATGCATGATGCCAAATCTACAAACTCTCCCATGTTGCTTCATTCTTGACATTTTGTTCTTGCAGGTTGTGTCCATAACTATGACTTCATCCTGTGGGCCGAAGGGGCCATGGCATCCTCTGGCATTAAAATGTTTGCAGAGGATGGAAAGCACGGTCTCCTGCTGGAAGAAGTGAACGCTACACAGGGGTCTGTGCAGAGCTGCTTTCACAGTAATCCTATCACAGCAGGAGAAGGGAATTCCACCACCACTTTCACTATCACTCCCTCACACCCTCTTGTAAGTTACAAAGCTGTTTTTTTTTCACTTGTCACACATTTTCATATCTCTTTAGGGAGATGGTGTACAGTTTAGCCCCTCTTCACTTTTCAACAATTCTCCTACAGTTTTTAAAGAAGTAAGTCTTGCTGGTGTTTGGCCAATGGATGCAATATCATTAGCAACATGTGGTGGGCCAGTCCTCATCCATGAGGCTTGATTGTAAGGCACTCAAGAACTCCACAGCCAATAGTTTCAAAAAACAAAACAAAAAAACTACTTCATGAAGAGTTCATCTTCTGATCAAATTGGAGTCTCAAGCACAGTTTTAGGGTTTCTGCAAGGTATTCTGATCCTCAAGGAGCCCCACAACTCTGGGAACTGCAACGTCAATGTTGATGCCGAAATGAGTGAAAATTCTAACTCCCTGCAAGTGGACTTTGTGTTTGATTGACATGGAAGCATGTCTGGGAGGATACACTGCACTTACCTAAACCCAGAAAACACGGGCATAGATTAGATTAGATTAGATTGTCTACAGTGTGGAAACAGGCCCTTCAGCCCACACTGAGAAACCCACCCAAACCCATTCCCCTACCCTATATTTACCCCTGACTAACACACCTAACACTGTGAGCAATTTAGCATGGCCAATTCACCAGACCTGTAGGTTAGGACAAATCAACGTTTAGAGTCATTCACAACCTTTGCTGCCCTGTCTCACCCCACACCATCACTTCCATGAGCAGCAATAGCCCTGTCCAACAATACCTCCTTTAAAATATATTCATGCTTGTTTTCAAAGTCTCCATGGTCTTGCATCTCACTGTCTCTGTAATGTTGTCCAACCCTCTGAGATCTCTATGCAAGTCCTCCTCTGGCCTCTTATGCCTTCACTATTTTCAACATTACAGCAATGACAGCCGCGTGATTGAATAACTTCCTGTTGCCTTTTTGCCCTCAATAACCCGATCTCTCCCTAGGTGAGGAACTTGGATTTTATAAGCAGCTGCCATTCCCAAGAAACTTCCCTCTGGAACCAACCTCTAAATGACCTTGGGATATCCTTACTTAGGCTAGTTCCCCACAAGAATTCCCCAAACCAAGGCCAGCATAGGGCAAATGTGATTAAATTAGATTTATGTCTCAGCTTTTAAGTATTACAATTATCCTCCAAACGGCCAACCTGTGATGATGCCACAGGAGATCAGTTAGATTATTAAAGTGTGATTAGCAAATTGTCAAAGATGGCAGAGTATATTGAAAAATTGCTTGAAAAGCAATAAGGATCATTGGCTTCATAAATGGAGGCATAAGAATACTGAAGCAAGAAAATTGGCTGAACATTTATAAAGTTTATTATTTGTTTGTTGAATTTATTTGTTCATCCTCAAATAGAATTTTGCGTCCAATTATGGACACCACATTTCAGGAAGAAGTGAATGTCTTGGAGAGAGCCCAAAAAAGATTTACAAGAATGGTTTCAGGGGTGAGGACTTCAGCTGAATGATGGATTGGAGAAACTAGTATCGTTCTTCCTAAGGAAGAGCAGAGTGAGTGGAGATTTGATCAGATTGTCTGAAATCATAAGATGTTCAGGCAGGGTAAATAGAGAGAAATTGTTTCGATTGGTAGAAAGGTTGAGAATCAGACAGTCACCCATTGGATGTGCATTCTACAAAAAGAGGAGGGGAAAGCGATATAATTTGCCTCAGGGAGAAGTTAGGTTAGGTTTTGGAGAGCACAGCTTGAGATCATGATGGAGATGGGTTCAAGGGAACTTTTAAAAGAGAATTAGACAACCAACTGAAACAAGTAATTGTTCAAAGTTACAGGGAAAGCACTTGGAGTAGATCAAACTTGCAAGTATTCTTGCAGAGAGCCAGTGGGATACAATGGACTGAATGGCTTCCTTTCTGTGCTCAGATCATTCCAGAATTCTATATTCATTCTTATTCTTTATTGCGACATTAGCATCATGGGCAAGGTCAATATTTTTTGCCCATCCCTACATGTCCTATATGGTGGTGACCCAACTTCTTAAACTGCTGCAGTCCAAGTGGTGTAGGTACACCCACAGCTTTGATGGACCATTTTGACAGTGAAAGAACAGTGAAAGTGTGGAAAACAGTTGGTGTGGGGCTTAGAGAGAACTTGCAGTTAGTGCTACTCCCATGCTCCTTCTGTGTGTGTTCTCTTTGGTGGTAAAGGCTGCAGTTACCTTGGAGGGCTGGTTTGCCATGTTGAATAGCACTAGCCGCATGGATTCAGTTTCTGCACTGGCTGAGATTACCATGCAGGACTCTCCTTCTTAACCTCCCATCCTCACCTGAGGTGTGGTGACTCTTAGGCTAAAGTACCACCAGTCATCTCTCTCTAATTGGAGAGTAGAACTCTGAAGACTTCACTTCAGAGGTTGCAGGTTTGGAAAGTGATGTTGAAGGAACCTTGGTAAGTTACTGTAGTGCATCTTGTTACACACACTGCTGCCATTATTTGTTTGCGGTAGAGGGAGTAAATACTTCGGTCAGTGGTTGGGGTTTGAGCCAGCATTTAGCCTGGACGTTGTTGAGCATCATGAGTATAGTTGGGGCTATTCTCATCCAGGAAAGA
The DNA here is from genome assembly GCF_004010195.1 of Chiloscyllium plagiosum. NCBI lineage: Eukaryota > Metazoa > Chordata > Chondrichthyes > Orectolobiformes > Hemiscylliidae > Chiloscyllium > Chiloscyllium plagiosum. The sequence continues at coordinate 50,161,926 of NC_057731.1, read as the reverse complement.
CAAGAATATTTGATTACACCCCTGGGTTCTACCTCACAGCTGACGGGTAGCTTTTGAAATATAAAAGATGAGTTATTCACTCCAATTTTGCAATATTTATATGGTTGGTCTCTTGAATTTCTGTTCAATGGTAGGATGTTGATAGTGAAAGAAATTCAGTGATGGTAAGATTATTAGACATAGGAGCAGGCCTAGGATTGTCAATCCATTGATTCTGCTTTGCCAAATGTTATTGAATGTCAAAGAAAGATTCTCTTTTGTTAGTGATGCTTATGGCCAGGCACGTGTGTGGCATGAATGACCTATGCCACTTATTAGCCCCAGGCACAATGTTGTCCAAGCTTTGCTTTGCATAGATGCAGATTGCTTCAGTATCTGAGAAGCTGCTCATCATATTGAATGTTAAACCTTCCACATAGCACAAATGTGGACTTGTTGTTATACTTTACTTGAAAGATAAACACAGAATCAAATGCTCTTAGACTAACATCTTGAGTGGGGGTGGAGCTGTAAGTTTAGTCTCTCTGATGTGGCAGTCGGCCATGTTGAATGTGGTCTTACACTTTCTACAAACAAGGAGATAAAACGGGAGAAAGAACCAATAATAATTTTTTTACCTTCACTGGCATGTTTGAAATGTCAGAAAAATGTGCCAATTTAGCAAAAGTCGAAAGACAATGAACTCCATAGATGCACTGTGTCTGCATTTTCTCATGAGTCTGCTGTGGAATTAGGAAGGGTATTTATGAGATGAATGACCTGGTTCAAAGGTTATGGTTTTATCATAAGATTGAGGTGAGGTCACATAACTCAGGAGTACTTACCACAAACATCATCTGATAAGAAGCTTCAAGTCAACTGTGGTCTTGTTCTTGTCCTTGATATTTTTCTGTTATTCAAGGTAAGAAATATGTCAGTATTTGAAGTGAACACTTCCCACATTTTGCATCTAGGATCACTAGTAAGCATATTTTTGTCACAGACATGACATAGTTTTGACCAGCACTTGACATGCACACAAAGGTAAATTTTGTCAGGTCTGATGCCACTGATAAGGACCCACGCGTGTCAGTCTTGTAACGTTCTAGCTGGCTGGAAAGTTACAGAAAGTGTGTAAGGCTCAAAGGGCAGCCTCACTATCTTTAGCTGCTAATGCATTTATTTTTTAATTTCTTAGTGGCTGTGGGGTTCTGCCTGTGGAGAATAAAACAGAGAAACTCAATGCAGTTCCCTGCAAATTTCATTGTCCTAGGTTATCTCCATACTTAGCTATCTATATTGGGCAAACAGCGCTAACGATTTACTTGTACCATCAGCAATAGGCACTACTTAAAAGAAACATTGCTGTTTTGTGCAGTTCAATGCCTACAAGCTTATTTTTTCAGACCAATTCAAAATTTTTTTTTGCCTAACTAACATCTCACTTTACAATGTAAACAGAAGGATGTTTGAAGCAGTGGGAAACAGAAAAACAGGAAGATACAGATAGACCACAGATGTTGCTGAAAAGGCTTGCCTGATAGTATTCTAAATGCATCAGCCAACAGAAGTTGCCCAGAATCTCCCTTAACAATTCAGATGGTGAATAAAGGGGACCAACAATAAGTGTTCAAACCAACCTCTACTTCAACAACTTGTATTTTTATGGCACTCTTAACATGCTAATACACTTTCCAGACTGCTATCAAACAATATTTAATTCTGAACCACATAAGTAGATATTAGACAGCTGTTAAAGAAATAAGCTGTAAGAAGAGAGGGTGGGAGAGGTTGAATGGTTTACCCAGGCAATGCAGAGCTTATGCTACGGATTGCAATTCCTGCCTAGGTTTTTAAGCTCTGCAACTGCCTCCCTAAATCTGCTCACAGTGATGCTGGTTGAGGAATAAATCTTGGCTGGAACCCAAGGGCAGTCAGTTCTTCTTTGAAAGAATGCCTTTGGCATCGCTTACATCAAGCTGAGAGGGTAGGCAGGGCTCCCGTTTAAATTCTCATCCAAAAGATGGCACTCCCTCAGAACTGTACTGAAGGGTCAACCTGTAATCTGTGCTTGAGTCTTTGGAACAAGGCTGAATCCATAACCTTCTGATTCAGAGGTGAGTCACACTCACTGATCTGTGCAAGTTTTTAACCTTAAAAACATAGTTATGGTTGTGGAAAGAAAACTGCATTTAAATAGCCTCTTTCACAAACCCAAGATATCCCCAACAGCTTTATAGCGAGGAAAGTAGGGTGGCACAGTGGTTCAGGGTGGCATGGTGGCTCAGTGGTTAGCACTGCTGCCTCACAGCATCAGGGTCCTAGGTTCAATTCCAGCCTTGGGTAACTGTCCGTGTGGAGTTTGCACATTCTCCCTGTGTCTGTGTGGGTTTCCTCCGGGTGCTTCGGTTTCCTCCCACAGTCCAAAAATGTGCAGGTCAGGTGAATTGGCCATGCTAAATTGCCTGTAGTGTTAGATGCATTATTCAGAGGGAAAATGGGTCTAGGTGGGTTAATCTTTGGAGGGTCAGTGTGGACTGGTTGGCTGAAGGGCCTATTTCCACACTGTAAGGAATCTAACGTAAGTACTTTGAAAGAATCGTCACTACTGTGATAGAGAAAATGCTGTTCAGTTTATATGAAGTTCTTTAGTTTATCACTCCTGTGGGAACTTCAAATAGAGTCATAGAGTTATACAGCATGGAAACTGACCCACCGATCCAACTCGTCCATGCTGACCAGATATCCGAAACAGATCTAGTCCCATTTGTCAGCATTTGGCCCATTGAGAAAGAGAGAGAGTGAGAGAGGGACAGAAAGAGAGAATGAGAGAAAGAGGCAGAGAGAGAGTGAGAGAGAGTGAGAGAGAGAGAAAGCTGCACCAAGATTTAACATTTTTACTAATTTCTTCTAATCTTCAACATCAATCAAATATCAGAATACATTTAGGGAGCAGAATTATTGAGATCAGATATGAAACTAGCCAACTGCCAAAAGCCAGTCCCTTTAAACTGTCCCATTCATTCTGTTATCCAGGCCAGGTTTTTCTATTGATTGTTCCCACTTGTTCAGAAATTTCTTGAATTCTGTTTTATTTTAATGAAAAAAGGAAAGTTAGCTGGTTAATCTCCCCATCTCCTTTGAAATTCAGACATAAATACTGATGTCAAGCCCAGTCAATCAGAACCGTGCATTCCAAGTATCAGACATGAATCTTATTTTTACTTTTAAGATTACATATTTTGACAGTAGTCATGCATGCCCAACAGTGACATTCCACTAAGAGGATAAAGGCATGATGGAACCTCTACTGATACAGTGGTTGTCAAGAGCAAATGAAAACATGTTACCTTAAAACCACACATCGTTTGCACTTATTATAATATACAAAATTTCACAAAATTATTCTTCCATGGAATGCAAACACAGCAATCATTGACAACAATATCATCCCCAAATCAACATTGAAATCAATGGCCAATGAAGTTGTTTTTAATGGTGTTGGTTAGCTGAGGAAACATTGGCCAAGATACCACAGAAACCACTACTTTAGTGCCTTAAAATCTTCATAAATGCGAGGTTATTCACTTTGGTAGCAAAAACAGGAAGGCAGATTATTACCTGAATGGTGATAGATTGGGAAAGGGGGAGGTGCAACGAAATCTAGGTGTCCTTGCTCAAATTGCTGAGGGTAAGAATGCAGGTGAAAAAGGCAAATGGTATGCCTGCTTCATAGTGAGAGGATTTGAGTACATGAGCAGGGATGTCTTGCTGCAACTTACAGGTCCTTTGTAAAATCACATCTGGAGCATTGTGTGCAGTTTTGGTTTCCTTATCTGAGGAATGTGCTGGCCATGGAGGGAGTGTAACAAAGATTTACCAGTCTGATTCCTGGGATGGAAGGCCTGACAAATGAAGAAAGACTGCATAGGTTAAGACTATTTTTATTGGAATTTAGAAGAATGAAAGAGAATCTCAAAGAATCTTGTAACATTTTAAAGAGGGTTAAGTGCAGGAAGGATATTCCCGATGACTGAATAGTCCAGAAGCAGGGATCGCAGTCTCAGGATACACGGTAAACTATTTAGGATTGAGATAAGGAGAAATTTCTTCATCCAGAGAGTGGTGAGCACATGGAATTCTCTGCCACAGAAGGTGGTTGAAGTCAAAACATTGAATGTTTTCCGGAAGAAGTTAGATAATAGTTCTTAGGGTTAAGGGATCTCAGAGTATGGGGAGAAAGTAGGAACAGGGGACAAATTTGATGATCAGCCATGATCATATTGAATGGTGGAGTGGGCTTGAAAGGTTTGAATGGCTTATTCCTGCTGCTATTTTCTATGTTTCTATGTTTTCTATCTGGTCAATCCCCTAAATAATCAGATAATCCAAATTGCTCTTGTGACTTTGCAGCAGTCCTTCAATACTGCTCTGCCATGTCAATTTAGAAACTACAGTCAAAATCTTACACAGCAATTTAGAATCATATCAACTGGCCCAGGTTGTTACCATCATTTACAATTATTTAAATTTTATAACTAAAGTAAATGCTTAAAAACTTTAATTATAAAATCTGCTTTATTAGCAAGCCTATTATTTGTACATTGTCAATCTTTGGACTTTTGTATAAATGGAATTGAAGACCCCATATTGAATGATGGAACAGACTCAGCAGACTATCTTGTCTACTCTTGTTTACACAGTCATAGAAGAGACCCTTCAGCCCATTAAGTCTGCGCCAACATATCTACACTCATCCCACCTTCCAGCACTTGGATCCAGCCTTGAATGTTATGACATTTCAAATGCTGATCCAGGGACTATAAAATTTTGTGAGGTTTCCCATTTCTGCTACCCTCTCAGGCAGCACTTTCCAGATTCCCACCATCCCCTGAGAGAAAAAGTTCTTTTTAAATCCACTCTAAATCTTCAGCCCTTGACATTAAAATTATGCCCCATCATACTTGATCCTGCAACTATCTGTAAAGTGATACACACACACACACATTCCCCCAACTATTATGGAAGGAGAGCTGAACCACTTTTACAGTCAGATAGGACAGGTGCTGGGGTGAGCAGGGGCAAGATCAAATCGGCAATAGGTTGGAGGATGTTTGTAGCGGCCTGAGGTAACAACTCTTGCTATTTCTGATCCCACACAAGCTCTGAAGGTTTAATCTTTTTAATAAGGAAAGCCAATGAGGGTAATGCAGTTGCTATTGTTTATGTGGCATTTCAAACGGCATTTGATGAAATGCCACATAATAGGCTTGCCAGCAAAAGTGAAGCCGGTGGAATAAAAGCGACAGTCGTAGCAAGGATATAAAGTTGGCGGAATGACAGGAAACAGAGAGTGGTGATGAACTGTTGTTTATTGGACTGGAGTGGGGTTATAAAGCAGAGTTCCCCAGAGATCAATATTAGGATCACTGCTTTTTATGGTCTATATTAATAAGATAGACTTGAGCGTATGGGATAGAATTGTGAATGTATTGATAGCATAAGGCTTCTTAGTATTGTGAACTGTCAGTCATACAGTGAATGACTTCAACAGAACACAGAGGGACTGGTGGAATGCACATACTCATTGCAGATGAAATTTAACAATGAGACGTGTGAAGTGGTACATTTTGGGAGGAAGAATGAGGAAATACAAAGTAAAGGGAGCACTTCTAAAGTAGGTGCAGAAATGGAGGGACTGGGAGTACATGTCGTAGTCGTACAACCTATACATTACAACAGTGACTACATTCCAGAAATACAGTGAGATATCCAGTGGTCATGAGAAGTATAATATAAATGCAAATTTTCTTTTTCTCAATCTGTCTTCTCAAAACATTGAAGGTGACAGAGCAGATTGAGAAAGTGCTTAAAAAGATATAAAAATTCCTGGGCTTTAGAAATAAAGACATGGAGTAAAAGCAAAGAAGCCATGATGCACTTTCATAAACTCGGAGTCAGCCTCAGTTCGAGTACTGTGGGCAATTCTGAGCATTGCATTTTAGGAAGGCTTTCGAAAGGGTACAAAAGTTAGGAGATTGGTTTCAAATAGACACAACTTCAGTTACAAAGGTACGTTAGAGAAACAAGGATTGTTCTCCTTCAGAAGGTAAGAACAGCTTTAATAGAGCTGGTAAAATGAAGAGGGTCTCGACAGGGTAGAGAAACAAAAAGCTTTTCTCCTTGGTAGTGGTGTCAAGAACCACAGAACATTGATATAAAACAATTGACAAAAGAATCAATGGCAACATGAGGAAAACCTCTTCACACAGCAAGTTGTTAGGATCAGGAATGCACTGCCTGAGAGTATGGTGGAGACAGATACAAGTTGGGCTAATGAAAAGCTGTTGAATAAGCATCTGCAGAGGGCAGGTTCCAGAGCAGCACAGAAATAACAGGAGCTCAGAGTGAGTAACCGAGTTGCTCTTGCAAAGAACTGGTTCAAACTTAACAGGCTACACTATAACAAATCAATAATTCTATATGATAACCCCAAAAGGAGACCCAGTCAAGATATTTAAAAATTATGATGGGCTTTGTAGGGAAAAACATTTTCATCTTCATTGCATGGTCAGTAAGCTGAGGTCATAAGTTTTAAATTATTGTTAAATGAGGGAAAATGAAGAAATAGTTTCTACTACTAACACCCCCACTGAGGGTAGTTAATACATGATAACGTAATAGAATCGGATTCCATAGTACTTTGCAAACAGTACTGAGATATATTCAAAGTGGGCAGGATTATGGGGAGGGAGGTGTGAGACAAACTGGACAGTTTTTTTCACAGAGTTGACAAGGTCATGATGGGCCAAACAGCTTTCTACAATTCTTCTCTAAATTCTAGTCATAAATCCTAGTTCCTAGCTTTAGATTATGCAGTGTCAATAGCACTTCGCAGAGCTGGCCAATTAATAGCTTCCCATCATCTCAAATGGCAGTTCTAGTAAATGTGTCTATATAACAATTTAGAAAGGGAAATTTTAAAAAATACTGACGAAAGAAGTATATAAGAAGAGATTTCAGGGAAAGGCCAGGGAAGTTTGACATTGGCATAGGACAATGAACTAAACAGCCTTCTGCGATGTATTATGTTTTATAGGGGTAACTTTAAACTAACCCGCAAGCAGGAAACCTCAAAGTTGAACTAGATTGTCAGTTTTACAACTCTGTCCATTCCGTTAAAGCCAATGATAAAACCCATTACAGAGTAAAATAGGTAAACTACTGTAATCTGGCAGATCCTTTGCAATAAGGTGGAGGAAAACAGGGAGGGTGGAGAACTGAGGGTAGAGGTCAGAAAACTGTAACATTTACAAAATTGGTATTAGTGACTCAGCAACTCCTATTGGGCTTTGCCAATTTTGTTTTTCTTTTGGTGGATATCATCCACTTTGCACTGCCCTCAGGGCAAATTTAATCCCAAGGAATTTTTCATATTGTTGGGTTGAGATTTTCCACTTCTTTACCCTTGTGAGTCAAACATTTTCTTTCTAGATTTATACAAATTCTGAGGATCTAACTGGGTTTTTACTTTGTTGTCCAGGTGTCATTTCTGGTGCGTATAATTCCCAGTCCAGATTGGTTCCTTGGAGCTAACAGCATCAACTTATGTGAGAATAATGACTGGAAGGAATCCTACAACTTGGATCTATTTCCTTGGGATGCTGGGACAGACAGCGGATTTACATTTTCATCTCCAAACTTTGCAACCATCCCTCAGGAGACAATATCACAAATAACCGCAAAGCATCCATCCCATCCTGCCAATTCTTTCTATTATCCACGTCTGGAAACATTGCCCAGAATGGGCTACTCAGAGTTCACTCTGCTCCCTGCAGTATTACCCAATCAGGCACCAGACAAAGGACCTGAGCCAACAGAATCAACCCCAGGAACAACCCAAAATGGGACAGAACTTTCACAAATCAATAGCACGTACGCAGAGAATGGGACGAAGATGGAAGTTGAACTCTTCAAGGCTGATGATGTCTTCAATGACGTATTTGAAAAGCCATTGGGAAAGGAACCTGGAAGTAAGTGGAAAGAGTAAACTGACAGCGAGGGGGGGGGGGGGGGGGGGGGTGTGCAGAGAGAATCACCAAATTTGTGCTCCTCTCTGTGAAAAGCATCTTCCCAATTTTGCTGCTGAACAGCTGGTTCTAATTTAAAGATTATTTTTTCCTCAACTCTTAATCCAAAATAGTTTCTCCACATCTACCCCATTGAATTCATTGAATATTTCAAACAGATCACCCTGTCAATGTGGAAGTACAAGACAACCTGGTACAACCAGTCCTTATAATTTACCATCCAGGCCACGGAAGTACTTCAATTTTCTCTATTTGTGGTTATTGGCTAGGAAATTCCTTGGATCTTTCCCTGCCATTAGTCCTAGTTTCTCCTGCTAATGGAAACATCTTCCTAATGTCTACTCTGTCCAGTATTCTTTACGATCCCCCCTCATCCTTCTAAACTCCATCAAGTATACTCAGAGTCCTCAAACTTTCTTCATATTTTAAGCCTTTCATTCCTGGGATCATTTTCGTGAACCCCTCCAAGGCTGGTACATCTCTTCTGAGATATGAGGCCAAAAACATCTCCTTTTCCACTTGGAGCCCCTGCAGCCTCCAGGACTGAACATTGAGTTCAATACCTTTACAGCCTGATTCCATTCTTCCATGTCTTATATACACCCCACACCCGGACCTGTTATGGCATGGTTTGCTGTTAGCACTGTCACTCATTCTCCAGTACACCTCGGTCCATGGTCACATTATATGGGTTGCATTCAATAAAGCTCACCCATTTTCTCCTACTTTTCACTCTTATCATCACTTTGGATATTCTAAAGAAGGGTCACTTGACCTGAAACGTTAACTCTGCTTTCTCTCCACTGATGCTGCCCAACCTGCTGAGTCTTTCCAGCAATTTCTGCTTCTGTTTCTGATTATCACTTTCCTGGCTTTTCTTTTGTCCTGGCCTTTCCTATCTCTCTCTCTGGCCTCCATCTTTACCTCCCTGATCACCTCTCCCCTTCACACATTATCCCTCCCAACCCCACTCCTACTTCATCTCCAGCATAAATACCACAATTTCCTCGCTGCTAACAGGTCAGATGAAGAGTCACTGAACTTGAGATGTTAACTCTGCTTTCTTCCCAGATGCTGTCAGACCTACTGAGTTTCTCCAGCAATTTCTGTTTTTGTTTCAAATCTCCAGCATCCACAGTTTCTCGTTTTATTTTATTTCCTTTGTGTTCCTCCTTTTACTGCTATGCTCAGGCATATCCAAGAACTTCCTTGCAATGTTCAGGTGTCAATGCACCATCCTAACCCCTGGGGTGTCTCCTAGCTAAATACTCATTGTGTCAAAAACTGACATTCATCAATTTTTCTGTGGATAACCAAGGTTATGTACATCCTGTTTTTACTATGACAGCAAACATAGCATTGGAGAAATCACCAAAGTGAGGGGCCAAGGTACATTGTGTAGGATACCATTCAGGACATAAACAATAAAATGAGGAGGTAAAAGGTAAATTGGCTAGTTGTACTTGATGAAACTAAGATTGAATTTTCACAGCTGGGAAGACTGTGAAATGATGGAAAGCTACTGGGGATCTATAAAAATAAACTTCACTGGATTTCGTTTTTTCCCAGTGCTGTACATTCCAATGCATATAGCACTGATGCTGGACTGAATTCTAAATCTGCAACTTTGAACACAGAAGATCTGCCGGTGCCAAAGCAAAATTCCTCCGCAAGTCCCACTGTTAATTTCTAGAGGTAATACAAAACAGAGATTTAGTGGCTCCTGCTGACAAGAGCAGCACTTTCTCTCTCTCTTTCTTCAGCTTAGATTGTCAGTTTCATAGTCAAAGAGATGTGCAGCATGGCAACAGACCATTCGGGCCAACTCATCCATGCCAACCAGATATCCTAAATTAATCTAGTCCCATTTGCCAGCACCCGGCCCATATCCCTCTCAACCCTTCCTATTCATATTACCATCCAGATGCCTTTTAAATGTTGTAATGTCTGGTGCTTCTGTGTGAAAAAGTTGCCCCTTAGGTCCCTTTTATATCTTTCCCCTCTCATCCTAAACCTATGCCCTCTAGTTTTGGACTCCCCCACCCCAGGGAAAAGACCTTGTCTATTTACCCTATCTACGCCCCTCATGATTTTCTGATGCTCCAAGGAAAACAGCCCCAGCCTTTTCAGCCTCTCCCTATAGCTCAACCCTTCCAACCTTAGCAACATCCTTGTAAATCTTTTCTGAACCCTTTCATCCTTTTTATAGGAGGGAGACCAGAATTGCACACATTATTCCAACAGTGGCCTAACAAATGTCTTGTACAGCTGTAACATGACCTCCCAAATCCTATACTCGATGCTCTGATCAATAAAGGAAAGCATAGCAAATGCCTTCTTCACTATCCTATCTACCTGCGACTCCAGTTCCAAGGAACTATGAACCTGCACTCCAAGATCTCTTCTTTCAGCAACTACTCCTAGGACCTTATCATTAAGTGTATAAGCCCTGCCCTGGTTGACAATTATATAAACCAAGGGGCTGACCTCAGAAATCCAGGCTTGTACCTTCCACGGGAGACAGTCATGACTACTTCCTGTAGCAGACTCCCACAAAGTAAATTTCTGTGGCAAGTGGGCCAGGAACTCAAATTTGACTCTTCCATTTTTATCAGGATGAGCAGGGGCCATTAGGAAGAGTTACATGACTAGAAATTTGATAAGTGACTCTGGGCTCAAATTTGGTTCCCTTCACCTGGTGTTTATTTGGCAGCAAAGTCCTTAATTTGGGGTCAGTTGCCTTACTGTTCTGTTAACACTTGTGAGGTCCCTGTCCCCATTATTGAAAGAAAGATTTAAATCTGTTTGTGAGAACTGCCCATCTGATTCTGGCCCTAATTTCTTTTTAAGATGTCAATCAATGCTATATGACACAAATAGGTCCCCAAATGCCATTTCGGTCAGTCTACAACACCCACATTTGCAACTTGTTCAATGGGCACTGAGGAGAAGAGGGCCTGCTGCTGCTGAATTATTTGTTTGAATCATAATAGAATCCTCACAGTGAGAAACGAGGCCATTCGGCCCATCACGTCTGCAGTGACCCTCTGAAGAGCATCCCAACCAGTCCCAATCCTATCTCCATAAGTACCACCTATCCTAAACATCCATGGGCACTACAGACAAACCTGCACATCTTTGGATTGTGGGAGGAAACCAGAGTACCTGGCAGCTTGGTCGCAAGATGGCGCCGCATATGATCGACTCCTTGCGAGCTCCTGCATGCAGATCTAAGTTTCCTATTTCCTACAATCGTTCTACACTCTTTAAACTTAATAGCATACTTTTAAAAATCACTAATGACTACATTTTATCTAAACTCACAGGTTTGAAGCTCCTCTGATCCTCAAAGCCAGCTTACTTAGCATTCGCCTGTACCTGTGTTTTTGTTTTTGCTGCTGTTTACCTATTATTCACTATCTATGCTATTTAACTCTGTGATCTGCCTGTATTGCTCACAAGACAAAGCTTTTCACTATGCCTCAGTACACATGACAATAAATTCAATTTAAGAATCCCAGACAGATATGCTGAGCATGCAAATTCCAAACAGGTTGGAGTCAAACCCAGGCTCCTAGCACTATGAGGCAGCAGTGCTAACAACTGAGACACCATGTTGGGCCCTGGAGAGGCCTCTGGTGATTACAACAATATTATTGGGTTTGTCTGTTTTTTGTGCATGGGACATACCTGGACAATTTTCCACATTGTTAGATAGATGCCAGTGTTGTAACTGTACTGGAACAGCTTGGCTAGGGCATGTTCTGGACCACAAACCTTCAGTACTATTAAATGAATGTTGTCAGGGTCCAAACTCTTTGCAGTATCCAGTGTCTCCAACTATTTCTTGATATCATGTGGAATTAGCTGATGACTGGTATCTGTCATGCCAGGCACCATTGGAAGAGGTCGAGATGGATCATCTACTTGGCACTTCTGGCTGAAGATTGCCGTGAACGCTTCAGTCTTATTTTTTGCACTGATGTGTTGGCCTCCTCCATCATTGATGATGGGAATATTTGTGGAGCCTCCTCCTCCACTGAGTCATTCAATTGCCCACCATCATTCACGACTGGATGTAGCAGGACTGCAGAGCTAGATCTGATCCATTGATTGTGGGATTGCTTAGCTCTGTCTATCACTTGAATCATAGAATTAAAGAGTCCCTACAGAGCAGAAAGAGGCCATGCGGCTGCTTATGCTGTTTGACATGCAAGTAGTCCTGTTTGGTAACTTCACTAGGTCGACACCTCATTTTCAGGTTTGTCTGGTGCTGCTCCTGGCCGGGGGAGGTGATGGCCGAGTGGTATTATCACTGGACTGTTAATCCAGAGACCCAGGTAATGTTCTGGAGATCCCGCTGAGGCAAATTAATTCAATAAAAATCTGAAATAAGAGTCAAATGATAACCATGAATCCATTGTTGATTGTTGGGAAAAACCCATCTGGTTCACTCATGGCCTTTAGGAAGGAAACTGCCATCCTTACCTGGTCTGGCCCACATGTGACTCCAGACCCAATGTGGTTGACCTTTAACTAATCTTTGGGATGGGCAATAAATGCTGGCCCAGCCATTGATGCCCTCATCCTGTCAATGAATAAAAAGAAATAATATCCACCTGCAATCTCCATTGAACCAGGGATGATCCCTTGGCTTGATGGTAATGGTTGAGTGGGGTGTATGCCTAGCCATGAGATTGCAGATTGTTCTGGAGTCCAATTCTGCTGCAGTTGATGGCTTGCAGTGCCTAGATGCCCAGTCTTGATTCTGGTTGAAGTCTGTCCCATTTAACATGGTGATTGTGCTACATGACATCATGTAGGATATTCTCGATGTGAAGGCTGGACTTCAGCTCCACTACTTGCATGACTGCACAGTAGTGACTCTTATCTATACTGTCAAGGGTAGATGCATCTGCAGCTGGCAGATTGATGGGGATGAAGTCAAGTATGCCTCTCCCTCTTGTTGATTAACTCAATCTGCCGCAGACCCAGATTTGCAGTTATATCCTTTAGGACATGACCAGCTCGGTCAGTAGTGTTGCTGTCGAACCACTTTTGGTGGTGGACATTGAAATCCCCCACCCAGAATACATTTATTGCCCTTGCTATCCTCAGTGATCCTCCAAATGTTGGTCAACGTGGAGGAGTACTGATTCATCAGCCGAGTGAGGATGGTGTAAGGTAATCAGTAGGAGCTTTCCTTGTCCGTGTTTAACCTGAAGCCATAAGAATTCATGGGGTCCGGAGTCAATATGGAGGACTCACAGGGCAACTCCCTATGACTGTATCCCATGTGCTGCCACCTCTGCTGGGTCTACCCAACCAGTGGGACAGGGCATATTCAGAGATAGTGAGGATGTGTCTGCAGTATAGTCTGTCAGGTATGATTCTGTGAGTATAACTATGTCACGCTATTGCTTGGCAAGTCTGTGAGACAGGGAGAAAGTGAGGACTGCAGATGCTGGAGATCAGATGCTGGAAAACGTGTGGTGCTGGAAAAGCACAGCCAGTCAGGCAGCATCCGAGGACTGGAGAATCAACATTTCGAGCTTAAGCTCTTCATTAGGATTCTGGGGGAGGCCAACGGGGGCTGAGAGATAAATCGGGGAGTGGGGTTAGGGGAAAGGCAGCTGGGAATGCGATAGGTGGATGAAGGTTGGGGGTGATGGTGGTAGGTCGGAGAGGAGGGTGGAGCTGATAGGTGGGAAGGAAAATGGACAGGTAGGACAGGTAGGACAGTTCAAGAGGGCAATGCCGAGTTGGAGGGTTGGATCTGGGATAAGGTGGGGGAAGGGGAGATCAGGAAATTGGTGAAATTGACATTGATCCCATGTGGTCGGAGGGTCCTAAGATGTAAGATGAAGCGTTCTTCCTCCAGGCGTCGGGTGGCTAGAATCTGGTGAGGAGGAAGCCCAGGACTTGAATGTCCTTGGGGGAATGGGAGGGGGAGTTGAAGTGTTCGGCCACAGGGAGATTGGGTTGTTTAGTGCGTGTGTGCCAGAGATGTTCTCTGAAACATTTTGCAATTTTGCAAGTTGGCGCCCTGTCTCCCCAGTGTCGAGGAGGCCATATCGAGAGCAACAGACACAGTAGATGATGTGTGTGGAGGTACAGGTAAATCTCTGTTGGATATGGAAGGATCCTTTGGGGCATTGAATGGTGGTGAGGAGGGATGTGTGGGCAGAGGTTTTGCACTTCTTGTGGTGGCAGGGGAAAGTGCCGGGAGTGGAGAGTAGGTTGATGGGGGGCATGTACCTAACAAGGGAGTCGTGCAGGGAATGATCTCTCCAGAACACTGATAGGGGTGGGGAGGGAAATATATCTCTGGTGGTGGGGTCTGTTTGTAGGTGGCGGAAATGGCAGAGGATGATGCATTGTATCCGGAGGTTGGTGTGGTAGCAGGTGACGACTAGAGGGGTTCTGTCCTTGTTGCAATTGAAGGGGTGGGGTTCAAGGGCAGAGGTGCATGAAGTGGAGGACATGTGCTGGAGGGCATCGTTGACCATGTGGGAGGGGAAATTGCAGTACTTGATGAAGGAGGCCATCTGGGATGTTCTATTGTGGAATTGGTCCCCCTGGGAGCAGATGCAGTGGAGGTGGAGGAATTGGGAGTAAGGGATAGTATTTTTACAAGAGGTAGGGTGGGAGGACGTGTAGCCCAGGTAGCTGTGGGAGTTGTTGGATTTGAAGTAGATGTTCATGTTGAGTCGGTCGCCAGAAATGGAGATGGGGAAGTCCAGGAAGGGGAGGATGGTGCCCGGGATGGTGCAGCTGAACTTGAGGTCAGGGTGAAAGGTGTTCATGAAGTTGATGAACTGTTCAACCTCCTCATGGAAGCATGAGGTGGTGCCAATTCAGTCAGCGAGGAAAAGGCAGGGAATGGTGCCATTGTAGCTGTGGAAGATGGACTGTTCCATGTACCTGATGAAGGGGCAAGCATAGCTGGGGCCCATGTGGGTGCCAATGGCTACCCTTGTGGTCTGGAGAAAGTGGGAGGATTCAAAGGAAAAATTGTTCAACCCAATTGAATGAGTGTGTTGGTGGAAGGATACTGATTGGGTTGGCAGGAGTGGAAGAAACGGTGGGCTTGGTGGCCTTCATCATGGCGGATGGATGTGTACAGGGTTGGATGTCCACGGTTAAGATGAGACATTGGGAGTCAGGGGAGGTGGAGGGCGTGGGTGGTATCTCGAATGGATGTGGGGAGATCCTTGACCAAGGGGGACAGTACGGTGTCAAGGTATGCGGCGATACGTTCGGTGGGGCAGGAGCAGGCTGAGACGATGGGTCAACCAGGGCAGTCAGGCTTGTGAATTTTGGGTAAGAGGTAGAACCAGGCGGTGCAGGATTCCCGGACTATGAGGTTGGAGGCTGTTAGTGGGAGATCACCTGAGGTGATGACGTTGTGGATGGTCTGGGAGATAATAGTTTGGTGATGGGTGGTGAGGTCATCATCGAGGGGGCAGTCGGAGGAGTTGTCCGTGAGTTGATGTCTGGCTTCAGGGGTGTAGAGGTCGGTGCGCCAAACTATCACAGCGCCTCCCTTGTCTGCTGGTTTGATGGTGAGGTTGGGGTTGAAACGGAGGGAGTGTGAGTTTTGGCACTTGCCCCCAGATGTTAGTGAGGAGGATCCTGCAGAGTTGACAGGGCTGTTTCTGCCATTGTCATTTTCGATGCCTAGGTCGATGCCACGTGATCCATATGGTTTCATTTCTTTGTTGAGACTTTGTAGCTATTGATACAACTGAATGGTTTGCTGCGCCATTTCAGAAGCCTGTTGAGAGTCAACTGCATTGCTGTGGGTCTGGAGACACATGTAGGCCAGACCAGCTGAGGATGGCAGACTTCCGTCTCTGAAGGACATTAGTGAATCAGATGAGTTTTCTCAACAAATGGCAATAGTTCCAAGGTCACCAGTAGATTTTAAATCCAGATTTCTTTTAATTGAATACAATTTCCACCATCTGCTATGGCAGGATTCAAACCTGGGTCCCAGAACATTTGTTGAGTTTCTGGATTAAAAGTCTAGTGATTGAACCACTATGCTGTAATCTCCTCTAATCTTTAATTCCTAGAGATTTCAGGGCAATCATTAAGAATTTAAAAAAATATTTGTTAAGAGGATATAGATGCTAGGTCAGCATTTATTGACCATTCTTAATTGCCCTGGAGATGGCGAGCTGCAGTGCTTAGGGTGTAAGGGTAGCCACAGTGATGAAAGGAAGGGAATTTCAGAATTTTCACCCAGTGAGTGTTAAGGATCTGTGATATAGTTCCAGTCAGCATGGAGTGTCACCTGGGGAGAACTTGCAGGTCCCATTGTTCCCATTAGTCTGCTGCCTCTGTCCCTCTAGGTTGTTTCGAATCTGATATTGAAGGAGTCTTTGTGAGTTGTAATGTATCTTGTGGATGGTATGCACTGTCTCATCCAGCATGGACAAAATGGATCAAGTAGTCTCCTGCTGTGTCATCTAGGAGAAAGTGAGGACTGCAGATGCTGGAGATTAGAGTTGAAGAGTGTGAAGCTGGAAAAGCACCGCCGGTCAGGCAGCATCCGAGGAGCAGGAGAATCGACGCTGACTCCTGATGAAAGGCTTATGCCTGAAACATTGATTCTCCTGTTTCTCGGATGCTGCCTGATCAGCTGTGCTTTTCCAGCACCACACTCTTCTCCTGTGTCATAACAGTTATGTGATTGATTCACTGTTGCCACTGTCTCTACTCCCAGCTGTGAAACACCAGGTGAGCCCCAAGTGAATAGAGGAAGTGCTTCAATGCTACCTCAGGGCCTCACGGGGGAAGTGCAGCATTCCCACAGACATCTAGGTATCACTGGACCAAGACCGTCCAAAGTCGGGGAGGTGCATTCGGGAAGGCGTGCAGCACCCAGAGAGTAATTGTTGGGAAAAAGCAGGAGCTGGGGGAAAACAGGGAAAGGAAGGTGCTGTCACATCCTTGCCCCACCCATCCCCTTTCCGTGACCACCACCTGCCCCCCCAGTGTAACAGAGCCTGGGGTAGCCCCATCGGTCTGTGTAACCTCCAGCAAACTCACCCTGAGAGTCATCCTCGTTTGTGAGGGACCCCAATGATGATGATGTGTGTCATTGGTGGAGGGAGTGAATGTTTAAGGTGGTCTATAGGGTGCTAATCAAGCAAGCTACTTTGAGCTGAATGGTGTCTGGTCTCTAGAAGGTTGTTGGAGTTGAACTCATCCAGGCTAGCACAGGTCAGAGCTGTGTTGGAAATGTAGTTGGTGGACAGATTTGGGGATTCAGAAGATGAATTACTTGCTGCAAGTTTCTCAGTCTCTGACCCTCCCTTGCAGTCACAGTATTGATGTGGTGATCCAGTTCAGTTTCTGGTTAGTGGTAGTCCCCAGAATGTTGGTAGTTGGAGATTTAGCAATGGTAACACTATTGAATGAAAATGGGAGATGGTTAGATTCTCTCTCTCTTGGTGGAGATAGCCACGACCTGAAACTAGCATGGTGTAAATGTTGATTGACACTGATCAGCTGAGTTCTGCATTAGGATTCAGGTTGCTTCGATATCTGAGGATTTACAAATTGTGCAGAAAGATCGTCAGTAAACATCCCCACATATATTGTGAGTATGTTCGCTGAGCTGGGAAGTTGGTTTGCAGATGTTTTGTCCCCTTTCTAGGTCACATCCTCAGTGCTGTGGAGCCTCCTGTGAAGCACTGCTCTCGTGAGTCAGTTGGAATTTATTTGGTTTCGTTCCACTGCTTCCAGTTGCCAGTTCCAGTTGTTGATTGGCCTAGACCCTATTGCAATATGTTTATTGATTGGACAACACAACAATAATAGGACAATCCAAACAGAGGACAACCAGAGAATTTCTAGAAGCATGGCACTAATCCGCGGATCCATCAATAAACACATTGGCCTAGACCCAATATACTGACCACCGCAACAAACAACTAGAACCAGCAACTGGAAGCAGCAGGAATGAAGCCAAATAAATTCCAGAAGACATAGCACAGCAGTGCTTCACAGGAGGATCCACAGCACTGAGATGTCTCCTAGAAAACATCTGCAAACCAACTTCCCACTTTGGTGAACATACCCATAACCACGGCAACTGGCACCTGAGCTACAAATCTTTACATAAACCATGATCCCCACATATGAATCATAGAATTCCTACATGGTGGATGCAGGCCATTCAGCCCATTGAGTCCATGCTAACTCTCTGAAGAGCATTCCACCCCAACCGACTCCTCTCTCCATTCCCGTAACCCTACATTTTCCATGGCTAATCCACCTAGCCTGTACATCTCTGGATGCTATGACGTCCCCACATCTCACTTTGAAGCAGTTGAAACCTAACTAGTTGGGCTTAAGACACTTCCCTGTTGAACTCCTGAGTGATGTCATGGGACTGAGAAAACTGACCTCCAACAATCATGACTATCTTCCTTTGTGCCAGGTATGACTTCAGCCAGTGCAGTTTTCCTCCAATTCCCGTTGGCTTTAGTTTTGCTCGGGCTCCTTAGTGGTCAAATCAGTTCTTGATGTCAAGAGCTGTAACTTACACCTGACCTGTGGAATTCTACTCTTTTGTTCATGTCTGGACCAAGGCTGTAATGAGGTCAGGAGCTGAGTGGCTCTGGCAGAACCCAAACTGGGCATGTTATTGCTGAGTAATTGTTGTTCGACATCCCTATCACTCAACTTCCATCACTTTCATAATGATTAAGAGTAGATTGAGGTTACGGGTTATGATTGAGTACAATTCTGCTGTTGTTGAACCCACTTGATACCCAGTTTTACGTTACTAGATCTACTTGGAATCTACTTGAAAAAGCATAGCGGTGGTGCCACACTACATGGAGAATGGTACCCTCAATATGAAGATGAAACTTGTCTCCAAAAGGATTGCGTGATAGTCAGTCATAGAATCATAGAATCCGACCACGTGAATGCACTGATGACATATATAGATTTATCAGGATGAAATCAAAGAAAGCTTTTACCTCATGTGGGCTCCCTCATCATCTGCCACAAATCAGGTTTAGTAATTATGTCCTTTAGGACTTAGCCAACTCATTCAATGAGTGGCACCACTGAGTCACTCTTGGCAATGGACTCTGAAGTTCCCCACCCAGAATACATTCTGTATTTGCTATCCTCAATGCTTTATACAATTTTTAAAAAGTTCATTGGAAGAGGGCACTGCTGGCTAGGCTAGCATTTATTGCTCATCCCTAATTGCCCAGATTACAGTTAAGAGGCATGCACGGATAGTGATTCCTAACCTAAGAGGGGCAATAGGTCATAATCAGCAGGTGGTTTCCTTTCTCATGTTTGGCTTGAGACTTTGTGTCTGTTGAATCCCCATTTACTTCCTTATGCTGAGGAACTAGTGGCAATGGGAGAAGGTCAGCAGTTGCCAATGTAGAGAAATATTCAGCATCAATAATGCCTGTGGAATTCGCTATCACAGAAACATTGAGGCCAAAACATTATGTATTTAAAACAAGGAAGTAGATACAGCTCTTGTGGCTAAAGGGATGAAGGGATTTGGGGGGAGGGCAGGATTTGGGTAGTAAGCGATGATCAGCCATAATCATATTGGGTCAAGGAGTCAAATGGCCTACTCTTCCTTCTACCTTCCATTTCTATTTGAGATCTAAAGTCAATGTTTGAGGACTCTAAGGGAAATTCTATCCTGACTGTATACCACCGTGCCACACCTCTGCTGAGTCAGGGATGGTTACGGTGATGTATGAGACACTGTCTATTAGGTATATTTATGAAAAGGTCACTAATTCTAATGCCTGACCATGTCCCATTCCACACAGTGCAAAAAGGAGTGCAATTGTCTTTTCATTCTTAACGTCTGAAAAATGATGAGTACAAAAAAAAATCACCAAAAAACAAGCACTTATTCCCACTGACAACTCTTATCTCTTCCTTGATGTTGGGCAGCCTTACATGCTTTCTGTTGTACTAGTATTTGTACTGCACCACTAATGGTGGGCTGTCTAAACCCAGGGATTATCAGACAACATGCATAAACCAATACATTAACACAAGGTTATCAGCAAACAGCCGCAGCAGGCAATTAATCCACCAGCAACAACCTCCAGGAGAACCAAACGATTTCTTTTTTAAGTCCCCATTCTCTGATTTATATTAGGTTCTCCACCTTAAGCATCCCGTGAGAAACGGATGGGCAAGTGTTTTATCAATCTCCTGCTCACACACAGTCTTGACATAGGAGCATAGGAACAGGAGTGGCCCATTTAACTGTAATAGCCTGTTACTGCCGCATTCAGTAAGATCATAATTGATTTGTGACCTAACTCAACACACCAATCTTTACTCAATATCCCCAATAATGGTGGTTAACAAAAATCCATCAATTTCAAATTTAGGGACGTAGGGAATTAACATCTGACCTAGCATTAACTGATGTTCATGGAATAGAGTTCCAAATGCATCCACTATTCTTTTTTCTGGAAGATTTGCAAACTATTCTCTGAAGTCCTGCTCTAATAGTTAGGCTTTATCCCTTGGAGACTGGATTAGATTAGATTAGATTACTTACAGTGTGGAAACAGACCCTTCGGCCCAACAAGTCCACACCAACCTGCCGAAGCGCAACCCACCCATACCCCTACATTTACCCCTTACCTAACACTACAGGCAATTTAGCATGGCCAATTCACCTGACCTGCACATCTTTGGAATGTGGGAGGAAACCGGAGCACACATTTGACCTTTTTGGGAAGTCACAGCTAGGAGTAAATATTCACGCTCCCCCCCCCCCCCCCCCCCCCTCCCACAACCCCCCACCCCACCTTGGCCCTATATGTTGCTATGCCACTGTACTTTAACCTTTCAACATAAAATCAGTAACAATTCTAATAATGCCACACAAGTATAAATCAATTTTAATCTGCCTGATTAAGATGGATAATCTGTTCTCTTCTCAACTCTATTCCCAGATCCTAAGCTCTCTGATCCCACCCAACCTGATTTCCACTTACACCTTTATATTGTGGAACTAATGTTGAGGTGACTGAAGACAAAAACTGCTGGAAGTCACAGTGGGTCAGGCAGCATCCATGGAGAAACAGCAAGCCAACGTTTTTAGTCCAGATTACTCTTCATCAGTGCTGACATGAGATGTGGAGGGGGCAGCATTTATGCAACAGTGGGGGAGCAAGGGGCAGGGGGCCTCAGGGGTTGAGTGCTGGGGGAGAGAAACTGCTCATAGTGCAGATTAAGTGATTGGAATGTAAGAATAGCAGAACAATGATGTGTCTAACTACCGAATAGGAAAGAACAGAAACTCCCATTGGAATGGGGAGATGGGAAAGAGGACATGATGATAGAGAATCCAACAAGTGAAGCTAAAAGGGAGGGAGTGGGAGTGGGTACAATATCTGAAGTTGGGAATAGATTTCTGTGGTTCTGTTCGCCGAGCTGGAAGTTTTTGTTGCAAATGTTTCGTCCCCTGTCTAGGTGACATCCTCAGTGCTTGGGAGCCTCCTGTGAAACGCTTCTGTGGTGTTTCCTCCGGCATTTATAGTGGCCTGTCCCTGCTGCTTCCGGTTGTCAGTTTCAGCTGTCCGCTGTAGTGGCCGGTATATTGGATCAAGGTCTATGTGTTTGTTGATGGAGTTTGTGGATGAGTGCCAAGCTTCTAGGAATTCCTTGGCTGTTCTTTGTTTCGCTTGCCCTATAATGGTAGTGTTGTCCCAGTCAATAGATTGGGTTGGGATATCTGGTCAGCATGGATGAGTTGGACCGAAGGGTCTGTTTCCATGTTGTACATCTCTATGACTCTAAAGTTGTAAAGTGCCTATTCTGAAGATGAGATATTGTTCCTTCAGATTGCGTTGTGATTCACTGGAGCATTGCAGCATGCCGAGGATAGGCACGTGGGCATGCAAGCAGGACACTGTGTTAAAATGATCAGCTACGGGAAGGTAGGGGTCATACTTATGCATGGACCACATGTGGTCACCCAGTCTGTGTTTGGTTTCCCCAGTGTAGAGTAGGCCACAATGGGTGCAGAGAATGCAATAGATCAGATTGTAGGAGGTACAGGTGAAGTGCTACTTCACCTGGAAAGGCTGTTTAGGCCCTTGGATGTTGAGCAGGGAGGAGGTGAAGAGGCAGGTCTGTTGATGATGTAGAGAATTATCCAACAACAATAATAATTAACCTCTGATTGAATTCAAGACCTAGTCAGACCAGCAGTCTGTACAAATATTGGAACTTAAGGAAATGGGATAATTGTTATATGTTCCTCACATCCCATATTAAGCATGAGCAATACCACTGGTGATCAGCTAGTGTAATATAATATACAATTCCAGTTTTTGGACAGTTTTACCACATATTTGTATTTTTGTTTCAATGTAGCAGGCAATTTGACCCAGAACTGTGACATTTGTGCACTGTATTCATGATATACCTGAATAAAGAAAATCAACTCAATTATTCCATGCATACTGTACTGGACACAGTCCAGTTATTGGATAATACCCAAAAATGACATCCAGCATTAATCAAAACTTGCAAGAGTACAGCCAATGCATTGGATTCCATTTCTTCCTTGGATTAAAATTTATATACTGGTATTAAATCAAGACGCAACCCTTGCTGTCCGATATAAAAAGGCATGTAAAGCTGCCGTGACTCTCTTTTAGCATCATGCAACATTTTAAGCACACTCTTAGAGAAAATTAGATGCTTTTGAACAACATAGATAAATGAACTTCACATTAGCACTTGTATTATTCAGTGACCAAGGATATAAAACATCCACAACAATTCAAAAAAGTACCAGAATTTTTAATCTTTCTACATATGCAAAAAAGGTTAAAATTTACATGCAAATGACATACAAATGAATACTGAGATTAAATACCTGACTGAAGTGTCTATTACTTGTTTTTTATTTGTTAATCTGAAATCCAGTTAGCCTATTTGGATTCCCAATTGAGCACATGTACTTATGGCCAACATATTTAACAACCTGGATTAAACTGTGCTATGTGGATTGGGTATTTAAGAGATGATTCTACACAGCATGGTAATATTTCAACATTCAATGGCAACAAATTAGCACCTGACAGGGAGGTGAAGTCAAAATGCTCACTCGTGCACTAAGCAGTAATGACTGAATATAATCATGTTGTAATGTAGCAGTAGCAAGGTTTTTGTTTTTGTTACTCTTCAGACTCCCAGGAAAAGAAATTAACTAGGACACCTCTGGACTGCGAAGTCTCTGCCTGGTCTCCATGGGGTCTGTGCAGCAACAGCTGTGGGATTGGCATCCGAGAAAGGACACGGTTCATAATACAGCACCCTGCCAATGATGGGGAGACCTGTCCAAGTTTGCTGACCCAGGAAGAATGCAAGGAATCTCCTTGTCAGACTCAAGTCGCAGATAGCAACATCACTGTTTCAGAGCCAGCAGAAGGAACTGCAATGTCATACTTAGAGACAAACCTGAATGAAAGCGCGGGCTCCAACTCACTGGAAAAACCCCAGTCACCACACAATGAAACAGACAATGTCATAGCATCATCTCATCCTGTTGATAGGCAAGTCCAAGAAAGTGAACAGTTTCTGAAAATCATAAGTAAGTTATCATTTTTCTTCTTTCTTGGAGCTTTTTGTTCTTGTACCTGCCACCAGAACAACTAATGTTGGCATGAGCACATCAGAAGGCTCAATCCCCAAACCTGTGAGGAGTTAGCCAATCCTACCAATTTACGCAACAAGTTGCAGAAACAGCATTACAATAAAAAGCATATAATCTGTTCTATTGATGTTAGTTGAGAGGCTTTATTCCCCCATCAATTACATCTATCTGAGAGGGCAAATAGGGGCTTAATTTAATGTCACAACTGAGAGACAACATCTCTGACTGTCTCATACTCCCTTTGTGCTGCACTTGAGTGTCAGTCTAAGTTTTGTGCTCAAGACTCTGGAGTAGATTTGGAACTCTCAATCTTCTGAATCAAAAGTGAGGGTGCAACCTCCTGAGCCACAGCTGCCATGTCGAAAGTTATTATTTCCCTCTTCACATTACATACCATGTCTACCGTCCAACTACATTCTAATTTTACCAGTTTCATCAACATTGGCCAAATAACCATCCTCCATGTGCAGGTTTTGCCCATGAGTTATTAGATCACTGAAGTGTTCAGCCAGGACTGAATTTTTCCTCATCTGATATCTGTACAATTGCACTTTCAACAGAGATCACTGAAGAGGAAAGGGGCACAGGAATCTGAGGCAGCCTATTAGCACACAATAATTGTGGTTGGCTCATTCATCAAGGATGAAGACTGAAACAGGAAGACTCTATTTTTCAGGCTTATGATTCCATATTGGGAAATATATTAACCTATTGAGCAATGGATGCGAAATATAGTTTTCCATAAACATTTCCCTTTTACAATGTTGACTGCTGATCTAGACAATTTACAATTTAGGAACTAAATGTTAATCAAACACAAAAAGAATTGAAAGTAGTTGTTCAGAAATACAAAACTTGAGTATTGCTGAATAAAGTCAGATTTTGTTGAAGCTTTTTATCTTTCACTCATCAGGTCAATTCACAAGAAATACCAATGTAACAAGACATAAAAGCAGAAGCAGGCCATTGATAATCCTCAACTCTACTTTCCTGCCTTTTTCCTATACGCTTGATATTGTCTTACTGATTACAAATCCACCTCAGCCTTAACATCCAGCCTCAGTAGCCTTCTGCAGTAAAGAATTCTGCAGATTCACTTCCCTTTGAGAGAAAACAAATCTCCTCCTCATCTTTGTCATAAATTAGCAACCACTTACTCTGAGATTATGTTCTCTGGTCCTAGACTCTACCACAAGGGAAAACAACCTCTCTGCACCTACTCTATCAAGCCTCTGAATAATATTGTATGCTTCAATAACATCACCTCTCATCCTTCTAAATTCAAATCAGTACAAGCCCAACCTATTCACCCATCCCTCCACACCCAGGATCAACCTTGTGAATCTTCTCTAGACTGCCTCCAATGCTTGTAATAGTCAAATTTCATTTGCTAACCTATCAACGCTCCTTTCTCTTCCAACATAAATATTTTCCTTTTACACTGGTGAATTGACCTGATGGGTGCAGAACAAAACGTTTTGACAAAATGTGCTTATTCTTTCAGAAACACTCAACACTAAAAGTCTCAATAAAAGTATCTATGAATCTGAAAGACTCCAACTGGTAAAAATGCACAGTGAATTTATCAGCATCTGAAAAGGCAGATGAGGGACGTATTATTTATGTAACACGTGGTGAGGATTTACAGTGCAATGGCTGCTGGGCTAGAATCTCTACAATGTGGAAGACAGCTATCCGGCCTATCAAATCCATACCAATCCTCCAAACAGCATCCCACTCCATTTCTGTAACCCTGCAATTCCCATGGCCAACCCACCTAACCTGAACATTCTGAGACACCATGGATAAATTAGCATGGCTAATCCAGCACACTTTTGGACTGTATGAGGAAACCCACACAGGAATGGGGAGAATGTGTAAACCCCACACAGATTGTCACCCAAAGATAGAAGAAAGTGAGGACTGCAGATGCTGGAGAGCAGAGCTGAAAAATGTGTTGCTGGAAAAGCGCAGCAGGTCAGGTAGCATCCAAGAAGCAGGAGAATCGACGTAGAATCAAACTCAGGTCCCTGGCACTACAAGGCACTGGTCTTAACCACTGAGCCACCATGTCACCTAGCTGTGGAAGCATGTTTTAAATGCTTTCTCATGATATGGGGTTAGTTAGCTAGGCCAGCTTTTGTTGTCCATCCCTAACTGCTCTGAAGAAGGTGGCAATTAGTTACCTTCTTAAACCATTACAGTCAACGTGGCATTGGTACACTCATAGAACTGTTTGGGAGTGAGCTCAAGGACTTTGACACAAATATATTTAATAGTAGCCTACAAAGGAACTTAGGTAAATAATGAAAATAGAAAAAGTCACAAGATTTGGGAAAAGAATAGGGGAGTAGGATGGTTGGATTATGCTGAGTAAAAGCTGGCTGACCATATAGGCTACCTCCTCTGTGCTATATTCAATGATTGTATGAGATAATTTTTTGCCCTGGTAAATTGCAATTCTTAATGCCTCTGAACTCATCTATCATCTCAAAAATGGCTGAGGAAATTTCTGTTGACAGATATAAGTCCATTTTCAGAGGGTGCAACATGTTGCAAATTTTACACCGCATACCAAATACTAACAGCATTTGATTATCTCAAGTAGGCTTATTTGTTTAATTATTCACAAGTGAAATGGATGTATAGAGCACACTAGAGGGATAACTTTGACCATGACTATTACTCAGTCAGCCACCCATTACTTATCACATTCAAACCAATTACCTGATAGGAACCTTTCTCCTCATTAATTCTGCAGTTCCAAACTCGTCAGTACTTTCAACATGAAAGCCAATAACTGGAAGTCAGTATTTCAGAGTTGTTTATCGCTTTGGGGTTTTGAAAAAAAAAATTCATGAGATACTTGAATTGTTGGCATGGGTTATCCATCACTAATTGCCCTTGAACAGTTGAGAGTCATATTTAAGCTAGCTTTCCTAGAGGATAGCATTAGCAAACCAGATGGACTTTTTAACAACAATGATAGCTGTGATGGTCATCATTACTACTGACTGGCTTTATTTTCCAAATTAATGTAACCACATTCAAATTCACCACAGTTACAATGTTGAGCTTTGAACCCAGTCACCATACCATTAGCTTGATTCTTTGGATTATCTGGCAAACACTATTTCCATTACACCACCATTTGCCTTAAAGTTAGCTCAGCTTACCTGACACTTGATTCTGTTTATATTTCTTTCTCTCACCCTACAGATGAAAGCAGGTGGATCTCCAAGGCTGGAGCTTCATTCAATGAGAGTATGCTAGCATTGCAAAATGCTTCCAGTGACCAGCCTTTCAGCTCAATTACAACATCAGAAGAGGGTGGATAAGAAGCATCCCACTCTTCAATCACCAGATCCCATGTTGGTTATGATTAACTTTGTAGCTGAAAGGAATAAAATTGTTTATAAAGCATTTATGTAGAATCTGATTATATATTGGCTTATGAGGAGAGACTGAGTAGACTGGGACTATACACATTTGAATTTAGAAGAATGAGGAGGATCTTACAGAAATATACATAATTATGAAGAGAATAGATAAGATAAAAGTGGGGGGAAGGTTGTTTCCACTGAAACTAGAACTCAGGAGTATAGCCTCAAAATAAGGGGAAACAGATTTAGAACTGAGTTGAGGAGGAACTTCTTCACCCAGAGGGTTGTGAATCTGTGGAAATCCCTGCCCAGTGAAGTAGTTGAGGCTACCTCGTTGAATGTTTTTAAGGTGAATTTCGATAGATTTTTGAACAGTGAAGGAATTAAGGGTTATGGTGAGCAGGCAGGTAAGTGGAAATGAGTCCACGAAAACATCAGTCATGATCTTATTAAATGGTGGAGCAGACTCAACATGCCAGATGGCCTACTCCTGCTCCTGATTCTTATGTTCTTATGTGATGTTGCTTAAATGAAAACTGAGGAGCACATGGCAAAATCAGAGACATTGGCACCTGACACATTGTATAGATGATCCGTGAGATTTTACTCTCATGGCATAGTTTTGCTGAGCAGGTTGAGAAGCTGTCACATAAATGTTTGATAGGATTGAGGCCATGGTGCTGAGGTTAGATCAGTGAGAGGTAAAGTTTATATATTTTCCTAATCAACCTGTTCAGATTGGTTACGACATACCTCTGGAGCAGGTGGCACTTGAACCCAGGCCACCTGGCCCAGAGATAAGGTGCCACTATCACTGCATTTCAAACACCCTTCTGGATTTTTTCAATATCAACCTGCTATTACGCACCTCTGGAGCAGGTGGGACTTGAACATGGGCCTCCTAACTCAGAGGTAGGGACACTACCATTGTGCCACAAGAAATCCAAGAGGAAGTGAAGTTAATTGTAAATATCTGTGTGAGTTTGTGTGAGTTTTATAGGCTTCCATGGAGTACTCTCCTTCTCAACATTGCTGTTGGCCTGAGGTGTGGTGACTCTCCGATTAATTGCAGATTGGGGTGAAAAGAGGCCATTTACACATGACAGCAATGATTTTGCAGTAACAGAACTAACTCTACAGCTGTACAATAAGAAACACTCTGCTCCAGACTGTTTCATTAAGAGTGCATTACATGACTGGGAGGTGCTTGCCCACAGCTTCACTTCGGTGCCCTTTTACATGAAGGTTGTGTAAAAATAATTAGGCCATTGAATTGTGGCAACTGTTATTCAGAATAAAAACGTCTTTGTTCTACGTTGTATGAAGAAACATGAGCTTCTCCTGCGTTCAGAGGTTGAGGAGGTGATGGAAGCAGACTGACTTCGGCAGTTAATTTTTCTCCGATATTCTGATGTGTAATTGCTGCTAATCAGATCACAAACTCAAGTTTGCAGGGCTGCTTCCCATTCCGAGTGAAGCCACCAGCTGGGAGCAGCGCGCTGTTTTGATACTGGAGCCTAGGCGCTATAAATCATGTCACTGGATTAACAGTCATCATGAGAATTCCACACATACCGAGTAGATCAGCTTGCAGTGTAATAGCTGGCTCTCAGCAAGGGCTGACTGATCTGTTGGGGTGTCCATTCACCTTTGGCATTTCGGTCAAAAACTCAATTAACATGTCCTTAGAGGGTACAGTTGGGGCCACCTCTCCCAATGTACAGTAAGAACCCCTCCTTTAGTCCTTCCCTTCTCTGTAAGTGGCCATGATTCCTTGGGAATGCTCTCTCACTGGATACACCGGGGTGGTGAGCTTAACCTAAGGATCACCATTGCCTCAGGTGAGGGTCAAAGTTGAAAAGGCAGGGTCTTCACTGGAATTGAATCTACGCTTTCGGCATCACTCTGCATTGCAGACCAACTGGGCTAACTGATCCCCACAGTGGATGCCCTTGTCTGTACCTGTCTCATGGTTAACTAATTATTCAAGCTACAATCAATAAGCTAACAAGTGTCTGGTGTTAGTTCCTCTCTGGCTTCCACTCAACAAAACCTCTGGTCCAGAACTTTGGTTATATTCATAAAACTGGCTTCTACCATCTGGAAGGACAAGGGTAGCAGATACATGGAAAATCACCATCTACAAGTTCCCCTCCAAGCCACTCACCAGCCTGACTTGGAAATGTATCACTGTTCCTTTAATGTCACTGGATCAAAATCCTGGAATTCCCTCCCTAATGGCATCACAGTAGTCCCTACACCATGTGAACTGGAGAAGTTCAAGATGACAGCTCACCGCTTCAGGGCAACTAGGGACAGACAATAAATGCTGGCCTAGCCAGCAATGCCCATATCCTACAAACAAATTTAAAAATGAGAGAAGTTGAGGCCTTTAGCCCCAATTTTAAAACATCACTCGCAGGAAGGGGTGGGTTCAGATTGGATTGAATTGACTATCTTCCTTAATTTATGCTCCACTGGGCTTCAATCTGTGTGAAATGTTCATTGCAACTTCTGTCAATGTTTTTGCTTGCAATTGAAAGGGAATATGGCTCCAGGGAGCATCTGGAATTCTGCCTGCAGTTTACATGCAGGAGGCTTCATTCTTCATGGGTTAGCAGCTTTCCTTCAGCCGTGGAGTAGATGACGTTATGTTTCTGACTTAGTCTCAGCAGCTCTTGCTTATATTCCAAATGCATCAATGGCTTCAGACAAAGAATTGGGCGGATACAAACTGATATGTATAAGGTGAGGAAAGGAAGAGACTTTTGAAAGACACAATTCCAGTTTCACTTGTGGCCCAGATTGTTTCCAAGCATAATCCATCAACAGAAACTTCAGACAATATAAAATAGCAACCACCAGAATCAAAGGAAGAAATTTCATTTTTGTAGCACCTTTTAAAATATTCAGGACATCCCAAAGTGCTATACTGCCAATGAAGCACTGCTGAACTATAATCACGGTTGGAATATAGGAAATGCAATAGGCAACTTGCGTTCAGTGACCAGGGTATCTATTTTTTGGTGATGTTGGTGGACAGAAAAATATTGTATCTTTCCTAGTCCCAGTTCTTGTCACCACATTCTTACAATGTTGTGAGATCCGGACTGTAGTAACATGTAAGAATACTGGAGAAACTCCACCAGACATGCCTCTACTGCATTCTCCAGATTCAAATAGAATAAACGCTAGTGACCTCCTTGAAGTCAGCTATCCAGGCATTCAGGCAAGTCTCCAATAAAAACAATTACAGTGAAGTGGACACTGTGTCTGGAAAGCTAAAACATAAAAAAACAGAGAATAGGAAAAGAGGTCTTTGAGCTTGCTCCACATTCAAAATGATCATAGAGCCATAGAGATGTACAGCATGGAAACAGACCCTTCGGTCCAACCCATCCATGCTGACCAGATATCCCAACCCAATCTAGTCCCACCTGCCAGCACCCAGCCCATATCCCTCCAAACCCTTCCTATTCATATACCCATCCAAATGCCTTTTAAATGTTGCAACTGTACCAGCCTCCGCCACTTCCTCTGGCAGCTCATTCAATACACATTCCACCCTCTGCGTGAAAAAGTTGCCCCTTCGGTCTCTTTTATATCTTTCCCCTCTCACCCTAAACCTATGCCCTCTAGTTCTCGACTCCCCGACCCCAGGGAAAAGACTTTGTCTATTTACCCTATCCATGCCCCTCATAATTTTGTAAACCTCTATAAGGTCACCCCTCAGCCTCCAACGCTGCAGGGAAAACAGCCCCAGCCTGTTTAGCCTCTCCCTGTAGCTCAAATCGTCCAACCCTGGCAACATCCTTGTAAATCTTTTCTGAACCCTTTCAAGTTTCACATGGCTGATCATCCAACTGCGTAAACTTTCCCTGCTTTCGCGCATAGGTTTTGATCCCTGGTACACCTAAGCAGGCATCTCCCTGCCAGGTCCTCTTTTCTGAACTCTTAACTGGCCAGCATTCCAGAGGAGGACAAAATAAATTCTGTAAATATTGTCTCAAGCTCTGCCTGAAGCTCAGCAGCATTGACATTAATGACTCGGAGGATATTGCTACCAGTTGATCAAAATGGTGACAACTTGACCATCAACCTGTACCGCTCTTCAAGTCACAACACCTAAGGATTAAGTAGAGCAACGGCAGAGAAGAAACAAACTAAAGAAGCAAATTCTGCAGTCTGGATCATGGGATGCCCTGCCCCATCTGTCCAAAGATCTGCAGGACAAAAATCGGCGTGTTCACTCATATGAAGATCCACGGCAGAGACACAGAAAGCCGACTAGGCAACATCCATCCTCTAATCAAGGGACAGGCGTTGAAATATTGGGTCAGGACATTAAACAAAATGTTCATACTTTTCTTGAGAATTATTCCACCTAAAAGTGCAGTTCGAAAAGCAGTACCTCCTACAGAGGAGCACTCTCTCTAGGTCTCAATGGAGTTCTGATGAAAATCTTTCCTGAAGAAGGGCCTGTGCCCGAAACGTCGAATCTCCTGTTCCCTGGATGCTGCCTGACCTGCTGTGCTGTTCCAGCAATAAAGTTTCAACAGTTCTGATGAAAGGCTTTTGCCCGAAACGTCCTAAAGATTTATTCTTTAGGATTCTGGGGTGCAGCTTGAATCCCTGACCCTTTGACTCAGAAAGCAATGTGTTCACCATTGATCCAAATCCATTGCCTTATCATAACATCACCAGGTTCCAGGCTCCTGATGAGGCAGTTTGATTCCTCACCTACATACACAGTTCTGCCATTGAAGTCCCATCTGCCTATTACTAACACAGGAAATGCTGGATTAAATATTCTTCTGTGCTTTATGTTGGATATTACACAAAGGAGGTTATGATTGAAGAGTGTATGACAGATTATTAAAGTGCTGAGCAGGTGAGGTTTGTCCATTTAGTTAACTAGTGGTGAGTGATTTTAATTAGGGCTATTGTTCACCTTTCATTCTGGCCCTTCAGTGAGGCAAGAGAGGAATAATCACAGCTTTGAAATGGAAAATACAACCTAATCAATATTAGTCAAGCAAACAAACACCTTGGCATCCAGAGCTGAATAGACAATTGTATGTTTTCACGGGCAATAGCTCTCAAATAGTCAGTAGCTTGCAGCAGCTTGCAATTGAAATGCCTGAATTCAGCTCTGTCTGGAAAACATAGGATTGTGATTTGTTCATCTTACAGTGCAGCGTTTAATGAATTGCTTGTAATTGACGAGTGATAGATTCACAATTCACTAACGTCCTTCGGGGAAATAAATCTGTCCATACCTGGACTGATCCATATATGAATTCAGACCCACAGCAATCTAGCTGACTCTAATAGCTCTCTCAATTGGCCCAGCAATCCGTTCATTTGTATCAATCCACTACAAAGACAGTAATGGGAGGGCTCTCTATGTGGGAATCCTTCCACTTTCCATCAGGGATCTGAGGTGGAGGGTGTTGCCCGCAGCAGTCCCACCTAACTGCAGGTTGCTGTGATTCACGGATTCCTAACCCATCTATTTATTTTGCAGTGCTGTGGAATCCTTGGACCAAGTATATTTTAGGTTGTGGGCAATTGCATCCCCTTTTTAGCTACTTGAACAATCTTTTGTTGTGCTTTGGTTGCACTTCAGCCCCACGTCCAGATCTTTGAGCATCTAGTGCAAATCAGAGAACTGTGTTGTGTGTCTGCTCCGGGGCCTGGCCAAATTGGTTATGAACAGGTGCAGGCAGTGGGCTGTGGAGGGGTTTCTTGCTGCTGCCTGTCTGCCCCTCTTCCTTGGTTACCTTCGTGACTGGGTATCCTTGGAAAGAGAGCACGTGGTGTCCACCAATACTCTCTGGAGTTCCTGATGAAGGGCTTTTGCCCGAAGCGTCGATCTTCCTGCTCTGTGGATGCTGCCTGACCTGCTGTGCTTTTCCAGCACCACTCTGATCTAAACTCCTGTTAGAGAGGTGGGCACCTCAGGAAGTAGAGTGCTTTATTTTCCCGTCCAACTCCATTTTGATTTAGCCTTTCTCCCTATGCCCCCCTCATCTTCCAATGGTTTACATTGCCCTAAACAGGCCTTGCACAAACTTATGTGCATTATTCAATTGGAAGTACAGGTGATTTATTGACGATAATAGATGAGAAAGAAACCACAGATGATTTGGTGTTGGGGAGAAAAAAACGTTATGTTATGTGTAAATGCACTTCTGGATATATATGGAAAAACAAAGACAATGTGATAAACCCAGACTGCCTACCTGATAACAAACTATGCACTGGACCCAATGAGAGAAATATTAATTCCAGTCAATCGTGCAGCATCTACTCAACTAGGATCTAAGGACTTGTGACAAAATAGGGAGACCTGCACTTTAGCTGAGTCAAGCCACAGCCTGGCATAGTTGTACTGATGGAACAAAACAATCCAACTAACATCTCAGATTCCTCCATCACTGTTTCTGGGAATGTTCCAACCCATCAGCAGGATAGACCTATCAGAGATGGCACACTCTAAAGCATACGACCCTGGGACTCTTAAATATTGACTTTGGACTCCGTGAAGTCTCACAGCAGCAGTTCCAACAATCCATTTGACTAACTGATGAATCAGTACTCGTTCATGTTAAACACTATTTGCAAGAAGCACTGAGGTGCACAGAATCCATTGAGTGTGGGCCTTTAATTTTCATCACAATGACTTTGCAGGACTAAGACTGACTGAGATGGCCGTGCCTTAAAGTACATAGTTGCAAGTTGAGCTTGAGGCAGGAAGGAACGAATAAGAGGAAAAATCCTACCTAACCTCATACTCTCACCAATGTAATTGTTGCAGATGCATCTGTCCAGGCATTGGCTGGAATGGTAACTGTTCACTCCTTATTGAGACAAGGATCAACCTCCATCTTGTTATGTCATGCCAGTAATGTGCTGAAAGATTCAGAACAGACTCAGAGGTCAGAACTGGGCATCCATGAGATGCTGGGTAGAGGCTGAATAGGCTGGGGCTGTTTTCCCTGGAGCACCGGAGGCTGAGGGGTGACCTTATAGAGGTTTATAAAATCTTGAGGGACATGGATACGGTGAATAGTCAGGGTCTTTTTCCCAGGGTAGGGGAGTCCAAAAGTAGGGGGCATAGGTTTAAGGTGAGAGGGGAAAAATTTAAAAGGGACCTAAGGGACAGATTTTTCATGCAGAGGGTGATGTGTGTATGGAATGAACTGCCAGAGGAAGTGGTGGAGGCTGGTACAATTATAACATTTAAAAGA
The DNA here is from genome assembly GCF_004010195.1 of Chiloscyllium plagiosum. NCBI lineage: Eukaryota > Metazoa > Chordata > Chondrichthyes > Orectolobiformes > Hemiscylliidae > Chiloscyllium > Chiloscyllium plagiosum. The sequence continues at coordinate 50,127,530 of NC_057731.1, read as the reverse complement.
CATCTGGAATGGCATATAGTTAAAAATCACACAACACCAGGCTATAGTCCAACAGGTTTATTTGGAAGCACTAGCTTTCGGAGTGCTGCTCCAAATCAGGATTGGTATATTAGTAGGAAAGGTATAGAGGGATGTCGGCCAAATGCTGGCAAATGGGATTAGATTGATTTAGCATATCTGGTTGGGATGGATGAGTTGGACCAAAGGGTCTGTTTCTGTGCTGTACAACTCTACGACGCTATGACAATATGATTATTCTAAATAACTTTTAGACATTTTCTCTTCACCATAAAAAGACTTTGAATGTATCACACATTTTTTGCATTTGAAGAACATCCCAAGATGCATCACTACCAATGTAAATCTTCATTTTGTTAAGTGAGCATTAAGCATGATTGGTCACAACTCCCCTGGTCTGTTTCCGTGCTGTACAATTCTATGACTCTATGTAGCACTACATTCTGCACCCTGGTTTGATTGCCTGGCCTATGCTGGAATAGCTTAATCTGACAGGGGTGGGATCTGCAAAATTGGACTTGTTGAGGTTGAATTTCTTTGGGTTTTGGGGATGGCAGTGTGACTGCAATAGAAAGCCCAGGAAAAATGACTATGTTCCAGATCTCTAGCTGGCAGAGTTCAGGGAGACAACCAGCAGAAACCCTGTGTAAGTTCAAACCTTAAACCTCCAGGCTAGACAGAGAGAAAAATAAGCCTAAATTCTTACCTTTGATTAGTCAATAGTGTATCATGTGAAAGAAGCAACATCAAGCCTAATTGTTATTCACCCCAAGAGTAATTAGTTTGCTGATATTTACTAACTGCACCCAAAATGAAGACCTTTCTAGTATAGCAGAAAGCAATTAGTCCCATTGACCCCATGCCAGCTTACGAACTACCCAGCTATCCCTTCATCAAAAATAGATTCCTCTCTCCTTGTTACAAATAAACACTGTGAGCACTGAAGTCATCAATGTTCCTAGTAGGGCATCCTTGCCTTAGAAACCTTCTGGCAATATATCTGTACTTGCAAAATCTTATCATTCCTTTGATGTAGGGCATGTGGAGGCTGCTAGCATAACTAGTGTGAAATCAAGTCCTCAGGATTTGTGAGCAATATGTTGATTAGAAAAAAAAAGTCTTCCTAGTTTCAGTGTCTGCTTTCTTTGTTCCATGATGTCATGAAGTATTTTTGCCTGCACATATTTTTCCCAAGCAAGCTGTAAACAATGTTGAAGAGATAAGATTATCAGCTGATTATATTGAATTTGGTGTGACTAACAAGGGGTATACGCTCACAACATAGTCTCTACATCCCTACCAGTATAAGAATCCGCCCAGGTGAAGCCTTATCACGTACAGCTACTTGATATAGGGCAGAAGCCTGAGGCCTACAGTTAGTCAGATATTTAACAAGGATTAAACACAGTACAGATTAATCTGATAATTGATCTGATGTTAGCCAGCACACAGATTGAAGCAACAGAGACTGGGAAAGATAGGGAGATGTCATCTATGGCCTGCACGCACAATCTATCGGCCTGGCTTTGTGAAGACAAGGTTGCCTTTAGTGCTTGATGGGAACTCGATGGGTCAGAAGCCAGAGGTCAGTTTATGAATGCTTATCCATTTGATTAAACTGTAAAGGAGTATGTGGGGGAGGGAGGCAGAGTGAAGGGAAGCAATTTAGATTTTGTCGACCAGATTCTCATCAACAGGAGCTATATTGAGAAGTTGAAAAATGGTGTCTGCTGTTTATACTATTTGACATCAGAAATTAATCAAGGATAGGTTATCATAATCTGGAGTAGTGCAAAAATCTATGCATTTCTCTAGAAATTGTGCTATTAATACTGCGGTGTAAACCATAAAACAATTCTAAATACACATCAGCAATAACATTCCCCTGCATTGGAGGCCCCAAGTTTAAAACACAGACAGAGCTACCATCTGTTTGTAGACCCTAACAAGGCATTTCTTTAAAATGGCAGCTTTATGATTAAATCCTGAAATTACAAAATCAAACATTTTATATAACTAAATGTTTTTTCTTTCCTAATAATATACTCTTTCAATGGTTAACATATGTGAATTTTGAAAGTATATTATATCTCTGAGCCAAAATGGAGTGTTCGTGCTGATTTTCCTGATCTTTAACCCCCAGGACTCAGCCATTTAGATCCAAGCACAAGGATTGTAAGAAGGCGTAGAGATTTCAGTTGCCACAACAGCAAATACCAGTGTTTCTGTGTCTTGGAAGGAACAGTGCTACATTCCAACTCCAAATAAGAGTGAGCCAAGAAAAGTGCCCATGATGTATTTTCTGAGTAACAGGAGTAGGACATTCTGGCCCTCGCTTGAACAATCTATGATATACACATTCTCTGGGAAGCATTCCAGATTTCCCTTCTAAATTACCTGGTTTTAATATTAAAATATTATCCCCTCTGTCTCCTTTGTTAAACGAGATAGTTACCCCATAACTACCCAACCAAATCCTTTTATCTCGTTAAACAAATTGATCAGGTTACCCCTTAACTTCCCGTACTTCAGGCAAGACAAACCAAGTTTGTCTATCCTCATAGCATTCAACATTTCTACTGAATCATCTTCAAGGTCAATATGTTCTTCATGAGATGTCATGCATGCCTAGAATCACATGATGTTAGATGAATTATGATGGACAAAGGAAATTAAGAATTGTATAAAATTTTTTAAAAAGGTGCATTAAGTGGCCAGGAATAGTGATAACTCTGAAGTTTGGGAAGTGTTTAGAGTACAGGGGTTCCCCAATTTATGAACATTTGACTCATGAATGCTCATGCTTATGAATGCAATCCCACACAGAGATGTAATTTTGAAGGTCCAACATGCAAACATTTTCTGTACTTATGAATGGCAACTTTATATTGTCCTGCATTGTGTTCCAACTTGTGTACAAATCAACTTATGACCAGATTCAAGAACGGAACCTATTCAAAACTTGGGGACTGCCTGTAGAGCAAAGGAGGACCAAGGATAAGGAAATGAAGAATTGAATACAAATACAAGCTAACAAACATAAAAATGGACTGTAAAAGCTTCTAAAGGTACATAATATGGAAATGTTTGGCTGAGACAAATGTGGGTCCATTAAAAACAAAGTCAGGGGAATTTATAATGGGGAATAGAGAAATGGCAGAGAAGCTAAATGATTACTTTGTTACTGTTTTTACTGAGGAAGATCTAATAAATCTCCTAGAAGTAGAGATCCAAGTGATTAGGGAGAATGAGGAGTTGAAAGAGATTAGTATTAGCAAGAAGCTTGTAATGGAGGAATTAATAGGTCAGAAAGTTATTAAGTCCTCAGGACCTGATGTTTTATACCCCAGAATGTTGAAGGCGGTGGCTATAGAGATAATCAATGCATTGGAAATCACCTTACAAAATTTCATAGATTTTGATTGGAAGATTGCAAATGTCACTGCTTTAGTTTAGAAAGTAGCAAGGGAAAAAACACAGGGCCCTGCAGACCCATCAGCCATACATCAGTATGAATGAATGATTTTATTGCTGCTTGTATGTTACAGTAAGAATGCAATAAAATACAGTCAAAAGCTTTCATTTGTCGCCACGATTCAGCACCATTTTGAATAAATTTAGAATAAGGGAAAAAGAAGGAAGATGTAGCTTCAAGAGAGTAGTCCATCATTCCTGAGCCAGCTTAGCACCATCAACAATACCTGTGCTGCCAGCCCTCCACTGCTTTGCTGCTGCCTACACCAGACTCAACCAACATCGGAGTTGCCAATCCTGAGAGAGAAAAAAAGAAAAAAGAAAAGCGATTGGAGCAGATGAGCTGTGGCTCAAGAGTTCTACTCCAACACCATCTTGTTCAGTAGTAGGGAAAATACTAAAATCTATGATAAAAAATGTGATAAATGGATGAAAATGTTCTGTTTGAGCACAGTCAGTATGGATTTATGACTGAAAAAATCATGTTTGATGAGATTGTTGGAGTTTTTTTGAGGATGTTAGTAATAAAATTGGTAAAGATGAGTTGATGGATGCAGTATATTTGGATTTTCAGACGGCGTTTAGTAAAGTCACCCATGGAAGGAATGAGGTATAGGATGTAATATATTGTTGTGTGTTAAGTATCAGCTAATGGACAGAAAACAGAGAGTAAAAATAAATGGATCATTCTCACATTGGCAGACAGTGACTAGTGAAATGCCACAAGATCAGTACTTGGACCTCAGCTGTTTACAATATATATTTATAATTTGAACATGGAGGCCAAATGGAATATTTCCAAATTTTCAGACGATACAAAATTGAGCAAGAATGTGTGTCATGAGGAAGATGAAAAATGTTTTCAGGAGAATTTGGACAGGCTTATGATTGAGAAAGAACATGGCAGTTGGAATATAATGTGAAAAAATGTGAGGTTATCCTCTTTGGCAGGAAAAGCAGATGTGTAGAATATTTGAGAGGTTGGAAAGTTTAGATGTCCAAAGGGACTTGGGTGTCCTTGTCAATAAATTACTGAAAGCTGACATGCAGGTGCAGCAAGCTAATAAAGAAAATTATTGAGAGAGTGCAGGAGCAATGAAGTCTTCCTTCACTTGGACAGAAGCTTAGTTGGATCACACCTGGAGTACTGTGCGCTTTTGGTCTCCCTATCTCAGGAAAGATATTATTGCTATTTTAGATTTTGAGCATCTGCAGTTCATTGTTTTATTTGTGATATTAATGCACGGAGTGCAACCAAGGTTTGCCAGACTTGTTCTCAGGAAGACGCGATTATGCTATGATGGGGCGTTGGGAAAACCTGGCTTGTGCTCTCTAGAATTTTGAAGAATAACAGGTGATCTCATTGAAACCTACAGAATATTCAAAGAGAGAGACAATGTAGATGCAGGTAAGATGCCTCCTCTGGTTGGGAGAATCTGGAACCTTATTTATAAATAAGGTGAATTCCATTCAAGACTGAAATGAAGAGAGACTTTTACTGGTCCAAGGGTCATGAATCTTTGCAATTCCATACCCCAGAGGACTGTGGAAGCTCAATCCTTGAGTATATTTAATGTAGAGGCTGCTACACCTTTGATTATCAATGGTGTAATGGTTATAGGGATAGTGTGTGTAAAAGATATTGAAGTATTTGTTCAGCTGTGATCATATTAAATGGCAGAAAAGGCTTGATGGGATGAATTGTCTACTCCACTTCACATGTTCCTATATTCCTCTGAGGGGAAGAAAACTTCTCCTCATCTCCATCTTAAATGGGAGTTTAGAAGGCTGAGAAGGGATCTGATTGAGACGTATAAGATTATTAAAGGATTGGACACTCTGGAGGCAGGAAGCATGATTCCACTGATGGGTGAATCCCGAACCAGAGGACACAGTTTAAAAATAAGGGGTAGGCCATATAGAACAGAGTTGAGGAGAAACTTCTTCACTCAGAGAGTGGTGGGTATGTGGAATGCTCTGCCCCAGAAGGCTGTGGAGGCCAAGTCTCTGGATACTTTCAAGAAAGAGTTGGATAGAGCTCTTAAGGATAGTGGAATCAAGGGTTTTGGGGATAAGGCAGGAACAGGATACTGATTGAGAATGATCAGCCATGATCATAATGAATGGTGGTGCTGGCTCGAAGGGCAGAATGGCCTACTCCTGCACCTATTGTCTATTGTCTATTCCTTATTTTTAAGCTGTGTCCCTTAGTTCTAGTCACTTTCATTAGAGAACTTTGTTTCATTTTGGGGTTGGATCACCGACATGCGAAATAGCCATCTAACATAATTGGTCGATTGTCAACTGGCAGGCGCGCTCACCATCCAATTAAAGACTGACAGCTGGCTTCCAATGCCGGGAGAGCCAACAAGAGGTCTTCCAACATTGGGAAGAGAGGGAAGGGACTCTCAAAACCAATGCACTCCCCTCAACATTCCCAAATGATTTGGAAATCAAAGTGACCACCTCCACTGGATTGTCACAGTGGAGGATTTAAAGCACTTTGGCTTTGCACCCACCCTCCTGGTCTAGGGAGACCTCCAGTATTGTACGACGCGTTGGCCTGCCAGTGAGAATGGAAGGCCTCACTACTACAGTTGAAGGCATCCTTTGAAGGCAGGTCCCTGACCTGGCCTCATTGAAAACCAACATATCATTCTCCCACAGTGATTTGTATATCTGGTGGCCTCTGGTTCCTCTTCCTTTGCCATTGGTAGTTCTGGCCCCCTGATTAAGGGATATCATAATCAGTTCCTCTAAACACTGGATAATTAAGTTGTGAGTTATATAGCTGCAGGTTTATGAAGCATACACTGATGGTATAGTGCAACACTGAGTAAATGTTGCACTGCCAGAATAGGTGTCATTCAAATGCTATATTAAACCAAGCATCTATAAACAGGTGTATGTGAGTGACTGTCCATGCTGCTATTTGGTAACACAGTGGCTCAGTGGTTAGCACTGTTGCCTCAAAGCACCAGGGATCCGGGTTCGATTCCTACCTTGGGTAACTGTCTGTGTGGAGTTTGCATGTTCTCCCTGTGTCTGTGTAGGTTTGCTCCCACAATCCAAAGATATGCAGATCAGGTGAATTGGCCATGCTAAATTGCCCATACTGTTAGGTTCATTAGTCAGAGGGAAATGGGTCTGGATGGGTTACTCTTCAGAGGGTCACTGTGGACTTGTTGAGCCAAAGGGCCTGTTTCCACACTGTAGGGAATCTAGTTTGAAGCAGAAGAGTTGTGACCAATCATGCTTAGTGCTCACTTAACCAAATGAAGGCCTACGTCAGTGATGATGCACCTTGAGATTCCTTCAAATGCAAAAAGTGTGTGATAAATTCAAGGTCTTTTTATTGTGAAGAGAAAAGTTATTTAGAATAACCATACTGTCATTAGAGTCATAGAGATATACAGCACAGAAACAGACTTTGTACTTTATGTGAAGTATTTTCAGAAGATAGGAATTTTCATTAAATTCACACAAAAGGGGATTTGATGACAATCAGGCCTAACTGGTGCCAATGGAATGTGTCTAATCCACTTTATGCTTGAATTTTATGGACTGATGTGATATTGGTTCGATGGTATCCCTTTCCTCCCCTTGTGTGCTGTGATTGAGTGAATCGCCCTCGCTGCTGGAAGGTTCTGAGGTCAAGTCCCCCTCCAATGACTTAAACTCAAAATCAAGACTTATGTTTACAAGAAGACGGTGAAGGCTGAGAGGAGCAACCTTTTGGATGAGGTGTTAAACTGAGGCCCACTCAGGTTTGATGACAAAGTCTGTGGTATTACAGAACAGCTCTTCTGAAAACCCTGATCAATACTCGTCTATCAGTCAACATTGCTGCGATATAGTTATGTGACTATTATCAGAGGGGCTTGTGGGAGCTTACAGTGTGCAATCTGGTTGCAGTGTTTTCACTTCCATTGGTCCTTCATTCACTGTGAAGTGTTTCATGTGGTTGTAAAAGGGACTATTTAAACGTAAGTTGATTTTATTTGTAGCTGTCTGAAGAAATAAATGGTGATTGAGTCATAGCTTTCTATTGCTAGAGATAATGCCACGAGCTTATTCATTCGGCAATATGATATCTGAAACCAGGGCATCGATCATGTACCCTTCCCCCCACACCCCCACCTCTACATGCTGCCTAGCATCCCTTCCAACATTGACACTCTGCATTCATTTCAATTTTTAGCATCTGATAAAAGCTACTTGCTAGTTGCCGCGGGTGAAAATAATGTAGAAAGGTGTTAGTATATGTTTAAGTGAAAACAAGAAATAGATGCTCACTGATTAGAGCAATGAGGGTGATGACAGGGCAGCTTTGGCACTGCAACTTTTCAATTACATAATAGTGCTTTACCTTGTCAACTGTCGACACCTTCAGTTCATCACTGACAGCTTAAGGGCACGAACCCTCATGCTGGTTTCACAGCATGACTCCACAATGTTGGCTCAAAATCCAACTTGGAACTGTCCCACTGGTTCCCACTTCCAGGATCTCCAGAGGAAGTAACAGGGATGTATAAATCTGGGGCAGTTTGGACTGAAATTAGGCACTAGTTTCTCCCCTCTCTCTGAGTGTTGATTCTGGCTGGGAAATTGAACAGCTTGACTCAGTTGGTGGCATTCTCACCTCAAGCTTCAAAGGTTGTGGCTTCACGTAGATTCTAGGGCTTGTTAGCAAGATGTCACTGACCATCATTCTGAGAAGATGATGGTGACTAATACAACAACATAGTGATTGCTGTTAGAAGAAATTGGGCACCTCAGAAGGCACTGAAGAAGGGCTTATGCCCGAAACGTCGATTCTCCTGCTCCTCGGATGCTGCCTGGCCTGCTGTGTTTTTCCAGCACCACATTTTTCAACTCTGGTACTCCAGCATCTGCAGTCCTCACTTTCTCCTAGAAGGCAGTTACAGTGAAGAAAGAAATATGTGACCTTATTATAACACCCTTCACATCATCAAGATTCACAATAGCAGTTTACAACAAATGAAAGACTTTTGAAGTCAGCCTCTGTCAGAATGTAAGAACATTGGCAGCCAATTTGCTCACAGACCGTTCCTGCAAGCAGAAAGTGGGTAGCAGGTAAGTGAGTAGCAGCAAATAAGGGGCAGCATTGTGGCTCAGTGGTTAGTGCTGCTGCCTCACAGCATCAGGCAGCCTGGTTCGATTATACTTTTGGGTGACTGCCTGTATGTAGTTTGCATATTTTTGCTGTGTCTATGTGGACTTGCTCTAGTTTCCTCCCACAGCCCAAAAATGTGCAGGTTATGTGAATTGGCCATGCTAAATTGCCCATAGTGTCCAGAGATGTGCTAGCTAGGTGGGTTAGCCATAGTTGAAACTTTATTGCTGGAACAGCACAGCAGGTCAGGCAGCATCCAGGGAACAGGAGATTCGACGTTTCGGGCACAGGCCCTTCTTCAGGGTTAGCCATAGGAAATGCAGGATTATAGTGTAAGGGGATGGGTCTGGGTGGGATGCTCTTTGGAGGGTCAGTGTGGATTTGATGGGCTGAATGGCCTGCTTCCACACAGTAGGGATTCTATAAAGTAATGGCCAGCTTGACAGCTAATGTTGACAGTGATTGAGGGATATATGCTGGCCATGATACCAGGCAGAACCTCTCCTGCTATTCTTTGAAATAATGTTATGGACTATTTTACATTCACTCGAGAAGGAAAATGGAACCTTGGCTTTATGCTCCATCTAAAAGACTGTGCTTCTGGTAAAACATCACTCCCTCAACACTGCTGAAGCTTCAGCCTAGATTTTGTGCCCAAATCTTTGGAGTGGGGTCTTAATTTCATAATCTTCTGATTCAGAGGTAAGCGCACCATCATTTAAACAAGGCTGGCCCAGTCCAGGTGGTATAAGTCAGGTGGGGAACTAGTGAAAACAGTTAGGTTTAGAACATAAGACAAAATAGGAGCAAAAGTAGGCTATCTGGTCCCTTGAGCCTGGCCTGTCATTCAATAAGATGACAACAGATCTTCTTCCTTAATTATGCATTGATTCCCTTAGCTTTCAACAATTTGTCAATCTCAAATATGTACATAATCATAGAGACAGCTTCCACAGCGCAGCTGGGCAGAGAATTGTGGAGATTCATATCTGACTGGGCTGAAACAGGCCAGCAATTTTCCTGACCCTTCTTTCCTCTTGTCTGTGGCAACCTTTCAGAATCTGTAATGCTATGATGCAGACTGAAGTCTGGGCTACATAACCACCATTAGACCATACCCAGGTTTACCGCTGCAATGAGAAACAACTGGACTATAAATAGAATACCTCAACACCAATGAACCAATTTCACTTCTGAAACTGGGTGCAATGCAGGTGAATTCTGAACAATTCAGGTCCTGTAAAATAAAAACATTTTAAAAAGTGCTGACACTGACACAATGTCATCCATTTGTGCAGATTCTGAATGGATTATTTCAACCACCTACACAGATTGCCAGTTACTGTACATTATCTTCAATCAGGCCAGAGATATTTGACCCAGAGAACCCATGTCATTTTATCTCATTGTTTACAGTGGTAACAAAGAGCTCAGTATTTTACCTTTTGCTTTCTGAGGGAATCTCCATTATTTATCAGAGATTTATAAGCTCCGTATGCTATCTGCAGCCTTCTCTGCCTGGCTACCGCCTCATAAATTTTAAACAACATTAGAACAGCTTTGGGTGGTCCAGAATATATGAATATCTATAGCAAATTCCAGCTCATCCCTGCAATAGGCAATCTCTTCTTTCAAACAGCTACATCTGCCAGGGTAATGAAATCTCTTTGACTTAGCTGCTTTGTTACTTCAAGTTTTAGCTTCAAGCTCCATTCCAAGGGCTGCTGTATCTTTCCACATTGGTTCTTCTTGTTACTGCATGACAAGACATATTGGGTCTCAGTCATTTTTCCAGATCTCTGCTCAACTAGTAGCTCCCCCGAGGTTCCATCACACCTTTGTAAGTGATTAGACCTAAGGTGTTCTCATGTTAATGTTGGACTAATGTACCAAGGGATATGGAGCTAAGACAGGGTAGAAGGAATTGAAAAGCAGATCAGTAATTATATAACATACAGAATTGTTATGACTCAGAAGGTGTCCATCAAGATCATAAAGCCATGAGCTACTAGAGCAAATGTAGGCCATTTGGCCCATCAAATCTGCACCACTATTCAATGAGATCATGGCTGATCTGATAATCTTCAACTCCTCTTTCCTGCTTTTCCCTCATTCCCCTTGATTCCCTTACTGATTAAAACTTTGTCTCTCTCAGCCTTGAATATACTTAATTGCTCAATCTCAACTTTCCCGTAAAGAATTCAACAGATTCACTATTCCCTGTTTCAAATAGGAGATCCCTTGCTCTGATACTATGCTGCCCAGTTTAAGACTTTCCCACAATAGGAAACAACCTCCCAGCATCTATTTTGTTGTGCCTACACTAATAAGTTTATATTTTTCAATAAGACTCCCTCTCATTCTTCTAAACTGTAACCAATATAAGGCCAAACTAGTTAACCTTTCGTCATAAGGAAGTCCTTCCACACCTGGGATCAATTTAGCGAACCTTCTCTGGACTGCCTCCAAAGCTAGTCTACTTTTCTTTTGACAAGGGTCGGAGCGGAGTGGGACCACTTGGCGCAGCCACTTTGGTGTGAGCGATTCGGCATGGCTGGTTTGGCGGATCATATTTCGGTGCAGACCCATTTCGGTGCACAACTGTTTTGTAGTTATTCAGTAGTAGTTATGAAACTACTAATTTTAAAATGATTTAAATTATTAAAATATATTAAAATAAAATATATTTCGGCACAGACCTATTTGACACAGAACTGTTTTGTAGCTATTCAGCAGTAGTTATTAAACTATTATTATTAAAATTATTAAAATATATTAAAATAAAACATATTAATATACAAATTATTAAAATAAAATAAAACCCGTTAAAATGCCATCAACAATTTTGTATTTGCCTTATTTCTTTCATTTTTATTTTCTTTTTAACATTTTTACTGAAGAGGATAAACATTATTTTTCCTTTTATTGCTTTCAATAATGCTTGTAAGTAAGCCTGAAAAGGAATAAATAAGAGCTGTGCTGAATCCCTCGCGCCGAAATAGGTCTGCGCCAAAATGGGTCTCGCCAAACCAGCCGCGCCGAATCGCTCACACCAAAGTGGCTGCGCCGAATGGTCCTACACCCGGGTCGGAGATAAGTTCTTTACTCAGAGAGTAGTAAGGGCATGGAATGCCCTGCTTGCAACAGTAATGGATTCTCCAACATTAAGGGTATTTAAATGGTCATTGGACAAACATATGGATGACAATGGACTAGTGTAGGTTAGATGGGCTTTAGACTGGTTTCACAGGTTGCTGCAATATTGAGGGCCGAAGGGCTTGTACTGTGCTGGAATGTTCTGTGTACTGTTAGACCAAAACTGTTCACAGTATTCGAGTGTGACAATATTAATGCTTTGCATATTTTTGACAAGACTTCCTTATTTTTGTAGTCCATTCCTATTGAAATAAAGACCAATGTTGTTTTGCCTTCACTGTTATCTACTGTCCCTATTCAGCCCTTTGGGACCGTGCAAGCCCTCTGAAGGAACTAGTCATTTCATTACACTCCCCTTACCTGTTCCTATGAGGGTCTTTACTTTTCCTAATATTTAAGGTTAGGAAAGCTCCTTTATCAGGTGGTTGTGAAGGAGCAGTCCTCCGAAAGCTGGTGCTTCCAATTAAACCTGTTGGACTACAACCTGGTGTTGTGTGATTTTTAACTTTGAACACCCCAGTCCATCACCGGCATCTCCAAATAAAATCTGATACGATGGCAAAGGGGATGTTAATCTGGTAAACAGCTATTTGATAAAGAAAGAAACAAGGGCGGCACGGTGGCACAGTGGTTAGCACTGCTGCCTCACAGCGCTAGAGACCCAGGTTCAATTCCCGACTCAGGCAACTGACTGTGTGGAGTTTGTACGTTCTCCCCGTGTCTGCGTGGGTTTCCTCCGGGTGCTCCGGTTTCCTCCCACAGTCCAAAGATGTGCAGGTCAGGGGAATTGGCCATGCTAAATTGCCCGTAGTGTTAGGTAAGGGGTAAATGTAGGGGTATGGGTGGGTTGCGCTTCGGCGGGTCGGTGTGGACTTGTTGGGCCGAAGGGCCTGTTTTCACACTGTAAGTAATCTAATCTAATCTAATCTAATATTCAACATAGGTTTATTTAAAGTAACTAAAATAGCAAGCATGGACTGTTGTGGTACAGTGGTAATATCCCTACCTCTGAGCAAGTCAACCTAGGTTCAAGTCCCATCTGCTCCGGAACTGTGCAATAATGCCTCTGAGCAGGTTGATTAGGAAATGCCTACTCACCTTAACATACATATAGGTGGCTTTCCCCTACCTCCATTTCTCTGCTCAAGGTGCTATTACACACCTCTGCACAGTTTCCTTTTATCACCAACAAATCACCCATGTTACCAAGTAAAAGAGCAATTAACAAGCACTACTCACAGTGCAACAGTAATAAATAAAAAGGCAGGGTAGGGAGAAAGCCATTTTTAATACTATTGAAGTCTGTTCAGAGATGTTATCTCACAACTCTGGAGTAGGTGGAACTTGAACCCATGCCTCCTGGCTCAAAAGTAGGGACACCATCACAAGAACCTCAACCTTTTTTTTTGTTTTACATCTAAAAGTGACAGCACAGTGGCTCACAGTATCAGGGACCTGGGTTCAATTCCACCCTAAGGTGACTGTGTGGAGTTTGTTGTACATTCTCCCGTGGCTGCATGGGTTTCCTTTGGGTGCTTTGGTTTCCTCCCACAGTCCAAAGGTGTCAAGTTAGGTGGATTGGCCATGCTAAATTGCCCCATAGTGTTCAGGGAGGTGTAGGTTAGATGTGTCAGCTATGAGAAAAGATAGGGTAGGGGGATGGATCAGTATGTGATGCTCTTTGGAGGGTTGGTATGGACTTGGGTCGAATGGCCTGTTTCCATGCTGTAGGCATCCTATGAAGCGATCTTACACATAAATGATTTTCTTTCGTATTACCAAGTCATTGGTGGTATTTTTATCTATTAAATACCACCAGTAAAGCACTTGCGTTGCCAATTGATTAAATAATGTGCAAAGCCTGTTACTGACAGTGCAGATCATCAAAGGTTAGGGAGAGGTAGGGAGAGGGAGGGAGTGCTGAAACAAAAGGGAGTTAGAGGGGGATATAAAGCACTCTCTTTGCTGACCTCTCTTTGAAGGTGAGAGTATTGGTGGACACCATGTGCTCCTTCTCCAAGAATACCGTACCTGCTTCTATATATAATCTTTACCCACTTGTGCCAGCTGCTCTTATTCATAACTAGAGCATTGACTTGTACACACTCAATTGACAGCATTTGGAATATTAGCATCCGAAACCAAATTGGAGCAATTCAATTCAAACATGAAGCTCCGAGGAAGACAAGCATGGCTGTGAGAGGCAACAACACATTCAAAGATTCAACAAGGGTTGCAAAAACAGAAACTGCTCAGCAGGTCTGGCAGTATCTGTGCAGTGAAGTCAGAGTTAATGTTACGGGTGCAGCGATCCTTCAATAAGAGCTGGTCTGGAAATCTGATGCCATGCTGGTTTTCCAGGTTCAAAGTGAACACCTATGCATCCGGTATGGCACTTGGGTCTAATGTACAGGCTACCTATTGGAATTCACAGCTTCCCCCAACCAATTGCTCCTCAACATCCCATACCCCACACCTGACCCATCTTATTCCTCAGCAGCAAACTGCCTTGAGATGTGCAGCAGTTATCTAAAGCCTGCTAGGTTATTGTAAATGAAGCTCAAAGTCTATTTAAATCAATGCGTCCTGTTAGTGCTGACCTTCCAATTTCGCGGCTACTATGTTTGACGCATCAGTGCTCTAAGACAGTGCTATTGCTGCTGCTGCTTCTGTCTTTGTTGAATGAACATAATCAGTTTGCTGCTTGTGTCGGACTTTGACTTATTCAAGGCAAATAACACTTCATTTTTCAAGAAATAGTTTACTGGTCCCTGTTGATAAGCTGCAGGAATTGTTTTCCCATTTTTCTGGACGGTGCTATTAGTCACCAATTAGAGTGATTTACAGCAATACTGTACACGTGCAATTAATCCAGCTGGCAGTCACAAGCCAAAGATCATTTCCCATGACAAAACTGAGCAGAATGCACAGATTGCAGCAAACATTTCTGTGCTTGAGCACATCTCTGCATTCTATAAATGTCTGCTTGTATCATGCAATGAAAGACAGAGAAGGAAATTGCTGAGCATCTACCTCTTGGACAGTTTAAAACTCATTTTATAGCTAAATATTTCTTGGGCACTGGGCTGTGAAGCATCTGAGAAGCGTCTTTGACCCTATTTCTGTTCAATGTGCCAAATAGTCTACCTCCACACTATAGGGCTTCTGTAATTGCTGTTAATGGTTAAAAAATAAACCTGTGCAAGTGAGCCCCTCACAGCCTCCTGTCTTAAATTCCTCCCAATTATCTGTGGCCTATTCCTGAGGACAGGAATGTGGTTCCAAGGAACACTGTGATTGTCCTTTATGTGTGAGAATGAACAGCTTTTCATTCAATCATAGGGTGCATTATTGAGCTATTGGACAGTATTGTATTATTTAATTTTCACCTTGGAATGCATTGAGAGGAGAGGAAATTACAAAGGGATTAGGTTGAAGTTTTCAAAATCATGAGGGGTTTTAATAAAATAGATGGGGAGAAACCAGGTCGATAACTACAGAATGCTTATTTAATTAACAAAAGGGCCAAAAAGGAGATGAAAATGATGTTTTGAATCACAGCGAGTTGTTTTGATGTGGAATACTTTGAGTTAAAAGGCCAGTGGACATAGATTCAACAGGAACTTTCAAGAGAGATTTGGATATATTCTTGAAAAGGAATAATTCGCAAGGTTGTGGAGAAGTGGTAGAGGCCTGAGACAAATTGAACAGCTCTTTCAAAGAGCTGGCCTGGGCAATATGAACTGAATGGGCTCCTTGGCGCTGTGTAATTTCATGGTTTTAAGTGTGCACACTTCCTGAAATGTAAGTTAGTGGAAATCCTGTTTCATTTCCATCTCCTTTCAGCCCTACCCTAGTGGCACCCTGATTAATGAGAGCTTCTTTACTGCTACTCTGATTCAGCACCAATCAGTTGGGTATCAGACTGGGTACAGTCCCAAAACATTGGGTATGAAAGGAAATTAATCCAGTGCCTTATGACAGCAGTTAAGTGTCTCAAAGCATTTCACAGAGTGAGCTAAAACCTGCTGAAAATTGTTAATACCTTCAAGATTGATACATCAATGATGAGCCATTCATAGACAGCTTTTGACAAAGAGTAATTTAATTGTTAAAGTAAATGGTATCACGTACAAGAAGTGCCCTTCCACCGATAGTAATGATGAGTACAATACTGACTCTACATTATTAGGACCTAACTGGTTGTGAAATTCTTTGAGATGTCCCAAAGTCACTATATAAATGCAATATATTCAATAAATCATGGTGACTGTCCGCTAGTAGCTTAATGATGAAGTACTTCATAGTGAGTCATAGAAACTGGCAAGATTTGACTATCAGTTAATTGTTGGCCTGGGTTTGGAGGCATTTGTGAATATCCCTATAGTTGTCCATGGTGCTAGACAGGGGGCAATGGTGAACTAGGTCCATTTCAAAGCTAACTATTCTCTTCAAACATACCACCCAGTGTTTGTAAGCAACCCTGTTATAGAGTCATTATGTCCTAGAATCATTTAGCGCAGAAACATACCTTTCAGCCCAACTTGTCCATGCTGACTGGGTTTCCTAAACTGAACTAGTCCCATTTGCCTACATTTGACCCATTTCCCTCTGAACTTTTCCTATCCATGGACCTGTCCAAATGTATATTAAATGTTGTAATTGTACTTGCCTCTACCACTTCCTCTGGCAACTCATTCCATTTACACTCCAACCTCTGCATGAAAAAGTTGTCCCTCAGGTGCCTTTAAAATTTTCCCCCTCATCTTAAACCTACACCCTCTAGTTTTAGATTCCTCTACCCTGGGGAACAGACCTTGGCTATTCACCTTATCTGTTCCCTTCATGATTTTACAAACCTCTCAACCTCTGACACTCCTAGGAAAAATGTCCCAGCCTATGCATCCTCTCCTAATAACTCAAACCCTACAGTCTTGGTAACAACCTTCTAAATCTTTTTCGCACTTCTTCCAATTTAATGACATCCTTCCAATAGCAGGGCAACCAGAATTGTACGCAGTACTCCAAAGTGGCCTTACCAATGTCATACACAGCTGTGACATGATGTCTCAACTCCTGGACTCAGTGCTCTGGCCAGTGAAGGAAAGTGTGCCAAATGCCTTCTTCACCACCATGTATATCTGTGACCCCACTTTCAAGGTACTATGTATCTGCAATATTAGGTCTCTGTTTGACAACACACCCTGGGGCCCTACCATTAACCATGTAAGTCCTGTCTGGTTTGTCTTGCATTTATTTAAATTAAATTCCAGCTGGAAATCCTTGGCCCACTGGCCCAGTTGACCAAGATCCTATTGGACTCTTAGATAACCTTCTTCACTGCCCACTATACCACTAATTTTGGTGTCATCCCCAACTTACTAACCATACTTCCTGTGTTCTCATCCAAATTGTTGATATAAATGACAAACAACAGTGGACCCAGAACTGATCCTTATGGTATACCATTGGTCACAGGCCTCAAGTATGAACAACAACCTTCTGCCACTACCACCTCTGTCTCTTATCAGCAAGTCAATTTTGTATCCAATTGGCAAGGTCCCCCTGGATTCCATGTGATCTAACCTTATAAACCAGTCTACCATGTGGAACCTTGTCAAAGGCCTTGCTAAAGTCCATGTCGACAACGTCTACCACTCTGCCTTCATCTATCTTCTTG
This sequence comes from Chiloscyllium plagiosum, assembly GCF_004010195.1. NCBI lineage: Eukaryota > Metazoa > Chordata > Chondrichthyes > Orectolobiformes > Hemiscylliidae > Chiloscyllium > Chiloscyllium plagiosum. The sequence continues at coordinate 50,110,065 of NC_057731.1, read as the reverse complement.
GTCCCCTCTCCAAAAGGCTCAATCAAGTTAGTGAGACATGATTTCCAACACACAAAGCCATGCTGACTATCCCTAATTACTCCTTACCTTTCCAAATGCATGTACATCCTGTCTCTCAGAATGACCTCCAATAATTTACCCATCACTGATGTTAGGCTCACTGGTCTGTAGTTCCTTGGCCTTTTCTTGCAGCCTTTCTTAAATAATGGCACAACATTAGCCAATCTCCAGTCTTCTGACACCTTACATGTGACGCTCGATAATACAAATAGAATATAATAGAATATCCTTTATTGTCATGTTATCTCTGCTAGGGGCCGAGCAATTTCTTCCCTAGCTTCCCACAATGTCTGGTGATACACTTTATCAGGTCCCAGTGATCTAGCTGCCTTTATGCATTTCAAGCACTCCAGCACCTCCTCTTCTGTAATGTGGAGTCTTTTCAAGCCAACACTACGTATTTCCCCAAGTTCCTTAGCTCCCATGTCTTTCTCCACAGTAAATACTAAGGTGAAAAATAGGTTTAGGATCTCACCCATTCCCTATGATTCCGCACATAGTTGACCTCTTTGATCTTTGGGTGCCCCTATTGAGTCTCTAGCTACTCTTTTGCCCTTAATATACTTGTAGAATCTCTTTGGATCCTTCTTAACCTTATCTGCCAAAGTTATCTCATGTCCCCCTTTTGCCTTTCTGATTTCTGTATTAAATATACTCTTACACCCCTTTTACTTCTCAAGGGATTCATTTAATTCCAGCTGTCTATATGCCTCTTTCTTTTCCTTGACCAGAGTCTGAATATCTTTAGCCACCTCGTGTTCACTGCTCTTGCTAGCCTTGCCCTTTGCAAAAGTAGAAACGTGCTGCCTCTGAAGTCTCTTTACCTCACTTTTGAAAGCCTCCCTTGTTCTAGACATCCCTTTACCTGAGAACAGCCTCCCCCAATCAACTTTTGAAAATTCCTGTCTAATACCTCCAAAATTGGCCTTGCCCAAATTTAGGACTTTAACTTGTAGACCAGACCTATCCTTTTCCATAATCATTTTAAAACTAATAGAATTATGGTCACTGGTCTCAAAGTGCTCCCCCACTAACACCTCAGCCACTTGCCCTGCCTTATTTCCCAAGAGGAGATTAAATTTTGCCCCTTCCATAGTGGGGCCATCTATAAATTGATTGAGAAAGCTTTTCTTGAGCACACTTAACAAATTCCTCCCTAACCAAGTCCTTAATACTATGGCAGTCCCAGTCTATGTTTGGAAAATTAAAATCCCCAAATATTGCAACCCTATTGTTGAACTTGATATTGAGTTCAGAAGACTGGAGGGCCCCCAAGTGGAAAATGAGGTGCTGTTCTTCCAGCTTGCGCTGAGTTTCACTGGAGCACTGCAGCAAGCCTGAGACAGAGATGTTGGCCAGGGAACACAGTGGTGTGGCAGGCAACTGAAAGCTCGGGGGCTTTTTTGCGGACAGTATTTCCAGCTGCACATTACTGTCCAGTCATTTCTCCTGGGATCTGAGTGAGTGGTTGAAAGGGATTTAAGATTAGGCCTAGTTACAATTTCACCACAATCAATTAACATCCAACATCAGGCCTAGAGTTTGGATGTGGTTTTTATTTGAATCTGGTGTTAACATACTGCCTGGAGGAAATCTAGGCTTTGTTGTTAGTGATCACAAAGGAAACAGTAGTGGATTTCTTTTGTGGATCTGTATCACTGATGCTTTGTCTCTTTCAGAAGAGAAAGGAACTGGTGAAGATAAAGAAGCTATGACTGTTCTAGTTGTTAACCCATTGGGATTATTCACTGTTTCACTGATTTTGCTCAAGCTTTTACCAAACCACAGTTTTAAGGTAAGGAGCAGGAGGCTTAGAGAAAAAGTCTTTTCACCCACAGAATGTTGGATGTCTGGAACTCACGGCCTAAAATGCAGGAAACCTCAAGAAATGAAATCAAGACTTGAAATGCCAAAGCATGCAAGGCTACAAGCCAAGTGGAAAATGGAATAGATGGGCACTTGATGACCGATACTGACATGATGGGCCGAAGAGCCTTTTTCAATGCTGTAAAAACTAGATGGCTCTATCGGCTTGAAGCCAGCATCAATATTCATTGTTATCACACTTGATACAGAGATGAATTCAGGCAAATGACCTTTTTATTTCTCTTCTCTTCTGTCCCAGTTTGGAGTCATGTACCATGACTCTGAGGGAAACTCCAATGAACAACATGTCAAAGTGGTTCCGCTGACAGAGCTTGACTGCTTATCGTGGAATGTACGCTGAAAATTCTCCTCTCTCCCTCCCCCCACCCAGCCCTCAACTGTCCGATCATGCCATGGCCTTGACAACAATGAAAGTGCCACATTGTACCTGCTAGTTCCCACCAAGCTGAGTGGGGTTGTAGGGAATCAACCACACACTTCACAAAAGGGAGTGACATTCCTCTCGGCATTCAGTACTAAATGTTCCAAATGGACAAGGACAACAGCTCAGGCAAAGCGAGCAGGGTAAGTGCTAGACAATGAGTGCCAATCAGCTCCTGTAGTCTCTCCAAAGAGGCTTAAGTGCTGGGCCTATCATTCATAGATAACATTAAGGGGTGGAAAGAAATGCTGGGAGGTTTGCTCTCAATGTGCTATTTTTTACTTTATCTTTTGAAAAAAAAGATTTCCTACAGTAGTAATTGTGTGAAAAATGATTGTCATAAAGGTACATTGTTCTCCAAAAATCACACAGAATTTACAACACAGAAACAGACCATTAGATGCAGCAGGTCTGGTTGAAATGCTTCACATGAGCCTCCATTTTCTTCCGATTCAAGCAAGATATCATTTTACTTGTATATTCTTAGTATTTTTATACCCACTCCAGAGGTCTGATCATAGTTTAAACTCTCCTTGGGTGGCGCGATGGCTCAGCAGTTAGCACTGCTGCCTCACAGCACCAGGGATTGGGTTCAAATCCACCCTCAGGTGACTATCTGTGTAGAGTTTGCACATTCTCCTCATGTTTGCATGGGTTTCCTCCAGGTACTCTGGTTTCCTTCCACAGTCCAAGGATGTGTAGGTTAGGTGGATTGGCCATGCTAAATTGCACATTGGATGTGCAGGCTAGGTGGGTTAGCCATGGGAAATGCAGGGTTATAGGGATGGGATGCTCTTTGGAGGGTTGGTGTAGACTCAATGCTGAATGGCCTGCTTCCAAACTGTACAGATTCTATGAATTACACCATACGTAGTGGTCAGCTGTGATTATTTAATGGTCTCATGCATGGGGTTTGAACTCACTTTTTGACTGAGAAGCAATTCTGCTGCCTCTGCTGCCTTTGTGGGAGACATAACTCTGCCACCTCGTAGTAGAGGCTTTTAAACTTCTTCGTCTGGAAGTTTACAGTCACCTCCAACTGATGTGAAGAATTCCTGAGCTGCTTTGTCATGATCACCACCATGTATCAAGGGTTTTCTACAGTATGGTTCATGAGCTGAGAATTTGTGCATGTGTGCACATAGCTCCCATTGATTATTTCATTAGAAGTGAGTTAATTCAAAAATAACTAGCAGCAAAGCTTTAACCTTAAACAACATAAAGATTAGTTGTTTACAAAATATTGCTATTTATCACCTTAGTAAAAGTAATAAAGATATGAATTAGATATATACAAGGGTAAAACACAGGTAAGGATTTTAAAAAGCACTTATAAAGTTGAATTTCAGATTGGTTCATCACAATATTGGAGGTTTCAGTTAAGTGTGGTTGCCTGGAGGGAAGGTGTGAGGTTGAAGTATTGTGTTCAGCAGCTGTGATGGCTTTTGTAGCTGAATAGTCTGAGTTTGCTTTTGTAGATGGACTCAGTGGATAAAGTAAAAGAGCCCTTCTCCTTACCGATTCTGCTGGAGTGGCACGTAGGAATGAATTCTGGGCTCCTTCCTCTATAACTCTTGGTGTCAGAGAGGAAACTTCACTCTCATGTGCTGTTCATAGTTATTTCAGCTGAGAACTATGGTCTAGAATTGCCTTCACAGGATCTCCTGAGGTCTCCCCTCAAGATTGCTGGCCACAATTTATACAGCCAAAACTGAGAATGTATGCTATATTACTCCAACGAGTCATTGATCCAAAGAAAAGACAAGGCGGTTAATCAAGCTGGACTCCCTTTGAACTATCTTCCTAACTCCTTGCCGTTATCAGAATATGTATAATTTTTTTCAATCTTTAGAAGATTCAGTTCAGTTGACTGAGGCTCACTAAATTCCAAATGTCTTTTGAAATAAGTATAGTTTGGTGCCTTCAATTGGATGATTGCAGTTGAATCCACAAGGGAAGCAAAGTGACTTTTGGGAGCTAAGTTTGAAAAACCTCTTCATGTCAGTTTTTAAAATGAGTTTGCAGTTTGTTACAAAATCTATAATATTAAAATTACGCTTGTGACAGTCACCAAGATTGATACCATTTGTGTCTGCTATACTCCCTATTCGGAGAAAGTGAGGACAGCAAATGCTGGAGATTAGAGTCAAGAGTGTGGTGCTGGAAAAGCGCATCAGGTCAGGCAGCATCCGAGGAGTAGGAGAGTCGATGTTTCAGGCATTAGTCCTTCATCAGGAATGTGGGGTTATGCCCAAAGTGTCGATTCTTCTGCTCCTCGGATGCTGCCTGACCCGCTGTGCTTTCCCAGCACCACACTCTCAACTCTGTAATCCCTATGCTCCTAGTTTAAATTTCCTTGAGTTTCACAATGCTGCCTCTCCCTATCTCTGTAAGCTCCCCTCTGCTCTACACTATCCAGAATTTGTGATCCTTTTGTGTACCTTTCCAACTTTGTTTGCCTCACCATTGTCTGCTGTGCTTTCAGCCAACAAAGTTTTATGGTTTGAAATTTTCTGCCTAAATTTCACTATCTCCATTCATCCTCTTTTACACCCTTCTTAAAATGGACCAAGTTTGAAAACCTATGGTTTAGCCATCTCAGGGTAGAAATTCATGTCCTCTTGATATTTGGTTTGAAAGAAAGAAGGAACCTATCATTGTGCTTTTGGAGTCTGTTTTGTTGGCAGCAGATATCAAGAATTAGTAAACAGTGTGTCCATGATTACCAAGAGATTGGTTGGCAGGTGGGCTTTCCTGCAATGGTGTAAATTTGGAAAATTACCCTGCTTAAAAAAAAGTGAGCTTTTTATAAAAATAATTAGTTGCAGATTCACTTCATGGAACTGAGAGAGACACTCCTCTCCTGGAGCAGGAAGGTCAACTGGAAATTCATTTATCAAAAAAGGGATCAACTCAGATTGTCCACTCCAGTGTTCCCATGTGGAAGTTCCTGATGGACAATCCCAATCCCTGTTGGAGATAATAAGTCCTTTTGCACTTGATTCTCAGTTGTGAGTATTGCTGGCTAGGACAATATTTATTATTTATTACTAGTTGCTCTTGAGAAGGCAACATTGGGCCTTTCTCTTCAGTCTCTGCAATCTGTTTTTATTATTCACTCGTGGGACCTGGGCATCACTGGCTGGGCCAGCATTTCTTCCCTGTCCCTAGCTGCCCTTGAAAAGGTGAGTTGCCTTCTTGAACCACTGCAGGCCACATGCTGTTGGTAGACCACAATGCCTTTAGGAAGGGAATTCCAGGATTTTGACCCAGCGACTGTGAAGGAACGGCGATATATTTCCAAGTCAGGATGGGTGAGTGGCTTGGAGGAGAACTTGCAGGTGGTGGTGCTTCTGTGTATTTGCTGCCCTTGCCCTTCCAGATGGAAGTGGTTGTGTTTTTGGATAGCGTTATTGGTGGTGTCAATGTGCTCATGGGATGGGAGTCCCAGGGTTTAGAACCAGCAACAATAAACAAAGGACTGATGCATGTCCCAGATAGGTTGATGTATGAAGGGAACTTAGAGGTAATGGCTCTCCATGCATCTGCTGCCCTTGCCTTTCCAGAAGGCAGAGTCTGCATATTCGGGGAAGTGCTCACAGAAAGTTTATACCTAAAGACCTTTACTGCTCAAAATATTTCTTTCCATGTAACATTGTGGAACGTTATTCCTGTTATCACATCAAAAGAAGATTGACAATCATAAAATATTTAATTTTCTATTACTTTTAATCAGAGAAGCATCTTAATTTACCTAAGACAGAAAACTTGGTTCATTGTAAAGAGAAGCTTCGAGCCAGATTGATCCAGTCAGTGGGACTGTTATAATCTCTGATTCTTGCATTCTCTGGCTCTGAGACTGATGAATGCACAAAGCACACTTCTGTTTGAATTTGAAAGTACAAAGATAAAAAAATAAAAATAAATGACTTGGAACCTTCCTATCTGCCAAGGCAGCAAACCACACTGGTGGTAGGTACTTGTGGTGGCAATGAAATTCTTCTTCCTCCCTCGTCCAAGGTCTCCAGCTGGCTTCAATTGACCTTATTGTAGAAACCCAGTCACTATGCAGCAACATAATTGCTGTTGACAATTTCTCATCCTGCACTCATCCACCCCCACACCCCAATGGGCTCCTTTGCCCTTCTGAATGTGTTAGGTCAGGATGGGGATCAGAAACGAGTCCTTGGGCTTTGCATTAACAGTCATTCATCAATTATAGACAGTGGCAGTGAGTGTCAGCAGACCATGTAACTCTGGAGGATGTTACAGCCATGCCTGATCCAGTGATGACACACCTTCCCCCGGTCCAAGTGTTGGGGTCCACCCAGTTTGTTTTTCTGCAGCTTGATAAATTTGTGTCAATTTATATTCAAACTAATCATTGAGATAATGAAGCCGACAAATAATACTCGTGGTTGGAGGATGGCAGTTGTGTGAATACTCTGAGGTTAGAGTTAGAATGTTGTACATTACACACCTCAATGCAGGTTTCCACTGAAGTGCATGACTGAAGGAGAGTCTGTATCCTTCCCAGTGCAGTAGTGAAGGAATACCTGCATTACTAGAAGCAGTGTCTCCCAAATGGGGTATTTTTTCTGAAGATCCGTGTCCTCTTCAGGTGGATGGAAATATCCCATGGCACTATTTGAAGGCTCAGGAGTTTTCTTGGTGTCGTGGCCAATGTTTATCATGCAACCAAACAGCAGATTTTCAGATCATCCATCATGCAGCTGATTGTTGAGCCTTTACTGAGGTTGGCTGTAAGGTTTCTGCAAAACAAGCAGTCACTGCACTTCAAAAGCAATTCATTGGCTGTAAAATACTTTTGGCTGATCCAATGGTGTGAGAAACTTGACGTCAATGAAAGCCCCTTCTTATACAGTAGCTTTTAATGTCAAAACATCTCAAAGTCTTTCAGACAGAATAAATTACCCTTGGATTGCAGTGAGTTATGTAGTTTAGGCCAATTCAGAATCCATTCCATGCCAGCAATGTTCCAACCTGGATGAGATGAATGACTAATTTAGAATAGGAAAAAAAAAAAATATTTCTTTTAAACAGCATCATTCATGACCTCAGCCTGTCCCAAAGAGGTTTACTGTCAGTGAAGTACTTTTGAAGTGTAGTCTCTGTTATAACGCAGGAAACATGGCAGACAATTTATACACAGCAAGCTCCCACAATCCAATGACTTCTACCCACCTAGAGAACGGGTCAGCAAGTGAATCAAAACATCACCGCAAATTGTCTGCCATGCTTCCTACATTACAATGGTGATTACATTTCAAAAGTTTCTCAGTGATGGCAAACCACTCAGAGTTCTACTCCAAGTCAGATACCATCCTAACTTGGAAATACATCGTTTTTTTCCTTCAACCTCTCTGGGTCAAATAGAATTTCCCATCCAACAGCATTGTAGATGTGACTATGCCACACACGGACCGCAACTGTTAAAGAAGGTGGTTCACCACTATCTTTTCAAGGGTAATTAGGAATTGGCAATAAATACTGACCTTGCCAGTGATGCCCACATCCTATGAATGAATAAGTTCTTAAAAAAAAAGTCGTGCGGCAATGCGATGTTGGTTAAAGAATAAATATTGACAAGGACGTGAGGGCAAACCTCCCCTGCCCTTCTTCAAAATAGCGCCATGGAATGTTTAAGAACATCCACCTGAGAAGGCAAATATTACAGCCTCAGTTTAATGCCTCATCTGAAAAAAACACAACAGTTTTAATACTGTAGCACTGAGGTGTTAAGCCTCGACTTTGTGTCCAGATCTCTGGAGTGGAAAGTGCGCATCTAATACGTGACTCAGTGAGGAGACCCAACTGAGCCAGAGATGATCTGTTTCAGGCAGAAAGCAGAATCCTGTCATAACATCATGGTTGAAACATGGTATCCTGAGGCAATTGCCCTCTGCTAAAGCATGATCACCTTACTCGATAAATATTGATTGGGGTTTAGTAACAAGATCTAAGGTGTAAATGTATTGTCAACGCCATCTTACCAGACCATGGGACTGCTCTCCCTTTAGAGAGAAATGACTGTTGGTGGTTAACCTGAGGATCACCACAGCTCAGGCAATGTGGGAAGTTAAGAATGCAAGTCCTTCATGGTTAACTCAGCCAGTGCAGGAATTAAACCCACCACAAACCAGCTATCCAGCGAATCAACCCCCTCTGAGGTGTAACTGAATTTGTTGAATGTGAAGTAAAAGCAGATTTACCCTCGTGGCTGTCAAGTTGATAGGACCATGGAAACATATCAAGTGAGATAACCAGGCAGCAACCTCTCAAAAAGTTGCATAAACATGAGGTACAGAAAGATCTGCCGCGTATTTCCAGCATTTTTATTCTTTATTTCAGATTTCCACATTTGCAGAGTTTTGCTTTTAGTTTAGGTGTTGCGTGAGCACCTAGAATCTCAACAGCTTGGAAACAGACCATTTGGCCCCAACTGGTCCATACTGACCTTCTGCTGAATTTCTCCAATATTTTCTATGTTTGTGCCAAAGTTGATACTTTGATTTTCCAATGAGTGACAGGGAAGTTAAGAATGCAAGTCCTTCATGGTTAACTCAGCCAGTGTAGGAATTAAACCCACCACAAACCAGCTATCCAGTGAACCAACCCCCTCTGAGGTGTATATTTTCCATGGTCAATCCACCCAAACCTGCATGTTTTTGGACTGTGGGAGGAAACTGGAGCACCCGTGGAAACACGGGACAATGTGCAAACTCCACACAGTCACCCAAGGATGGAATTGAACCCAGGTTCCTGGCGTTGTGGGGCAGCAGTGCACACCTGTTATATGCTCTGCCCAATACTCATGGTTTCCATATTGGGCAGGGTGTATTGCAGGCTATGTGATATTACCAAAATTGAATTACTGCCCAATCTTCTCAAAAATGGGATCATTAGCTTGGACAAGGATTGCAGCCTTTTGCTCATGCTACCTTTGTAGGCTGAGAGACTCTTTCAGGATGTCTTCAGGAGGATAAGTGCATTGAGTATGTTCTCAACAATGTGGGTTGCATATGGAAGGAATATACTTAATGGCACTGATATCAGACAGTCATTCCCGGTCACTCATTAGAAAATCACAACATCTACTTTGGCACAAACATAGAAAATTTTGGAGAAACACAGCAGAACTGGCAGCATCTGCAAAGAGAGAAACGGAGTTTATGTCCAGTATGATTCTTTCACAGAACGTCCCTTTTTTATCATGTTATTTAAGATACATATCTGCTGATATATTTTCATGTACAGCTAAGTCTCAGAAAACAGACTGAGATTGTTTACTTTGGAAAAGTGAAAGCTGAGGGGTGACATAATTGAAATCTTTCAAATGGTGTAGGGATTTGATAGTGTAGATGTAGAAAAAGATGTTTATTTTCATTCTGTGAGTCTGAAACTAGGGGTGATTAAGAGAAAATAACCACCAAGAATTCAGGAGAACTTCTTTACCAACAGAGAATATGGAACTTGTTATCACAAGGGGTAGTTGAGGTTGGTAGCATAGACACATTATATATGAGACAGAAAGGAACAGAAAGGTATTCCAATAGAGTTAAATGACATAAGGCAATTGGAGGCTCAAGTGGACCAGTTGGTTTTGAACGGGCTCGTGCTGTGATGTAAACACAGCATAGTAATGAATGTCTTGTACATAAATCTGTAAACACAAACTGAAACGGACAGGATGATGTCCTGCCAATGACTACAGAACTGGGTGTGAAACTCAGCTTGTAACCTAAGATGAAGATCATCTGTAAAGAATTGTAAAGGAGGATATGTTATTTGCTTAATGTCTGTCTATAGATTCACAGAAACAAGGGATGATGTCTAATTCTAAAACTGGCAGTATTTGAACCAAAAGCAATTTAAGGATTTATTAAGTAGTGCAATCATCTTCAATTAAGTATATTTTTGTTGGAAAAGAAAATGGCAAATATGTCGGCACCTTATTGAACAAATAAAGCATGTTGCACCATAGTCATATGGACATGAAAGCCAAATAAATAAATGAAACCAATGAATTAGATGCTCACACAGTCTGCGTCTATTAGTTAGACACTTCAGACTTTGTAACCTATGAAATGGAGATGCTTCAAGCCATTTCTTCACCGTATTTTCCTTTTCTGCAATCCCTGTGGGAAGTACAATGTACCACTTACACACAGAAAGACACTGATCACACAAGGTGGTTTTTTAGGTTGTGAGTTAATGCTGTTTAGGTGTTAGCACATCAGGTAAGATGGTGCAAACTGGCAATGTTACTGGCCTAGTAATCCAGATGCTCAGATTAATGCCTTGGGAACATGGGATTGAATCCCATCATGGCAATGGATGAATTCAAAGTTAACTATCACAACTGAAATCTAAAGTTAGTCTCAGTAATAGTGTTCATGATAACTATCACATTTTCTTGTAAAAATCCATCTGGTTTATTAATGTCTTTTACAGAAAGAAATCTGCTTTCCTTACCTGGTTTGGTCCACATGTAACTCCAGACCCACAGCAATGTGGATGACTTTGTAATTGCCCTCAGTCTGGAAGACGGATCTCTATGTCACAGAGGCCGAACGCCAACTCTCCAATACCACGTCCTACTGCCCCCTTGCCTACGACACCACCACAACCCATCAGGCCCAGATCACCCGCACTGTCCGTGCCCTCATTGCCTCCAGTGATCTCCCCTCCTCAGCCTCCAAATTTATAGTCCCCCAGCCCCGCACTGCCAGGTTCTACCTGCTCCCCAAGATCCACAAACCCAACTACCTTGGCCAACCCATCTTCTCGCCATGCTCCAGCCCTACAGAGTTCACCTTGTCCTACCTCAACTCCATCCTCTCCCTCTTAGTTCAAGCACTTCCCACCTACATCCGCGACACCAACCACGCCATCCATTACTTCAGTAGCTTCCAGTTCCTCAGCCCTCAGTGCTTTCTCTTCACTATGGACGTGCAGTCCTTATACAAGTCCATACCTCACAAGGATGGCCTCCAGGCAGTCCGCTTCTTCCTCTCCAGCAGGCCCATCCAGTCCCCCTCCAGCAATACCCTCCTCTACCTCGCTGAACTGGTCCTCACCCTTCATAACTTTTCCTTTAACTCCTCCCATTTCCTCCAAATCTAGGGGTTGGCCATGGACACTCGGGTGGGCTGTAGCTACGCCTGCCTCTTCATTGGCCATGTTGAACAGTCCCTCTTCAGTACCTACACAGGCACTGTACCCCAACTCTTCCACCGTTATGTCAATAACTTCCTTGGTGCAGCATTCCGCAACCAGGCTGAACTGGGGCAGTTCATCAACTTCGTCCACAACTTCCACCCCATCCTCGAAGTCACTTGATCCTTCTCGGATATCTTCCTCCCCTCTGTTGACCTCTCCATTTCCATCTCTGGCAACAGTCTCCAGACGGACATTTACTGCAAACTCTCAGACTCCCAAAACTACCTGGACTACACTTTCTCCCACCCAATATCCTGCATAAACTCCATTCCGTTCTCCCAATTCAACTCAGTCCTAAATCTGCTCTCCCTTATTTTGAGGCTATGACCTCTAGTTCTAGTTTCACCTGCCAGTGTAAACAACCTTCCTGCCATATCTTATCTATTCCCTTCATAATTTTATATGTTTCTGTAAGATCGCCCCTCATTTTTCTAAATTCCAATGAGTATAGTCCTAATATTTCTTTACATTTGAGGGCATTACCATCACTGAATCCCTCCCTCTTAGAGTTCTGGGGGTTACCATTGAACAGAAATCGAACTAGACTAGCCATTTCAATACAGTGGTTACAAGAGCAGATCAGAGGCTTGAAAGCCTGCAGCAAATAACTCACCTCTTAACTCCCCAAATCTTGTCCATCATCTACAGGCACAGGTCAGGAATGTGATGGAATACTCTCATTTGCCTGGACGAGTGCAGCTCCAGCAACACTCAAGAAGCATGATACCACTCAGAACAAAGCAGCCCGCATGTTTGCATCACATCCAAAATTCACTCCCTCCACCACCGATGCTCAGTAGTAGCAGTGTATAAAAGTTATAAGATTCTCTGCAAAAATGTACCAAGACAGCAGACAGCACTTTCAAACCCTCAGTCACTTCCAGGTTGACACCTCATTTTAGGTATGTTTAGTGCTGGTCCTGGCATGCCCTCTCACACTGTTCATTGAAACAGGGTTGTTCACCCAGTTTGTAGGTAATAGTAAAGATGCCCAGGTCACAGTTGTGGTTGAATAGAATTCTGCTGCTGATGGCCCACAGGCACACATGGACTTCTGGTTACAATTTACTAGGTCTGTTCAAGGCCTTTGTCCCACACAGCAGAGTGGGGAGTATTCTCCATGTGAAGCTGGGATTTTGTCTCCCTAAGAATGGAGCAGTGGTCATTCCTATCGATACAGTCATGAACACACGCATCTGTGACAGGTGGATGAGTGGGGATGAGGACTGGTAAGTTGTTTCCCTCTTGTTGTCTCCTGCACCAACTGCTGCAGATTCAGTCAAGCAGCTCTATCCTTTAGGACTCAACCAACTCAGTCAGTAGTGGTGATACTAAGCCACTCTTGACGGTGAGCACTGACGTCCCCCACCCAGAGAACCTTCTGTGCTTTTGCCACACTCAGTAGTCCATAAAGTGGTGCTCAACATGGAGGAACACTCAGTCAAGGAGGGGAGGGGCAGTAGATGATAATCAGCAGGAGATTTCCTTGTCCATTTTTGACTTGATGTCGTGAGATTTCATGGGGGTTTGGAGTCAATAGGGAGGACTCCCAAGGCAACTTCTGCCTGACTGCATTGTACTGTGTACGTCTGCCATGGACACAGCATTTACTCAGGGATGATGATGGTGTCTTGGGGACATTGAGTCTCCAGTGAGATTCTGTAACTATGTTGCTTGATGGTGGATATAGTTTCATTCCTTTTTCCTTGTAGTGGCTTTAATACATCTGTGGGTGAGTAGCTAGGCGATTTCAGAGGGCACTTAAGCACTAATCACATAAAGGCCAGATGGGCAAGGAAGGTAAATTTTCTTCCCAAATTTTAATTTGATTTAATTTGTTGCAGTTGTGTGTACCTAAGTACAGTGAAAAGCTTTGTTAGCGAGCAGTTGGGACAGATCAGAGCAAGCAAGGACATAGACAGAATGAGCATCCAGGTTACACTGCACATGAGGTGCATGAAGCAAGATCAACATTAACAAGATCAACACTATTTGAAGTTAGTTAAAAATCACAAAACACCAGGTTATAGTCCAACAGGTTTATTTGGAAGCACTAGCTTTTGGAGCGCTGCTCCTTCACTAGGTGCACTGTTGGATTATAACCTGGTGTTGTGTGATTTTTATCTTTGTACACCCCAGTCCAACACCAGCATCTCCAAATCATATTTGAAGTTAGAGAGTCTATTTGTCGTCTAATAACAGCAGGGGAGGTGCTGTTCTTGAACCAGTTGGTGCATGTGTTCAAGTTTCTGTAACTTCTGCCTGAAGGAAAAGCTAGTGGGACAGGAAAATTCAGCTGTTTTTTTAGTCCAGAATATATTAGTTGAATTAAAATTTCACCTTCTGCTGTGATAGGATGCAAACCCTTGCTCCCAATACATTACTCCAGGCATCTGGGTTACTGAGTCAGAGATATTACTGTGCCTTCATCACCTCTCCTTTCTGTACAGTAGTTATAGAACTCAGATCAATCCATGGCCCACAAAACTTTGAATACTGATAACCTTAATTACAATAACAAAGCAGAGTGAAAGCCAATAGCTCTACCGTAATTTAACATTGCCAAATATTCTCTAAATTCTGCCTTCTATTTGTCTGTCTGCACTTTGCAAGAAGCAGCAGCTGTGATCAAGGCATTAAGCTTGGTGCCCGGTCACTTTTTTTTGTCTGTACGTAACATAGAGAAGTTTGTATATTTGAAAGATTGATAATCCTTTTGGAATTCAAGTCATCCTAGTTGGTGGAAAGAATCAAAACATTTCTAAAAGACTTTCACACCTGTGTACACCTGATCTTTCTTAGTTGTAAAGCTGGACCCTTACATACTGTGATAGGTCACATGACAGGAATGCTACCTACAGGGGAGCAGAATTCAAACCATTCACAAAAAAATGAACAGATACAATGCCCCCACGGAGCAAAAGCAAAATATAATTTGTTTCACAATTCAGGGCTTGTCTGTCTTCTCCACCCAGAATGGATGCTTGAAACTTGAATGCACCTGCATGGGCCAGATCTGGGTGTCCAAAAGACTTGTGTACGTGAGGGTGTAGCGTCTGTGAATGGGAATGTCCTGATCTATAAATATCCATTGTGTGTCTGCGTGCCCATGCCGTGTACATAAACATGTATACCTCTGTCTGCATTCATATCTGATACCTGAGTTATTCTGAACTCTAACTAATGTTGTTTAATATATCACTACAATTCCATGACACTGTAATACTTTTGCTGTAAATTCTGCGTCTTATGGTCATATTCCACAACCACCCAATGAAGAGGCAGCACCTCGAAAGCTAGTGCTTCCAAATAAACTTGTTGGACTGTAACTTGGTGTTGTGTGATTTTTAACTTTCTCTGTTTTTCTAATTTATTGCTGGACATTGTATTTCTTTTATTTTTCTGTTACTTTTACCTACGAATCTGTACCTAGGTATCGAGGTACCTAAGCTAGCACCATAAGTGGCAACTTGTAAACTTTTCGCTGTACTCGTGTGAGGACATGTGGCAATGAAGCTAATTCAACCTCCACGTGATGTCCTACTCCACTGAGCACCCCCCACTCACTGACCTAATAGTTTAGCAATGCTTCAATTTTAAAACTCCAACTGTAGAGTTCCAATTCCCTTCAGCACATCATCCTTCTCTATTTCACTATCCTCCTCCACCAATACAAACAACTCCACCATCCTCAAAGCAGCCCGCTTGATTGGCACTACATCCACAAGCATCCACTCCCTTCACCACCGACACTCAGTAGCAGCAGTGTGTACTATCCAGAAGAAATTCACCAATGATCAACACCTCCCAAATCCACAACCACTTCCAGCTAGAAGAACAAGTGCAGCAAATATATGGGAATACCACTATCTTTAAGTTCCTCTCTAAGCCACTCACCATCCTGACTTGGAAATATATTGCTGTTCCTTGATGGTTGCTGGATCAAAATCCTGGAATTCCCTCCCTAAGGGCATAGTGGGTCAACCCACAGCAGGTGGACTGCAGTGATTCAAGAAGGCAGCTCACCATCACCTTCCGAAGGGCAACTTGGGATGGGCTATCAATGCTGGCCAGCCAGCAACGCCCAAGTCCCATAAATGAAAAAAAATCAATTCTGACTGTTCAAGCATCCCCTGTTTCTATTGCTCGACTATAGTGACGATGCCATCATCATAATCTCCATGTCCCCACACATCTCCACATCCTTCTCAGAAAGCTAAGGGGAACAGCTGCTTCCTATCAGCCCTGTCCATGCCCCTCATAATCTTATACACCTCCTCAACCTACTCTGCTCCAAAGAAAACAACTTGAGCTTATCCAGCCTCTCTTCATCGCTAAACTGCTCCATCCCAGGCAACGTCCTGGTGAATCTCCTTCAGCACAATCACATTCATCCTGGAATGCGGTGACCAGAACTGCACCCAGTACTCCAGTTGTGGCCTAACCAAAAAAGGACACACCCTCTATGAGGAGAGGTTGGACCTGTATTCATTGCAATTTAGAAGAATGGGAGAAGATCTTATTGAAAGTCTAGAATCCCCTCCAGAATGGAAGCAGGCCATTCGGCCCATCAAGTCCACACCCATCCTTTGAACAGCATCCCTTAACTGCCCTCTGGGCATTTAGGGATTAGCAATAAACGCTGCCATTCATCCTGTGAATGAATTTTTAAAAAGTACAATTGTTGTGGCTGTATAGGTTTTGAGCAGTCAGGAATAAACTGAAATGTGCAAAAGATTTCCTTGAAAGCCACAAAATTTCAATAGAAGTTTTAGACAGAGTGGTTAGGGAAAATCTGTTCCCACTTATAAATGGATGAAGAATCTAAGGGCAACATCTTAACATGCTTTTGCAAAGCAAGTAAATCTGAGATAAGAGCAACATTTTTCATACAGTGAGCAGTTATGATTTTGGATGCTTTTCTGGAAATATGGTGGAGGGAAGGTTCAACTGAAGTATTCAAGGGAGCATTGGATGATTATTTAAACATAAACAATGTACAGGGTTATTGCAAAAAAAGCTGGAGTGGAACTGAGTTAAAATGTCCAGAGTCAGTGCAGACACAGTGGGCTGAATGGCCTTTTTCTGCACTGCAATACTGTGATACTGTGATACTGTGAAACTCCATCATCCTGAATAGTCCTAACATCAATCAGCAGAACATAATCCATTGTCTGAGCTGCTTATACTCGGAGAAAGTGAGGTCTGCAGATGATGGAGATCAGAGTCGAGAGTATGCTGATGATTCCTGATGAAGGGCCTATGCCCGAAACGTCGATTTTCCTGCTCCTCGGATGCTGCCTGACCTGCTGTGCTTTTCCAGCAACACACTCTCGACTCAGTTGCTTATAGCACCACTGTGGCTGCCAAGGCAGAGACTACATATAATGGCACCTGCTGTTTATTTTGAGGAAAACAACTGCATTTAGTCTCCTTCCTATCGGAAAGATGTTGTGAAACTTGAAAGGGTTCAGAAAAGATTTACAAGGATGTTGCCAGGGTTGGAGGATTTGAGCTATAGGGAGAGGCTGAATAGGCTGGGGCTGTTTTCCCTGGAGCGTCGGAGGCTGAGGGGTGACCTTATACAGATTTACAAATTATGAGGGGCAAGGATAGGATAAATAGGCAAAGTCTTTTCCCTGGGGTCAGGGAGTCCAGAACTAGAAGGCAGAGGTTTAGGGTGAGAGGGGAAAGATATAAAAGAGACCTAAGGGGCAACTTTTTCACGCAGAGGGTGGTACGTGTATGGAATCAGCTGCCAGAGGAAGTGGTGGAGGCTGGTACAATTGCAACATTTAAGAGGCATTTGGATGGGTATCTGTGGACAGAAATGAAAGTTAACGTTTTAGGTCGAGTGACCCTTCCTCAGAACTCGTGTCAGGTGGATATTACATCACTGTAAGCACCATAGTGACTGCCAGACTCGTCCCACGCAGACACACACAGATATACACACACACACTGATACAGAGATTTAGAGAAACTCATTAATACGCAGAAACTAATACAGACATGGAATGTCTGTCGGTATTTCTCTTGCTCCAGGGTGACCTTGTCAGCATTTCACTTGCTTTGTCTGGTGGGTGTCAGTATTTAAGTCTGTCCTCAGGGAGTGTGTGAATAGTGCACTTCCTCACAATAGTGAGTGAATCGGTATTTCTGTGTGGTGTGTGACTGTAGGACAATTTCAAAATATGCAGATACTAAACCTGGAAGAATTATAATGTTTGTGATGGACAGTGTGGAACTCCAACAGGACAGTGACACATTGGTGTAGTTTTCAGGTTTATGGCAGATGAGGATTAATGCAGAGCAGTGTGAGGTGATGCACTTCGGTAGGAAGGACATTGAAATACAGTATAAAACAGGCTGTAAGGTTAGCAGTGGTGGACTCTCCCTCTTTATGGGCATTTAAGCGGGCATTGGATAGGTATATGGAGGATAGTGGGTTAGTATAGGTTAGGTGGGCTTGGATCGGCGCAACATCGAGGGCCAAAGCGCCTGTACTGCGCTGTATTCTTCTATGTTCTATGTTCTATGTTCTATCTAGCAAAGAAAAATTGACATTAAATTGTGAATGTCAGGTTCGGGGCAGACATCAGAGTGTCAACAATTTAGCATGTTCTCTCAGCATGTCCCAAAGTGGTTAGGATCCAGTCAGTAACTTCTGGAGTTTTGAAAAGCATGGCAGACAAAATAGCTCACAGCATTGCCATAAAACAGGCTAGCGCTCAACATATTGGGAAAGGAGATATTGGGAGGTATCTTTTACCCACCTCGGAGGCACAATCTTCAAATGTCCCCAGCTTTTTTAGGAGCCTCAAACAACAAATAAGTTAAATAATTTGTGCACATTTCCAATATTTTAAAGCAAACACCTCTTGCTTCCATGTCAATTCAGCACAGATTCTGTCTCCACTTACATGACCTTTTGAAAGGAACAGGTGTAAGGCCTCATTTTACAAGCCTCCAGGCAGCCTCACAGCTCCAGCACAACCAGCATTCACCTGCAACTAACTTCATTGTGGAATACAAGGGTGGTGTCATAGGCATTGTCAGTGTGTAGCAAGTCGGGGACAGTGTGCAATGCGAGTTGTGTCAATCTCTTTAAGAAGGAGCTTCTTTCACTGTAGACTGTGTAATTGGTATTACGCATTGCAGTAACCTCCGTCTGTCAAGAGCTCAGGCTTTCTTTGTCAGACCATTTATGAAACAGTAGGCATTTTGATTGACTTCACAGAATTGTTTTGGTGTGGAAGGAGGCTATTCGACCCATCTTGTCGGTACCAGCCATCTTTGATTTGTGAATTGACCTCCTCCTTCTAGTTACATTGAATCCAAATGTGGGACTGGCCATTTAGCTCAATAATTATGTTCTACTATTCCTTACAGTATATTTGAATTTCGATGATTATTAATTAAAGCAGATTTACATTTACAGTTTGTTCAAATTTTCATAAATCTTTCCTGAGGACAGAAATGTTCATAACCAATACAGACACTGTATATAATGGCACCTGCTGTTTATATTTTTGAGAAAAACAACTGCATTTATATAGCTCCTTTCAAGAATTCAGTACATCTCAAAGCTCTTAACGGAAGCACATTTGAAATGTGGTCACTGACATCACGGAAGAAGAAACTGCAACCAACTTGCACACAGCAAACTCCCCCAAACTGCCATACGGTAATGATTAGACAAAGATCTCTTTTAGCTCGAGGGAAGGTTTGGTCATGGTACTGGGGAGCATTCCCCTGCTCCTCACTGAAATAGGAACAAAAAAACTGCAGATGCTGGAATCCAAAATAGACAGGCAGGAGGCTGGAAGAACACAGTAGGCCAGGCAGCATCAGGAGGGACAGGCAGGAGGCTGGAAGAACACAGTAAGCCAGACAGCATCAGGAGGGACAGGCAGGAGGCTGGAAGAACACAGTAAGCCCGGCAGCATCAGGAGGGACAGGCAGGAGGCTGGAAGAACACAGTAAGCCAGGCAGCATCAGGAGGGACAGGCAGGAGGCTGGAGGAACACAGTAAGCCAGGCAGCATCAGGAGGTGGCGATTTCAACATTTCGGGTGTAACCCTTCTTCAGTCTTCAGTTGACTTCTGTACCACCTGGCTTGCTGTGTTCTTCCAGCCTCCTGTCTGTGTACTCCACTGAAATAGGGCATGTTTGGAATCTTTTATGACCACTTGCAAGGGCAAATGGACCTCGGTCAGCTTTACCTGAAAGACAGTGACTATGACAGTGCAGCACACCCTGGGTTTTCTGGCTTTTCTGCTCAGAAGTGGGAATTGAACCAATGGCCACTGAGGCTGCAAATGGATAGGGGTCATGACCCAGAGCTAAGGAGTAGATAACTTTACTAAGATCTATATACACATGCCTGGAAGTCAGGGAAAATGTATTGCTGGTGAACTAATGCAGTAATCCAGGTATCACAAGTTCAAATCCTATTATGGTTCTCTGATAACTTGAATTATTTAAAATCTGGAAGTAGTAAGCTGGCATTGGGTTCAAGTGACCTTGCTGGATTGTTATAGAAACTCAACAGTTATGTCTGTCTATGATCTGGTAAGACTAGGGTGACTTTACTTGTTATTTAAAGGCAACATCATTGGTATTGTTCCAGAGGGATCTAATTGAAACTTACAGAATACTGAATGGCCTAAACAGAGTGGATGTTGGGAATTTGGTTCCATTGGCTGGAGAGATGAGGACCCGAGGACAAAGCCTTAGAGTAAAGGGAAGACCCTTTTAGAATGGAGATAAGGAGAAACTTCTTCAGCCAGAGAGTGGCAAATCTATGGAATTCACTGGCACAGAAGGCTGTGGAGACCAGATCTATTTAAGATGGAGATAGATGGGTTCTTGATTGCAAAGAGGATCAAGGGTTACAGGGAGAAAGGCGAGAGTGGGATTGAGAAATTTATCAGCCATGACTGAATGGCGAAGCAGACTCAAGGAGCTGAACAGTCTAATTTCTGCTCCTATATCGTATGGTCTTATGGTCTAAAAGAGTATTGGTGGGGGTGGGGCCCAGGCTTTGGCTGGGGGCAATACTGAGAGCAGGCACTGCCAGACTGATTAACCAATAGTGCCCAGGATCTTTTCTCCTGGGGAAGGTGCATCTCTGTCCAATAAAGTGCTTTATTCATCAGGACATCTTTAAAAGTTGATGCGGGGCTCCAGAGATTCCAGTACCTCTGTTTTTTCCATAGTAGGTAGATGTCACGGGCCATGCCAACATTTATTTCCCATCAAGACTTAAGAGTTCTGAGGATTTCTCTTCCCAGCTGCCGCCAGACCTGCTAAGCTTTTCCAGCAATTTCCAGCAAAAGTAAACTACATTGCTGTGAGTCTGGAGTCACATGTAGATAAGGATGAACAGTTTCCTTGCCTAAAGGAGTATTAGTCAACCAGATGGGTATTTAATGACAATCAACAGTGGTTTCATGGTCACCACTAGACTCTTAACTCCAGGTTATTTTTATTGAATTCAATTTCCAAAATTCAAACCTGGGTGACCAAAACATTACCTGGATCTCTGGATTAATACTCTATCATTCATGCAGCTCGGCTAACATGTGTATCTGTGTGTGTTAGTGTGTGTGTTTGTGTTTGTGTGTGCATGTGTGTTTGTGTTAGCATGTGCATTTATGTGTCTATGTATGTTAATGAATGACATAGAGTCATTGAGTGATATAGCACGGAAACAGACCCTTAGGTCCAACCAGTCCATGCTGATCATGTTCCAAAACTAAACGAGTCCCACTTGCCAGCTCCTGCCCATATCCCTCAAAACCTTTCTTATTCATGAACCTATCCAAATGTCTTTTAAGTATTGTAACTGTACCTACATCCACCACTTCCCCTGCAAGTTCATTCCACACACAAACCACTCTCCGTATAAAAAAGTTGTGTGTCTGTATGTGCTTATGTCTATGTGTATGTATCCGTGCATCTGTTTGTTATGTACTTGAGTCCAAGTGCTTGGTCTGTGAGTGTGTGTCTATTGGGAGTGGGACATTTTAATCACAGTCTACGTTAGTTCAGATTTAGGGAAAAAGACACGCTGGATAAATTCCTTACCAGAGATTTCTCAAACTCTTGAGTTCCGCTATGCTAAATATTGCTAATTGCTTTGTGAATAAATCATTGTCAGCTAAATGCAGCTGTGAGGCATCATCTCCAGCCCATTCCCAAAGGACAAGAGGAGGATTACTCCTCACATCTTGGCCTGTCAGCGTCTAAAGAATTATTGGGAGGCAGCACACTGTCAGACAGTGTTGTGGGAAAAGGACAGTGTGTCAGCACCAACTCTGTAATGATGAACTCTGAAATGACCTTGGTTCAGGCCTTAGAAAGTACAGTCGATCCCTCTTTAACACATACCCCACAGAAAAGGCTGCTGGCTGGAATTAACTCTTTCTTCTCCTGCTGAGCATCTGAAAAACTGCCAAAGTTCTGTTGTTTCATCCCAGTATCTATTTTCAGCAGGGCCCAGATATGGAGTTTTATATATTTTTAATCAACTTGTTCAGACATGTTACAACACAGCTCTGGAGCAAGTAGGATGTAAACCTAGGATTTCCCTGACCCAGAGGTAGGGAGCACTACTATTGCACAGTAATAGTCTCCCCAAGATGCAGTTATATTATTGGTTCAGCATCATTCTCAGGGTCACATTGAGAACTACAGCAACATTTATTGTCAACCCTATAGTTTGTTGGCTGTTCAGCCGTACACAGGCCAGAATTTGGCTATCTCTGAAGGAAAGGGATAGATTCTGATCATGTATGATAGTGTAAAAGTCAGGTGCTAGCCCACTTATAGAGTCATAGAGATTGCATAATTCTGCCAATTTGTACTATCATATTAACCTGAATGGAAATTTCGAGCCACTACCATAATAAGACCATAAGACATAGGAGCAGAAGTAGGCCATTCGGTCCATTGGTTCTGACCCATCTCTCAATGAGATCATGTTTGATCTGATAATCCTCAGCTCCACTCCCTTTTCCCTATAACCCTTGATTCCCTTGCTATTCTCCAACCATGGCTGACGACTCCATTACACAACTCTTTCACTGAGGTTGAGTGTTGATACAACGTAACACTCTCTCACGTTGGATGTAGGTTTGCTCGCTGAGCTGGAAGGTTCATTGTCAGACGTTTCATCACCATACTAGGTAACATCTTCAGTGAGCCTCTGGATGTCCAGAGCAAACCTACATCCAGAACCTCAACCTGAGCTACAAATCTTCTCAAAACTCACTGATACTCTCACTGACACTCTGTTCTTCCAACAGGACCATTGAAGGCCAGGTGATAGGCCTCCTCATGATGAGGTTCCCATGTTGGTACCAGTTCTGGGGGTTCACATTCGTACACTACAGACAGAGTGCACCACATAATCCTTGCATGTTGTGCACTGGCCAACTAAAGGAGGTAAAGAGTACAACTGATGGGCAATGAAGAGCTATGAAACAGATAGCGTTTTTCTGTGGTAGAAGAGGAGGATGTTAATCAGGACGAACATCACTTTTACCAGGATACAATGCAGAAACGTTGGCTGCAACAAGCCAGATGGGACTTAATTCACACCCACTTCCAAAAGAATGGAGTTGGGTGGAGTCATCGTTCATTGACTGTGGAACAGCAAGTAGCCTATGTTTCTTTCTCCCCCAAAGATAAATGTGGTTTTCCTCTGTGTTTTGTCTATAAGGGATACGGGAAGAGTGTGGGTAAGTGGCGTTGAAATGCCCATTAGCCGTGATTGAATGGCGGAGTGGACTCGATGGGCTGAATGGCTTTACTTCCGCTCCCATGTCTTATGGACTTATGGTCTTATACCTTCTATTGTACAATAAAAGTTAATGTTACAAACTGTTGGAAAACTTCACAACAGCTGATGCTCCCACATTCATAGAACATAGAACATAGAACATTACAGCGCAGTACAGGCCCTTCGGCCCTCGATGTTGCGCCGACCTGTCATACCAATCTGAAGCCCATCTAACCTACACTATTCCATGTACGTCCATATGCTTGTCCAATGATGACTTAACTGTACTTAAAGTTGGTGAATCTACAAATATTGCAGGCAAAACATTCCATACCCTTACTACTCTCTGAGTAAAGAAACTACCTCTGACTCTGTCCTATATCTATCGCCCCTCAATTTAAAGCTATACCCCCTCGTGCTCGCCGTCACTATTCTTGGAAAAAGGCTCTCCCTGTCCACCCTATCTAACCCTCTGATTATCTTATATGTCTCTATTAAGTCACCTCTCAACCTTTTCCTCTCTAACGAAAACAACCTCAAGTCCCTCAGCCTTTCCTCATAAGACCTTCCCTACTTACCAGGCAACATCCTAGTAAATCTCCTTTGCACCCTTTCCAAAGCTTCCACATCTTCTTATAATGCAGTGACCAGAACTGTACACAATACTCCAAGTGCAGCCGCACTAGAGTTTTGTACAGCTGTAGCATAACCTCATGGTTCCGGAACTCGATCCCCCTATTAATAAAAGCTAAAACACTGTATGCCTTCTTAATAACCCTGTCCACCTGGGTGGCAACTTTCAAGGATCTGTGTACCTGGACTCCGAGATCTCTCTGCTCATCTACACTACCAAGAATCTTACCATTAGCCCAGTACTTTACATTCGGGTTACTCCGACCAAAGTGAATCACCTCACACTTGTCCGCATTAAACTCCATTTGCCACCTCTCAGCCCAGCTCTGCAGCTTATCTATGTCTCTCTGTAACCTACAGCATCCTTTCTCACTATCCTCAACTCCACCAA
This sequence comes from Chiloscyllium plagiosum, assembly GCF_004010195.1. Taxonomy (NCBI): domain Eukaryota; kingdom Metazoa; phylum Chordata; class Chondrichthyes; order Orectolobiformes; family Hemiscylliidae; genus Chiloscyllium; species Chiloscyllium plagiosum. Next base: position 50,085,642 of record NC_057731.1, on the reverse strand, counting down.
CCTTAGTGTCGTCTGCAAATTTACTAACCCACCCTTCTACACCCTCATCCAGGTCGTTTATAAAAATGACGACAGCAGTGGACCCAACACCAACTCTTGCGGTACACCACTGGTAACTGGACTCCAGGATGAACATTTCCCATCAACCACCACCCTCTGTCTTCTTTCAGCAAGCCAATTACTGATCCAAGCTGCTATATCTCTCACAATCCCATTCCTCTGCATTTTGTACAATAGCCTACTATGGGGAACCTTATTGAACGCCTTGCTGAAATCCATATACACCACATCAATTAGTTTACTCTCATCTACCTGTTTGGTCACCTTCTCAAAGAACTCAATAAGGTTTGTGAGGCACGACCTACCCTTTACAAAACCATGCTGACCATCCCTACTCAAATTATTCTTTTCTAGATGTTTATAAATCCTATCTCTTATAACCTTTTCCAACACTTTACCAACAACTGAAGTAAGGCTCACTGGTCTATAATTACCAGGATTGTCTCTACTCCCCTTCTTGAACAGGGGAACCACATTTGCTATCCTCCAGTCTTCTGGCACTATTCCTGTAGACAATGACGATTTAAAGATCAATGCCAAAGGCTCGGCAATCTCCTCCCTGGCTTCCCAGAGGATCCTAGGATAAATCCCATCTGGTCCAGGCACTTATCTATTTTCACACTCTGCAGGATTTCTAATACCTCTTCCTTGTGAACCTCAATCACACCTAGTCTAGTAGCCTATATCTCAGTAATCTCCTTGACAACATTGTCGTTTTCTAGAGTGAATACTGTTGAAAAGTATTCATTTAGTGCTTCCTCTATCTCCTCTGACTCCACACACAACTTCCCACTACTATCCTTGATTGGCCCTAATCTTACTCTTGTCATTCTTTTATTCCTTAAATACCTATAGAAAGCCTTAGGGTTTACCCTGATCCTATCCGCCAACAACTTCTCATGTCTCCTCCTGGCTCTTCTGAGCTCTCTCTTTAGGTCTTTCCTGGCTACCTTGTAACCCTCAAGTGCCCTAACTGAGCCTTCACATCTCATCCTAACATAAGCCTTCCTCTTCCTCTTGACCAGAGATTCCACTTCCTTCGTAAACCACGGCTTCCTCCCTGCCTGACAGGTACATACTTATCTAGGGCACACAGTAGCTTTTCCTTGAATAAGCTCCACATTTCCAATGTGCCAATCCCCTGCAGTTTCCTTCCCCATCCCATGCTTCCTAAATCTTGCCTAATCGCATCATAATTGCCTTTCCCCCAGCTGTAACTCTTGCCCAGTGGTATACACCTATCCCTTTCTATCACTAAAGTAAATATAACAGAATTGTGATCGCTATCATCAAAGTGTTCACTTACTTCCAAGTCTAACACCTGGCCGGGTTCATTACCCAGTACCGAATCTAGTGTGGCCTCGCCCCTTGTTGGCCTGTCTACATACTGTGTCAGGAAGCCCTCCTGCACACACTGGACAAAAACTAACCCATCTGTAGTACTCGCACTATAGTGTTCCCAGTCAATATTTGGAAAGTTGAAGTCCCCCAGTGACAACTACCCTGTCTCTCTCACTCCTATAGAGAATCACCTTTGCTATCCTTTCCTCTACATCTCTGGAACTATTCGAAGGCCTATAGAAAACTCCCAACATTGTGACCTCTCCTTTCCTGTTTCTAACTTCAGCCCATACTACCTCAGTTGACGAATCCCCAAACATCCTTTTTGCAACTGTAATACTGTTCTTGACCAACAATGCCACATCTCTTTTACCATCTTCTCTGTTCTTACTGAAACATCTAAATCCTGGAACCTGCAACAACCATTCCTGTCCCTGCTCTAACCATGTCTCCAAAATGGCCACAACATCGAAGTCCCAGGTACCAACCCATGCTGCAAGTTCACCCACCTTATTCCGGATGCTCCTGGTGTTGAAGTAGGCACACTTCAGACCAACTTCTTGCTTGCCGGTGCCATCTTGCATCCCTGAAACTTAATTTAGGACCTCCCTACTTTCAACCTTTTAGATATTCGAACTACAATTTTGGTTCCCATCCCACTGCTGGATTAGTTTAAACCCACCCCAATAGCCTTAGCAAATTTCCCCCCCAGGGTATTGGTACCCCTCTGGTTCAGATGAAGACCATCCTGCTTGTAGAGGTCCCACCTACACCAGAAAGAGCCCCAATTATCCAAGAATCTAAAACCCTCCCTCCTGCACCATCCTTGTAGCCACGTGTTAAACTTCTCTATCTCCCTACTCCTTGCCTCACTAGCACGTGGCAAGGGCAACAAACCAGAGACAACAGCTCTGTTCGTCCTAGCTCTAAGCTTCCATCCTAGCTCCCTGAATTTCTGCCTTAAATCACCATCTCTCTTCCTACTGATGTCGTTGGTGCCTATGTGGACCATGACTTGGGGTGCTCCCCTTCCCCCTTAAGAATCCCAAAAACATGATCAGAGACATCCAAAAACACGATCAGAGATGTTCAACATGTGGTGGCTCAGTAGTTAACACTGCTGCCTCACAGCACTAGGGACCCAGGTTTTATTCCAGCCTCGGGCGTCTGTCTGTGTGGAGTCTGCATGTTCACCATGTGTCTTCCTCTGGGTGCTCCGGTTTCCAAAGATGTGCAAGTTTAGTGGATTGGCCATGCTAGATTATCTGCTAGTACACAGGGATGTATAGGCTAGGTGGGTCAGCTGTGGTAAAAATGCCAGGGTGGGATACTCTTCAGAGGGTGGGTATGGACCCAAAGAGCCAAACGAATCATGGAATACCTACAGTGTGGAAGCAGACCATTTGGCCCATTCAGTCCTCACCAACCCACCCAAACCCACCCATCCCTGTGGCTCAGCATTCCCATGGCCAATCCACCTAACCTGCATGTCTTTGAATTGTGGGAGGAAACCAGGGCACCCGGAGGAAACCCACACCGACATAAGGAGAATGTGCAAACTCCACACCGACAGTTGCCCGAGGGTCCCTCGCACTGTGAGGCAGCAGTGCTAACTACTGAACCACTGGGCCTTCTGCACTGTAGGTTTTCTATGATTCAACCATTAAAAAAAATTAATGCTACACTAGGGACAGGAAAAAAGTAGCACTCCTTCAGACAGGGTTCCAAGATTGTGTGGTGCTAAGGGCAGCCTTTCAAACTTCATTCTTATAGCTGCAGCTAAAATGACAGTCAATTAGACTGGCGATGATATAGAGTGACATTATATTTACAAACATGAGATTCTAGTTACCTGAGGAGTCCACCTTGCCAACCGTGTGACCTCAGAAGGATTTATTTTTCTTGAGTCTCCCATTACATTCAGGTGCAGTCGTGGGTTCTTGAGTTGGGGTGAAGGAAGAGAATTGTGTTGACCTTGGGCCTTTGGGTGAATGACCGTAGGGATAGTTGTGGTAAGACAGCTCAAACTACTGAGGGTGTCCTGGCCATGTGCAGGCTCAGCCTCCTCAGTTTGAACTTCCAAAGGATTGAGGACCAGAGGCAGGAATGGAGGTGGAGGGTCCTGAGAAGCAACATCTTGTGGATTTGTATGTGCATTCTCCTCTGGCTAAGTGCCTGCTGATGCCATCCTGTTTCTTTTTGAGCAATGGACACCTGCAGAAAGGTCCCTCATCCCCCTGTTGTCACGCCATTGGCGATCACAACAAACAGCCGCCATGATGGGGATCAGGTCAGGTGCATCTCTAGCAATTAATGAGCGATCTGCTGGACCTGGGTCTCCACGGCAGCTGCCAACCCTACCCATGGAGACAGTAAAGATGTACAAATGCCAGAGTTAATGGTACAGATGGCCTTAATGACCTTCTCCAACCACCAGTTTCCCTGAGTGTTTCTAACAACCTACCGCTGCTTTTATGTCTGCCTGCGCATTTTTACAAAGTTAGTCACTGTCAACAGCATTAGGTGCTCTCCTCCTGCTGTTGCCTGAATGCCGATGACCTGGGACTTTTTTACCTTGACCAGCTGTGGACACATGGTAGTGATATGCTCCCCAGAATGTACTCCTCATGTAATTAAACTAGCATACACACTGTGGTTTTCATTATCTGAACTGATGGAGATAGGGCGCAGGAACTAGAGTTGTTGGCACATCCTAAAAACCCGTAAAATGTAAGATCCGAAGTAGATCATTTGGCTCATTGCATCTGCTCTGCCATTCAATGAGGTCACGGCTGATCTGATAAATCTCAACAACACTTTCCAGCCTTTTCCCAATAATCTTTATTTCCTTACTGATTAAAAAGCTGTTCATCTCAGCCTATAATATTCTTCAATGACCTAGCCTCAACAATTCTCTGTGATGAAGCATTCCACAGATTACCCCCACCTGAGGTTAAAAAAAACGAATTCCTCTCCAACTCTGCCTTGGATGGGTGAGTCAGAAGTCACACTACACCAAGTTATGGTCCAACAGGTTTATTTGAAACCACAAGCTTTCGGAGCACTCCAAAAGCTTGTGATTTCAAATAAGCCTGTTGCACTATAACTTGGTATTGTGTGATTTTTGACTTTTTCCACTCCAATCCAACACTGGTACCTCCACATCACTAAATGGGTGACACCTTATTCTGCGTAAGTGTGTAGTTTTGAAATGACCTAGAGTCATAAAGATGTACAGCATGGAAACAGACCCTTCGGTTCAACTTGTCCATGCCAACCAGATATCCTAAATTAATCTAGTCCCCATTTGACAGCATTTGGCCCATATCCCTCCAGATCTTTCCTATTCATGTATCCATCCAGATGCCTTTCAAGTGTTCTATATTCGATGGAGAGCATTATGGAGGAGCCTAGGTAACCCTGACATTGTTCCTGAAAAGCAGTTGCCTCCTTCCCACAAGGAAAGGCTGGACTTGCCATCCAGATCTCTAATGCCCAGCTGACCACTGTCAGCAAAATTTGCAGACTTTCCCTGGAACCGAGCGCACAGCTTAGAGCCTTAGTCAATCACAACTATGACTGAGGATCAACAGCCTGATTCCCGGTCCTTGAATAACATGAGCATTGATGAGAAAGTTGGGAAAATAGTGTGAGACACCCAGTGAAGAGATTCTCAATGTGGAGAGCAAAATGTTCCAATTTCCAACCAAGTGTTGAACATTAAGACAATAACTTTGTTTGTGAGAGGCCTACTCGCATACATTAACACATAATGGCATTGCTTTATGAGTTAATCTGACCTCACTGATGTGAAATGTTCCCACCCACTGTGTAGAAACCTACTCTGACAATTCCTGACATAAAAGTCAGGATACCAAATGACATCAGCTCATTGCTTGGTCCGCTGAACCTCTAACATGGATAGGAGTCCTCAAAATCTCAGGGGACACTCCATGGTCAGTGACTCACAATTCACGATGTTGGCATCGCACACATGTTAACGTCATTGCACTATCACGGCACAGCTCCTTCCTACTGATGAGCCCAGATTTTAACCTCTGGACCCCCTTTAACACCAGCACATCCTTCTTTAGATACAAGGCACAAAACTGCTCACAGTTTCCGAATGTGGTCCAACCAGAGCATTGTACAGCTCAGCATTACATACCTGCACTTGTATTCTAGCACTCTAAGAATGAATGCTAACATTGCATTTACCTCCCTAACTGCCAACGTACCCTGCATGTTAACCTTAAGCAAATTCTGAACTAGGATTCCCAAGTCCCTTTGTGTTTCAGATACAGAGTCATAGAGACAGCCAGAAACAGATCTTTTGGTCCAACTCATCCATGCTGACCAGATATCCTAAATTAATCTAGTCCCATTTGCCAGCACTTGGCCCATATCCCTCTAAACCCTCCCTATTCATATATCCATCATTTTAAATGCTGTAATTGTACTACTGTTCACCACTCCCTCCAGCAGTTCATTACACAACTCTGAAACCTTTCCCCATTTAGAAGATAGTCTATGACTTGTTGTGGTTCTGTTCGCCGAGCTGGAAATTTGTGTTGCAGACGTTTCGTCCCCTGCCTAGGTGACATCCTCAATGCTTGGGAGCCTCCTGTGAAGCGCTTCTGTGATGTTTCCTCTGGCATTTATAGTGATTTGTATCTGCCGCTTCTGGTTGTCAGTTCCAGCTGTCCGCTGCAGTGGCCCATATATTGGGTCCAGGTCGATGTGTTTATTGATTGAATCTGTGGATGAGTGCCATGCCTCTAGGAATTCCCTGGCTGTTCTCTGTTTGGCTTGTCCTATAATAGTAGTGTTGTCCCAGTTGAACTCATGTTGCTTGTCATCTGAGTGTGTGGCTACTAAGGATAGCTGGTCATGTCATTTCGTGGCTAGTTGGTATTTATGGATGCGGATCATTAGCTGTCTTCCTGTTTGTCCTATGTAGTGTTTTGTGCAGTCCTTGCATGGGATTTTGTACACTACATTTGTACTGACAACCAGAAGTGGCAGATACAAATCACTATAAATGCCGGAGGAAACACTACAGAAGCGCTTCACAGGAGGCTCCCAAGTACTGAGGATGTCACCTAGATAGGGGATGAAACGTCTGCAACACAAATTTCCAGCTCGGCGAACAGAACCACAACAACGAGCACCCGAGCTACAAATCTTCTCACAAACTTTGAAGTCTATGACTTCTTCCTGCCAAGATATATAAATGCACACTTTTTACATTGTATTCCATCTGCTACTTCTTTGTCCACTCTCCTAGCCTGTCCAAATCCTTCTATAGTGCCCCAATTTCCTTACCTCTACCTGTTCCTCCACCTATTTTTGTGTCATCTGCGAACTTAGCAACAATGCCCTCAGTTCCTTCATCCAGATCTTTAATGTATATCATGAGTAGCTGTGGTCCCAACTCTGACCCCTGTAGAACTCCATTAATCACCGGCTGCCGCCCTGATAAAGGCCACTTTATCTCAATCTCTGCAGTCAGCAAATCTTCTATTCATGCCAGTCCCTATCCCCTAATCTTATGTATCAGCCTCCTATACAGAACCTTGTCAAAAGCCTTCTGGAAATCCAAATAGATTATGTCCACTGGCTCTTATTTGTCTAATTTGCTTGTTAACTTCTCAAACAATTTGAACAGATTTGTCATGCATAACCTCCTTTGACAAAGCTGTGTTCATTCAGGCTTATTTTACTATGTATTTCCAAGCACTTCACAATCTTATCCCACACAGCATCTAGTATTCACTTCTTTGCTGTTGGTACTGCTTCCAGGTCAAGAATCACCAACCCACCAATATTACTTCTTCCAAGAAAATTGTAATTGATCCCTTGATAATCAATTAAAAGATCCTTTCCACAATTTCTTAAAAGAAATTCCACAGATACCCATTAAAAAAAGAATTACAAAGTTTTCTTGTTGAATTGATTCCAGTCAAAAGTAACCATTATGTGGCAATTAGTGTGACTTTGCAGTAGCATAGTGGCTCAATGGTTTGTGCCAGGGACCCAAGTGAGATTTCAGCTCAAGTGACTGTCTGTGTAGACTTTGCACATTCTCTTCCTGTCTGTATGGGCTTGCTCTGGTTTACTCCCACAGTCCAAAGATGTATAGGTTAGGTGGATTGGCCATGCTAAATTGTCCTATACTGTCCAGAGATGTGCAGGTTAGGTGGGTTAGCCACAGGGAATGGTACGAGTTAGGATACGGGTTAGGTCTGGGTGAGATGTTCTTCAGACCGGTTAGTGTGGACTCAGTAGGCTGAATGGCCTGCTTCCACACTGTAGGGATTCTATAATAACGATGTGTGGTTTTACTGTCGGGCATATTACTTCATGTGCTTGTGATCTATAGTTATGACTGTCATGTGGATCCAATACCTAGTAGCTATTAATATGACTCCTAATGAAACTAAAATATTTCATTTCAGTTGTTACCATGAGCATATACTGATCCAGTTGTTTGTTATTTTTGTTGATATCATCAAATGTCATGAGATCTGAGTTCTAACGTTTGGTTCATGTAAAATTATTTCCACTTGTGGTGTTATAAATTGGTAGCTGTGTAGGAATATGGGAAGATAGGAACAGGAGTAGACCATTCAGTCCCTTGAAGCTGTTCCGCTGTTCAATGAGAATATGTTGCCTAACTCTATGTACTTGCTTTGGTCCATATCCCTAATACCTTTGCTTAAGAAGTAAGCATCTATAGTAGAATTTAAATTAATAACTGATACAGCACTCACTGCCATTTGTGGAAAACAGCTCCAAACCTCTACCAACCTTGTGTGCAGAAGTGCTTCAGAATAGGCTGAAGGGCCTGTTTATTGGACTGAAGGACCTGTTTCCACACTGTAGGGAATCTAATCTAATCTTTCTTGAACCATCTGGCTCTAATTCTCAGATTCTGCCCCTACTCCTAGAATCTTCAACCAATGGAAATAGTTTATCTACCATATCGTTTCCTGTTAATATATTGAAGGCTCATTCAAATTTTACTTTCAAATTAAACATTTACATTTTTATGGTCAAATTAATTTGATGGATACACTGTTCCTCAGAGTGTATCTGTATCTTCACAGAATGGAGTCACTGGCAAACAATGCTCCTCAAATGAATGTTCGATTGCCTAATTGCGAACTCTGCCCAAAGCTTTTAACGCAATGAGGGACATGAGAGTTACCTGCTGTAATATACTGAAGGGCGGTGAATTCTGAAACTCCTCTTGATCTCCTGCTCCCAAAAAGCAATCCAGTAATGGGAAAGGAAAATCTGATCCTTAGGTCATACCAACCAATATAACTTATATTTTCAGTTCATGTAACTTCATGGCTGTGATTGTTGGCCTAATTCTATGTCAATTCGTTACATAACCAGCGTAAAAAGAAATATCTTGTATTTTCACAGTACCTGTGATTTCTAAAACATTTTACAATCATTTAGTCAGGTTAAAGTGGAGCCATGATTGTAAGGTAGCAAGCACAGCAACCAATTTGTTCATTGAAAGCTCCCACAGACACCAACGTGATACTGATCAAATCATTTGTTTCAGTGATGATGGTTGGGAAGTAAATATTGCCCAGGGTTTTAGGTAAACTCCCCCCTCTTTTGAAAAGTGCTGTTGGATCTTTTCCCATCGAACTCAGCAGAAGATAGATACCTTGGTTTAAAAATTAATCTGAAGGGCAGCATCTCCCTCAATACCCGCCTAAATTACATGCTCACCAGAGTGGGACTCAAACCCATAACCTTCTGACACTTGGTCGACATTTTATACTTGCTGTGCTAGTTATGTCAGGCTTCCATTGAACAATTAGCTTATTATCCTGCTTTTGTTGTCACATCAAATTGTCAAGTTATTGAATAAAGGACTCACTCAAGTAATCTCCAGTAATTGAGGCTCTTCAGAGTTACTTGTTCCATTTTCTAAAGCTTGGCTCGCTCTGCAATTAGTATATTGTGTTTTGAGACAGAGTCAAACCTAATCCTTAATGGGCCATGTTTGGACATGGAAGGTTTTTCCAGGTTGAAATATTCTTTTGGTAAGTCTTACCCTGATAACATTTACTGATCTTTTACCAGTCCCCCTGCAACTATGCTCAGATCTGCTCAATTTATACTAGGATCATCTTTAGGCTAGGCTAATGAATGCCCTGGGACCAAAGAAACCTGTCAATGCAAAAGCTGAGTGATCAGTGCTTTCCACAGGTGAGCTTCAGGGATCCAGTAACCATCAGCTTAATAAGGCAGACTGTTTAGGCTTAATCTCATCTTGCTGCTTACAGAGCCAGCGGCAGCAGTGAGACAGTGAAGTCACATAAATGCTTGACTCGATAATACTTGTGACTGACAGTGGAGATGAGCCAAATAAAAGGAAAAGTAGAAAGGGAGAAACAGAGAAAAGAAAGGGGCAATAAAAAAGAGAGAAAAGAAGAGAGGGTAGAAGAGATAGGGAGGTAAAGGAGAAATAAGACAAGGATGAAACTATTTAAATAGAACCTGGGAATTGGGGTGGCATGGTTGCTCAGTGGTTAGCACTGCTGCCTCACAGTGCCAGAGATCTGTGTTCGATCCCTGCCTTGGGTGACTGTCTGTGTGGAGTTGCACGTTCTCCCCGTGTCTGTGTGGGTTTCCTCTGGTTTCCTCCCACAGTCCAAAGATATGTAGGTCAGGTGAATTGACCATGCTAAATTGCTCATAGTCTCAGGGTTAAATGTAGGGGAATGGCTCTGTGTGAGTTGCTCTTTGGAGGGTCAGTGTGGACTTGTTCGGTTGAAGGGCCTGTTTCCATACTGTATGGAATCTAATCTAAAAGAAAAAGCTCTCCTGGAAAATTGCAGAATGCAAAAGCATTTCATCAGTAGAAAGGTCACAGACCTGAAACACAAATCTGTATCTCTTCACAGATGCAGCCTGAGCTGTTGAGTATTCCCAGCATTTTCTGTTTGTATTTGTGGTTTTTAATATGAGAGGTACTTTGTAGCATAAATCTTCTTTTCATTTATCTCATTGCTGTTTGTTGGGACCTTGCTGTGTGCAATTTGGAAGATGAATCTGTCACATAACACCAGTGACTACACATTGGGTTGTGAAGAAAGTCCTGTGTCACTGTGGGTGCTATGTAAATGCAAGGTTCAGTGGTTGATTTTTATTATTAATATTAAAATTATTTTGCTCTCTGCATTGTGAGAGGGAGGCTTGGAGGGATACAGTGTCGGTTTACGAGAATGAAACCTGAACATAAGGGGTTACGTTATGACACATTATTTAAATCAGGCCTTTTTTTTTCTGGAATTTAGATCATTAAGGAGTGATCTGATCAGAGTCTTCAAGATAATAACATGAAAAGCTAGTATAGATAAATATTTCCCACTGGTTGGGGATTCTAGAACTAGGGGACATAGTCTGAGAATGAGGGCCAGACCGTTCAGGAGAGATGTTAGGAAGCACTTCTACACACAAAGGATGGGAGAGATTTGGAATTCTTTCCCACAAATGGCTGGATCTGTTGTTAATTTTAAATCTGAGATAGATGATTGCTTGTTAAGGAAAGGTATTAAGGAAATTGGGCCAAAGGCAGGTATATGTGGTTAAGTCACAGATCAGGTGAGATATCATTGAGTGGCGGAACAGACTCTCGGGGATGAATGGCCTACTGCTGTCCCTATGAGTGTGTGCAGAGTGTATTATCATGATGCAAATAAAATCATGACCATATATAAAGCTACCAACTCTAGTAGGTCCATATTCACATAATTTAATGCCTTCAGCAATCCCATTGAACCAATAGCCTTTCTCTTCCTGTCTCAAATATTTTTTGCATCTATATAATTCAGAAAGGGCTGCCATATTCTATGAAACAGCTCTGTTTTATGGTGCACCATACTCGTAAGGAAGTCCAGGGGGGTGTGCTCCATAACTTCTTAAGCCCAGTCAGCCACATAGGATAGTAAGGAATTCAATTGATATTTCTTAAAATCTGGGAAATTCAAACCTCCCACCCCCTGTGGAGCTGAAATTTGGCCAGCTTAATAAGAGGCTGTCTATAATGCCAGACAAAAGATCCAAGCCAACTGTAAAGCCTCCATAGTGCTTGCCTCGGCAGCATCAAAGGGTGCATTCGCATGGGATATAATAAGCAAGCAAGAACATTCATTTTAACCAGAGCTATTGTACCCAACCAAGGTATCGGAAGATCCTCCCAGCACCGAAGGTCCTGCCTTATCTTCTCTAGCAAGTGCACAAAGTTAGCTTTATATAATTGATCGAAGGCTGGACTGATAAAAATGCCTAAATACAGGAAACCTCCCTGTGACCACCTGAAAGAGAAATGGGTTCCATCCCCAAGGTCGGATATTCTCGTAAGGCCCCCCCACAGGCATGGCGTCCGACTTCATAAAATTAATTTTATAGCCTGATAACAAACCTAATAGATTAATCACTTGTATTAAATGGGGCATAGATATCATTGGATCAGTTAAAAAGAGAAGAATGTCATCCACGTAAAGCCTGACCCTACTTCTGGGGCAATTATGTTGGGGTACCTCCGGATGGTCTCTGCCAGCAGTTCAATTCCTAATGTAAATAGTAGCGGTGAGAGAGGGCACCCTATCTGCTGCCTCTGCCAATATTAAACTTGCCCGACTGTCTACCGTTGATAAGAACCGCTGCTTTCGGGTCACTATATAACATTGCCACCCACCTGGAAAAAACCCCTCCAAGACCAAACCGCTCCAGTACATAAAAGAGGTATGGCCATTCCACCCGGTCAAACGATTTCTCTGCATCCAGGGAGACCACCGAACCGGGAATCGAACCTTGCTGGCATACCTGGACCATGTTTAATACTCTTTCAATATTATTAGTAGACGGACGACCCTTAATAAAACATGTCTGGTTCTCCTTTACGATGAAGGGCAAAACTCTCTCCAACCTTAACGCCAGCATTTTCGATAGAATTTTGAAATCCATGTTCAGTAACGATATGGACCTGGACGAAGTACAATCCTCTGGGGCTTTCCCTTTCTTAAGGATAGGAAAAATATTTGCTTCTCTCAGAGAGGATGGGAGGCAATCCTGACTATACGAGTAGTTGTACATATCCAACAGTGGCCCAGCCAGCATGCCTATAAAATTCTTATAAAACTCACTTTGAAATCCTTCTGGGCCAGACGGATTTGCCACTCTGGAGCTGCCTCACCCCCTCCTGTACTTCTGGATTGTCAGAGGGACATTCAGAAGAGACTCCTGCTCTGAAGTTACACCTTGGAAGGTCCAGGGTCTTGAAAAAGGATTCCATCTTTGCCAATCTGTCCTCACAGCCCTCTGACTGGTACAGCTCAGAGTAGAACTTCCTAAATGCTGCATTAATCTTTTTGGCATTGCAAGTAAGAGTAGCAGCACTCTCTCTGGTGGATGTGATAGATTGGGGGCATTTTTCTTTCTGGCCAGGTACGCTAGATATCTACCCGGTTTATCACCATACTCAAATGACCTAGGTTTCGCAAAAGAGATTTCCCTTTTTGCTGTTTGGGTGAGTGCAGCATTGAAAGTAGCCCTGAGGGCTGTAGTCCGCTGCAATTTGGTTACAGACGGTCTGCCAAAGTCTGCTAACTCAGCTGCCTTCAGGCGAGCCTCGAGCAAATGCTGCTGCTTTCCCCACTGTCGCTTCTGAGTCGCTGAGTAAGAAATAATCAAACCCCGTGCGTAGGCCTTGGCAGTCTCCCAGAGCACCAATGGATACTGGCCGCACCCAAATTAATGTCCCAAAAGATTTTAAATTCCCACGAAAAATACTCTATAAACTTGCTATCTTTTAAGAGGAAGGATCCATGAACAGTGCCGTGAATCTATCCTGTTACCACTGGCCTTGATCTCCATGTACACTGCTGCATGATCAGAAAGGCTATGTTCCCTGTTCTGCAAGACAGCACCAAATTCAAAAAATTTCGATGGGACAAAAAACATGTCAATTCTGGCATAGCAGTTATGTGGATTAGAGAAAAAGGTGAAATCCCTACCTTCAGGGTGAAGACATCTCCACACATCCACCAACCCCAGCTCCCTGCTCAAGTCCACCAACTGCCTGGATTGCGGGGACATATCCCCAAGGCCCCTTGGCATCCTGTCCACTTCAGGGACAATAAGTCGATTAAAGTGTCCCCCTATAATTGTATGATGTGCCCCAAGGGCCATCAACCTGGAAAGCGCATCAGTGCTCCTTATCGGTTAAATGTGTTTCTTGCAGCAAGGCTACATTGACCCTCTCTTTTCTATGGCTTGAAAGTATCTTTTTTCTCTTAATTGGTGAATGACTCCCCTTAACAGTCTAGGTGCACCATTTAAACGAATGGCTAGCCATAGCCGTCCGAAACAGTCCGTGACCCCCCGGGAGGAAGAACCCCATTCATACCACGCCAAATGAAAACGGTAGTTGAAAATGTGTTACTGGAAACGCGCAGCAGGTCAGGCAGCATCCAAGGAACAGGAGAATCGACGTTTCGGGCATAAGCC
>NC_057731.1:50052428-50071655 GCF_004010195.1 Chiloscyllium plagiosum | reverse complement strand
GCTCTGATCTCCAGCATCTGCAGTCCTCACTTTCTCCTCCAAATGAAAACGGTAAACAGTTTGTATACCACTTCCAAAACTACCAAATCAAAACTTCAAAAGTTGCCTCTACAACATACCAACATATAACACAAATGAAAAGGAGACGTTCCCCCTTGCCCACAGGGGGCGCTCATACTACCTACTAACCTCTCCATGGCTCCTTCTAGCTGAAGCCATGCCCCTGCCCCCAGACAACACAAAGTAAGAAAAAATACACACATTTTACAACAAGAAAGTTAAAAGTGGGCACTCAATCCATCTCATCCATACTGTAACCCTAGGCACTCTCGGTAGAATAGAAATATATAACCCCATCTGCCTCCCCAACCGCACACCCCCATCCCATACCAGAAGACAAAACATAAGGAAATGATAAGAAAAAAAATACTACCTACTAACCTCTCCATGGCTCCTTCTAGCTGAAGCCATGCCCCTGCCCCCAGACGACACAAAGTAAGAAAAAATACACATATTTTACAACAAGAAAGTTAAAAGTGGGCACTCAACCCATCTCATCCATACTGTAACCCTAGGCACTCTCGGTAGAATAGAAATATATAACCCCATCTGCCTCCCCAACCGCACACCCCCATCCCATACCAGAAGACAAAACATAAGGAAATGATAAGAAAAAAAGAACAAAGGATGACGGGAGGGGAGAGAGAAAGGAGTAGAGAGAGAAAAAGAAAAAAAAATTATGACCCCCACATATATTAAAAAAAATTCCCCCGACAACCAAGTAAACCAGGCAAATTACAGAGAAAAACAAAATAAACATTATTGTCCATATTATTCAAGCCAGCCAGTCTATTTTAAAGCATCCAGGAAGTCCTTTTCCTTTTCTGGTGAGTCAAAATTGAAAACGGACCCTCCGTAGCTGAAACTTAATATTGATTAGATTCCCTACAGTATGGAAACAGGCCCTTCAGCCCAACAAGTCCACACCAACCCGCTGAAGAGCCACCCACCCAGACCCACTCCCCCACACTTACCCTGACTAATGCACCTAATACTACAGGCAATTCACCTGACCTGCACATCTTTGGAATGTGGGAGGAAACCAGAACACCCAGAGGAAACCCACACAGATACGGGAAGAATGTGCAAACTCCACACAGACAGTTGCCCAAGGCAGGAATTGAACTGGGTCCCTGACACTGTGAGGCAGCAGTGCTAACCACTGAGCCACCGTGCTACCCGTTGCTGGATATCTTATGGAATACTGGATATTCAAGTCCCCCAGCCACCTTTTTACCTCATCAAAGGCCTTCCTCTTATGAATCACGACCACAGAGAAGTCTTGATAATTCATGATCCTTTATATACCAGAGCCTGAGGATCCTTCCTCTCTGACCTAGAGGCATCCAGCACGATTTGTTTATCTCTATAGTGCTGGAGTCGCACTAAGACTGGGCGGGGGTGCTGGTCCGACCTGGGCCTGCGCTCTGCAACCCAGTGGGCCTGCTCAACCTGCTCTCGTCCTATCTCAACTTCCAGCTTCAAAAAATTGCAGGAGCCATTGCTCCAAGAAACTGATGAGCTGCCCTTCTTCTTCCCGTTCAGAAGCCCCAGCAGACGGATGTTCTTCCTACAACCTCGATTTTCGAGATTGTTGACCTGCTCCTCCAAGGCCTGTACCTGCCGTTCCAGGGCCTGGACCCAACCCACTGAGGATTCAGCCACAGGTTTGGAGGCTGCAGCCTGTTGCTCCACCTCCATGACTTGCTGCCCATGACACTGGATCTCCTCGTCATGCTCCTGTAGCATGACTAAGATTGATTCTATTCTGGCCTAGGTCTCCTCCATCACAGAATTGATCTTCTCTTGGAGTTTCACAAACTCTGAGACCAGGCTCTGCTCCGCAGTTAAGTCAAGATTAGAGTGGTGCTAGAAAAGCACAGCAGGTCAGGCAGCATCCGAGGAGCCCTTCATCAGGAATGTGACTCTAATCTCCAGCATCTGCAGTCCTCAATTTCTCCACAGGTAAGTCTCCTGCGTCGATCACAGAGGCCAATGCCGCAGTCATGGGCGTGTCTATTCTTGAGGGAGGGCGCAGGGGGTGGTCCCTGCTTGCTACAATCCTCACAGTCTCTTCCCTTTGGTCATTTTCCTAACTATTTTAAACTAACACTGAACAATTCTGGAGGTCAGAAAATAGCTATTTCTACCACATTGGATAGTAAAGGGAGGGTGAGTGCACCACTTTGTCTGGGTTCTGGTGCAGAGCTCAGAAGGGAAGGCCTACTGGGTCACCGCCATCTTAAATCCCCTCGTGTGGTTGACTCTTAACTGTCCTCTGGGCAAAAAGGGATGGACAATAAATACTGGTCTAGGTAGTGAGGCTCTCATACTGTGAATAAGCTACATTTTCCTGTGTTGAAACTTTATTGCTGGAACAGCACAGCAGGTCAGGCAGCATCCAGGGAACAGGAGATTCGACGTTTCGGGCACAGGCCCTTCTTCAGGAAACATTTTCCTGTGTACTCACACAGTAATGGACCATGTTTCATACCATGCCCACTACAATATATATTTAACAATTAAAAGCGGTTTCTTGCACTATTATTTTGGGTATAGGAATACGCAGTAGAAATATATGTTTGATGCATAATTGAACAATTTATACTTACCTCCAATGAGAATAAATGTAACTTGTTAAACTATTAAAATTGGACATTCAATCACAAGTAAAATGCATGTCCCATCTCAATCATGGACCTATGTTGGATCTTGGAAACCTTCAATAAAATTCCTCACAGACCTCATTCCACCTGTCTTCTGCATCTCTCCTCCTCTGTTACCCTGGCTGAACTCTGCATCAGAATCAGAAATTTCTGGAACCCCACCACAAATGGGAATTCCACTACCAATCCTTGCTGCAACCCTTACCTCTCTCCATCTCTTCTCCAGCCATCACAAAACCCACATTTTAACAATCCACTGTTCTCTGATCCTATGCAAATGCATCATCACCACACATGTTGTTTATTAAAAAAAAGGACAACAGCAATTGTCCTCCAACTTAGCAAAATGTCCTAAGGCACTTTGCAGGCATGCTGCCACTAAAAATGTCAAAACTGAGCTGAAAGAAAGAGATATCAAGGCAATTAATTGATTTAAAAAAAGGTTGATTAGATTACCTACAGTGTGGAAACAGGCCCTTCGGCCCAACCTGACCCATTTCCCCTCGGACTAATGCACCTAACACTATAGGCAATTTACCATGACCAATTCACCTGACTTGCACACCTTTAGACTGTGGGAGGAAACCCACACAGACACAGGGAGAACGTGCAAACTCCACACAGACAATTACCCAAAGCTGGAATTGAACCTCAGACCCTGGTGCTGTGAGGTAGCAGTGCTAACCACTAAGCCACCCTTTTGGTCAAAGAGGTAGATTTTTAGGATCATCTGAAAGGAGGGGGAAAGAGTAGAGAGTTGGAGAATATTAGAGAGGATTTTCCAGAGCATAGGGGGTTAGCCAACTGAAATCATGCTGACAACAGTGAAGCAGTTAAAATCGGAGGTATGCACAAGATCAGAATCACAGGAGCATGGAAATCTGAGCCCTTTAGAATTGGAGCAAGTTACAAAGACAGGGACGGAAGAGTCCACGAGCAATGTGAAGCAAGGATGAGGGTTTTAAAAGTGAGGCATTGTCAAATTGTGACACAGTGTAGGTCTGTCAGCACATTAGGGAAATAGTGATTGCAACTTTTTATGAGTTAAGAAGTCAAGAGCAGGAAGCATACAGGGTTATGAGAGATAGAAGCTGAGGGCCAAGTAGGAGATTATTGGAATAATCAGATCTAGAGGTAACAAAGACAAGGATAAGAATTGCAGAAGCAGCTAAATGGGGACAAGGGTCAGGTTAGGCACTGTCACAAAGGTAGAAGCTGACAGTCTGGATAATGGAGCTGAGATGTGGTTGGAGGTCCATCTCAGACAAATGGCTCCAATCGGTCTGATTCAGCTTCAGGCAGGGGGCTGAACTGGAAACAGTGATCAGTTGTCCTTCTGATAAAAAATTAAAACAAAGGAATTACTTTCTATTTTCAAGTGGATGCTCTTTCACAGGGCCCCTTGGTCAATGAAGCAGCCCATTCCAACCTACAGTCACTGTCCACTTTCTCGTCAAAGAAAATACTGTGGATGCTGGAAATCCGAAACAAACTCTGGGAATGCTGGAGAAACTCAGCAGGAATGGAAGCATCTGTGGAGAGGGGAACAGTGTAAACACTTTGAGTCCAGTATAACTCTTCTAAACAGCTTATACCAGACTCAAAACATTAACTCTGTTTCTTTCTCCACAGATGCTGCCAGACCTGTTGAGTTTCTCTAGCACTCTCTGTGTTTTTCTCCTTCTTAGACAGCGTTTTGGTTTTTCAGAGAACCAAGGGTATTGGAACCAGGCAGAAAAGTGACGTCCAAAACGCACCAAGACTATTCCTCTCAAGGATTGTGAATCTGTGGAGTTCACTGCCTCAGAGTGCGGTGAATGTTGGGTCATTAAGTAAATTTAAGGAGGAGATAGACAGATTTTTAATTAGTAACAGGTTAAAAGGTAATGAGGGGTGGGCATGAAAGTGCAATTGAGGCCAAGATGAGATCAGCCATGATTGTATTAAATGGTGGATCAGGCTAGAGGGGCTGAATCCTGCTTATATTTTTATCATCCTATGATCATATTGTATGGCAGAGCAGGCTTGACAACCCAGATTGTCTGCTCCTACCCTTTCCTCATTCCTGAAGAAGGGCTTATTCTCGAAACGTCGATTCTCCTGTTCCTTGGATGCTGCCTGACCTGCTGCGTTTTTCCAGCAACACATTTCCATCTCTGATCTCCAGCATCTGCAGACCTCACTTTCTCCTGACAGTATTGTGCCAAACGTTATTCGTGAAAAGCTGAAAGATATGTTAAACTTGTAAAACACTTAGGTTAGACTTCATAGAGGATGTGCACAATTTTAGTCACCATATTTCAGGAAGGTTATAGAGTATCTGGAGAAATGCAAAAAAATGTATGAATAATGCCATGACTGAAACTATCCCCCTGATAGAAATATGACTCAGATGAAAGATTAGAACCATAGAATGCAGATGGATGTCACTTTAGTTCTATATAGTTCGGAAAAGGTTGAGGAAAATACCGTAAACTAATTTAAGGGAAAGCTGGATAAGTACAGGAGGAACAAACATATAGGAAGATATGGCAATATGGTGAGATGGGATGATGAGTAAACAGATTTATGTGAAGTGTCAATATAAGCAGAGACCAGTTATGATGATAGGCCCATACCTCCATGATAATTTCTATGTACTTTTCATGAGTGTGATGTAATGGCGATTTTCAAAAAGAAAAATTATTACTGAATCCTTGACTGCCAATATAGAGTCATAGAGATGTATAGCACAGAAACAGACCCTTCAGTCCAACTCGTCCATGCCGACCAGATATCCTAACCTAATCTAGACCCATTTGCAAGCACTTGGCCCATATCCCTCTAAACCCTTCCTAATCATATACCCATCCAGATGACTTTTAAATGTTGCAATTGTACCAACCTCCACCACTTTCTCTGGCAGCTCATTCCATATACGTACTACCCTTGTGTAAAAAGGTTGCCCCTTAGGTCCCTTTTATATCTTTCCCCTCTCACCCTAAATCTATGCCCTCTAGTTCTGGACTCCCCTACCGCAGGGAAAAAACTTTGTCTATTTACCCTATCCATGCCCCTCATATATCTTGAGGGACCACTGGCTAGAGGCTGGTCAGAACCAATTATATTAACAATTTGGCAGCAGAAGTTGATATTGATGAATAGCCAAACTTCTGACACTTCATAGCCTCTCCACCATCAAATGAAAGAAAATAATATTGAGCTCTACAAGCTAGCCAGTTCAAAGTAATTAACCATATCTGAGGATCTCTGGAACTCTCTGAGGGTTGTGAAAATTATTATGTAGCAGCAAGTTGTTTATTTCTGTATTGAGGATATGGCACCCATACTGTTTACCTGTGGTTTGGATACAAAGATGTCTTAATACAGCTCCATAGAGCAAACCTGATCAAATGAAATCTCACTCCAAGTCCAGGTGATTTCTGTAGCATTATACCCGATGGCTGTGAAGTTCAATGGTGAGGCTAGCCAACATTACAAACACAGATTCGAGAGCATATTAGGTATTGAAAAACAGGATTCGGAATATGACAGTGAAGAATCCATCTACCAGATAAAATGTTAAATCAACCCTTTGAAGTGAACACAAAGGATCCTGTGATGCCATCGTGAATACCATGGCCCTGATGGGAAAAGATAACTTAAATTATACCCCACTATTCCGCAAGTCATCACAGATGAGACCTAAGACCAACTTAACCACTAGAATGGTTAGTTCCTGACTGTGACCACTGTCTCAGATAAAATAAACTTATACCAGATTTCACCAATAAGTGAGAGGAAAAAAATGTATTTGTTTGAACAAAATTATCCTTTAATATGTAACAACCTGGATTATTAATTACTTGTGCAAATATTTAACTATACTGACATAACCCCTGAAGCTGGTATCCTGACACCAAGTCATCCTTTATTTACAAATGAGTAATCCTTGATTATAGTACTGCCTCACACAGGGTCAGACACCAGACTGTCAGTCTCTCTGATACGCACCTTTTTATGTCAGCCAGGGCTCCCTGATTGGACCAAATTACCAGCCCCAATCAGGAAACTCATATTCTCTGATGTCCAGTTGGCTGACCTCGTTATAATCACTACATATACCCTTAACTTGAGTTAGAAATTTTCAATCTTTGCAGGAGAGAGAAGGATTTGATTTGCTTGAAGGCTTTTGGAGATCTGAGAGACCAACTGCTTTATCTCTCCTTTGTTATGTGACAAAACACTACTGTACTTAAAACCAATTCAGAAACTGTTGCTGGGAAGATTTTTTTTCAACTCAAAGAAAGTGCTTGCGTGTCAGTCTAAACTATCCACTATCAAATCAGCTTCTTAAACCAAACGTATCGTTGTGTAACCAGTAAATAGCCACCAAGTTTCACTTTTCCTTTGAGTAGTAATGAGAAAAAAGCAACTGGGTTTATTCTCTGCAAAAAAGCAATCCAAACTTCCATTTCCCAGTTTATATTTCAATAAAATATAAGCAGTCCTTACACAAAACTGCATGGAAAGTGTCCCTGATAATATGGCCAATAATAATGTTTCAATCAACATTTTTAAAAAATCTGGTCAATACTACATTGCTGTTATGGGAGTTTGCTGTACACAAATTGGGTGTTGCATTCTAACACATTACAAAAGTGATTAGACTTCCAAAGTACTTCACTGGGGCTGTGAAAGGTCCTATATAAATGCACCTCTTTCTCTTTATTTGCTGCTATTGATAGACAAGGTAAACCGCACTGAATAGCTTCCTTTTTATCTAATCTGCACACTGTAATGGGACAATCTCTGATTAAGCATCTTGTAGTCAAAAACTTGTCTGTTTTAGAACTGCACACACAAAGTGTAGCAGTTTTGGCTAGTGATTACTCCCCACATATTTCTTTGCAAGTGCCACAGAAACTTTCAAGGTTTCATTTAATCAAGCCCCTGCAAGCAATAAACTGAGAACAATGTGACTATTAACAGGGTCTGCAAACAAAACACTCTCAGTTAGACTTCCCCAGCAAGGTAGAAATGAAGATTTATATTTCCGCACAATTACAAGTGCACAGTCCCCTCAAAACTAAAACAGACACATTCCCATTTGCTGCCGATCACACAATAAGTCTTAGAGCTGCACTACAGGGGCAGGATGGCTGGGATTTCAGGTTAGAATTGTAAAATTGGATAGGTTTATGGGGATAGAGGACTTTAAACACATTGATAAAAACATGTTCATTCAACCATATTTGTCTGTTATGTACAGGGCATATTGTAATAAAAACAGGGCATTTTCTTAAGCATTTCCCCATCTCACTATAATTCCACACATTATCCGTTATTGTCATTGCAGTATCAGTTCACGTTTAATGATCCACTTTCTACATTCTTCTTTCTGTCCTCTGACACATTCTCTATATGCTTTTTACTCAAGCTCTTTTGATGATGCATCCAAATTTTACCCTTCCATAAATTCAGAGAATGCTTAACAAAGACAACAGCTGACAAGTCAGAGTGGCTACTTGGATAGGATGGAAGTGAACAAATCCGGAATGTAGGAGGAGAACGAAATGAGGAGTTCGAAGAGAAACGTCATCATCTACTAAATTTGTGGGTGAGAGGGAAAATGGGGCCACAGTTTGGGATGGAGAAAAGCATGAATGATGTTCTAACTTGGATTAGAACATCAAGGTGTGCTCTAAGATAGCTAAATTATTTACCTCCCACAAATCTACATCCCCCACAAAGACCTGGTGAACCTTCTGTTGTTCTGAAAGACCTCAAGGAACCGTCAAGATCAATACAGGTGGAGATGATGTAACTTAACTAAGGAAGAGAGAATAGGTGCAGGATATCCCTGATAGTAGTTACTAACACTTCAGCAACCATCCAAATGAGCTTAATAACTTACCATAGACCAATAATCAAATCTGCAAGATAACACCTTGATGCTCCTCAGTAATTTCAATGAGAGACACTGATAGATAGGCTGACAGAAAGAAAGGAATCTCATAAATTGCAATGCAGTACTTAGTATTGACACCACAAAACAATCTAAACCAACCTATTTTGGTATGTTTATTCTCCTTTGGTTTCCTCTCAGCTTACATCATCAAACTCAATCAACATATCTCTCTATTCCTTTCTCCACATGTACTAGTTTCTTCTGAAATCCATCTCAGCTGAAGTTTCCTTGAAATTTCTTATTGTATTTCTGGTCCATAGTTTTGGAATTCTTCACAAGTGGAAACATCTTCTTCATATCTACCCTATTGCATGTCTTCATTATTTTAACAGCCTCTTTATCAGGATACCAAAAGCATGCAGATAGATTTAAGATCTAGATCCACCATGATCTAATGGAGTGATAGAACAGGCTCCAGGGTTAGGTAAAAACAATGACTGCGGATGCTGGAAACCAGATTCTGGAGTAGAGTGGTGCTGGAAAAGCACAGCAGTTCAGGCAGCATCCAAGGAGCAGGAAAATTGACGTTTCGGGCAAAAGCCCTTCATCAGGAATACAGACAGAGTGCCTGAAGGGTGGAGAGATAAATGAGTGGAGACCCTCCTCTAATTTATCTCTCCAGGCTCCAGAGTTGAATGGCCTACTGTTGGTCTAAGTACTGTGTCATGGCTCATTCTCCTATTTTCAGGAGGGAATTGTTCCAGCCTGTTGCTGGGAATGATAACTTCTCAATTCTATATGATCCTTATAAACTCTTTTTGCAACTTCTGTATTGTTTTGCAATGCTAAAACTAGAACCAAGCAGGAAGGTCTTTGTGGTTTAACTAAAGTCCCACCTTTGAAGCCTGGAACATTGCATTTTTATGGCTTTGTTAACCAGAGTAAACAGAGCCCTCCCCAAACATCTGGCTTCCTCTGCAATGGGTGTGACAGGGACTGACATGCCAGGGTGGGCCTCTTTAGCCATACATGCAGAGTTGACTGTAACAGTACAAACCATCATTTTAGGAGATAGAAGCTCACAAAGGCTAAATTTCACTGTTAATTTTGAATATTTAACCCCTTTTGCTCTTCTCCACTGTTTGGACTTTTGTTATCCAAGGAATATGTCTTATTCCTCTTGCCAAAATGTTTTACTTTACAATTATCTGCATTAAAGTGCACTTAGTTGCCCATCCTGCACATTTGTTGGCATATTGTTGTAATTTTCCACAATCCTCTTCAGTGCTAACCATTAACTTGAGATAGTCTTTTGTGCTGAAGGTGGTCTCCAGTGACCACACCAGAAGATCCCCGAGAGTGTAACCAGCAAAATACGTAGTCATAGAGTCATACAGGACGGAAACAGACCCTTCGGTCCAACTCATCCGCACTAACCAGAAATCCTAAATTAATCTAGTCCCATTTACCATCATTTGGCCCAATACTCTCTAAACCCTTCCTAGTCATATACTCATTCAGATGCCTTTTAACTGTTGGAATTGTACCAGTCTCCACCATTTCCTCTGGAAGCTCATTCTGTACACGCACCACCCTTTGCATGAAAATGTTACCCCTGAGGTCCCTTTTGAATCTTTCCCCTCTCACCTTAAACCTATGCCCTCAAGTTTTGGACTTGCTCACTCTGGAGAAAAAGACCTCGGCTGTTCACCCTATCCATGTCCCTCATGATTCTGTCAACCTCTATAAGGTCACACCTCAGCCTCCGACGCTCCAGCCAATTCAGCTTCTCCTTATAGCTCACACCCTCCAATCCCAGCAACATCCGTGTAAATCTTTTCTGAACACTTTCAATGAAGTACAACGTGAAGCTATACGCCAACACAATCATTTTGAAAGCTCATGTCCCCTTGACTCAGAAGAAAAGGTTAATCTTTTGCCACAGCCACAGGTGCAACTCCTGGGGTCATAACATGCCAGTTAAAGTTACTGGAATTCTAAACAAGGCATTAGCACAGGAGCTGGGAGCACAGCTGCCACCCATTTGTTTGGAGGGTGCCTGTATAAAGCGTTTAACCTGCAGCGTCGAAAAGATGTTTTTTTTTCTCTCTTTTGCAAGAAAGGGCATTTACATAATAACATTTGCAGCTCCACAATGCTTGGAATCCTCATTCTAAACAGCCTCCCATCCAAATGCCTGCAATAAAGGAAAATTAAGGTTCAATTTTAAACTCTGACAGCCTTCAGTGGAGTTCTTCATTTCTATTCACAACGGCGTCGGAGGAGAAAAGTTTTGCTTTCAAAAAAATAGAGAGTTTGACCCAACAGGTGTGCAATTGATGACCGTATCTGTCCGATGTTTAGAAATTCCGACAGTCAGCTCCCCCCCTCCCTACACCCTCTTTGCAATCAGTTGAATGCTCTTCTTTCACAGCTCCTCTTTATATTTTTTCCAGTAGACATTCCTGTAGAATGATACTACAACCTTGGAAGTTACAGTGAATCCACCAGTCGAGCGTTAACAGGGCAGTTCAAAGTGTTTGGACTTTTATTTTTGGGCACTGGGTTTTCTTGCCCATTCCCAGTTTGGTTATTCCCAATTTTCTCGGCATTCTGAACCACAATTGGCAAAGTGCAGTAGATATGGAGTGGTTGTTTCCCCTTGTGGGACAGTCTGGGACCAGAGGGCATAAAAATATCAAAATAAACCCGTCACACATTGAAGACAGAGATCAGGAGGAATTTCTGCTCTCAGAGGGGAATGAATCTGTGGAATTCTTTACCGCAGAGGGTTGGCGAGGCTGGATCATTGAGCATACACAAGGCTGAGACAGACAACGTCATTCCTGATGAAAGGCTTTTGCCTGAAACGTCGATTTTCCTGCTCCTCGGATGCTGCCTGACCTGCTGTGTTTTTCCAGCATCACTCTAATCTAGACTCTGATCTCCAGCATCTGCAGTCCTCACTTATGCCTGATGCCAGAGTTTTTAATCAGTAAGAGAATTGAGTGTTATGAAGAAAAGGCAGGCAAGTTGACTTGGAGATGCCGGTGTTGGACTGGGGTGTACAAAGTTAAAAATCACACAACACCAGATTATAGTCCAACAGGTTTAATTGGGAGCACACTAGTTTTCGGAGCAACGCTCCTTCATCAAGTGATAGATCAGCCATGATCAGCCATGATCTCTTTGAATGGTGCAGCAGACTCAATGGACAGAATGGCCTACTTCTGCTCTTACTTCTTATGGAAAACTTGTGTTCATGGTTTTAAAATTCCTCCCTGTGTTACTAAAAATAAGCTTCATTCTAATTCCTGCCTTAAAGCACCACGAGTAGGAATATAGTTCAAACAGCTTTCATATCCAAACTTCAACAAGCAGAAAATTGCTGTAACTGGGAACATTACTCTTCCTAGTTAGAAGGATGGTTAAATAGTTCTCCATCAGTCAGACCTGCTGTGGGTGATAGGAATAGATCTTACACACAGAATTTGCAGTATCGGCTATCCTCTGCTCACTGCATTTTTTTCTAGATTCTTAAAACATATATAATACAACTGTTTGCCCAGCTTTGATCAGGAGGCTTTGCTGTATTTTCAGCCATACATTTTCTTTGTTGTAGTTTAGGGAGAGTCGTTGTGTTTGGGTTGTTATTTGCATGGTAAGAGAATGTGTTTGTACCAGTGCAGTTGATCAGCTGTGAGTCCTGCTTCCAACTCATTGGTGAACAATGTGATAACAATAGATTGTTTTTAAATCAATCAGTTCAGGCACACCTCTGAGGCAGGTGGAACTTGACCCCGGCCTCCTGACTTAGAGGTAGGGACACTACCACTGCACCATAAGAACTTCTCCCCTTAAGTGATATCAGTTGATACTCTGAAAGAAGCCAGGTCTTGTTTTTAATAACTTAAGTTGACTAAACCGCCATTGTAACAACAACCAGTTGTATTTATATAGTGACTTTAAAATAACAAGATGGTCCAAGGTGCTTCAGTGAATGACACAAATGATCACTGAATATTGGAAGGAGATATTGTTTGATTTTGATTTATTGTCATGCGTATTTTATTGTCAGAATATATAAAATACAGTGTAAAGCTTTTGTTTGTTACCTCAAACAGTGCCCATTTTGAATAATTTAAAAATAAGGAGAAAAATAGAAAAATGGAAAGATATAGCTTAAAGACTCTATCAGTTCTGAGCCAGCTCATCGCCGTGCCTGCGTCGCTATCTCTTCACTGCTGTCCACAATGCTCTTGGTGGCACTTTCAGTGGAGGGCTGCCAGCTCAGGGGTGGGGGACAGGACTACTGCCTCCAGGCTCCAATCTTGGAAAGACCAGATGATAGCCATCTAAGTCCCTAAAACACTTTGGTACCAGTACCAGTCTGGTCTAAATCGTGCTGCGACCAGTAAGCCATACAATCAGGGCAGCAGAGAGGGCTTTAAACTAAATAGTGAAGGTGAGGGATCAAGTGTTGCATGATGTGATGAATTAAACAAGAAGACAAAGCAAGAAAGCAAGATAACAGTCAAGAAAATTATTATCAGAGCATGGCAGAAAGGGACAGAGTGTATCAATTTAAGAGTTCATCAGCAGATAAGGCCAAAAGTTGAAAAAATACTAAAAAGAGGCGGATAGATTTTTGACAAACAGAAGAGTAGAACATGGTTGAGGGTAGACAGTAGAGTAGAGGACCCCATCAAGCCAGCCATGATCTTATTGAATGGCAGAGGAGGCTCGAGGAGCCGAATGGCCTGTTGCTGCTCCTCCTTTGTACGTTCGTGTGAAAGGAGTACATTAAGAAGGAAAAGGGGAACAGGATTTAAGGACAAAGTTTAGACACTGAGGTTTATGGGTCATCTCTAATGTTGATATTTACTGCCTACTATGGTAATTGGGAATCAGTTGGCTGAGTTGGCTGGTTTTCGCTGAGACTGATGGCAACAGCATAGGTTCAATTGCCACACTGTCTGAGCTTAGGATGAATATCTGACTTTCTTGATCTCTCTGCTCACCTGGGATGTGGTGACCCTCAGGTGAACCTCACCACCTCACCTCATCTCCCAGATGAGACCAGAGTCTCTGGGACTTTGGTGACTATCATTACAGTATCTGAGCTTAATTGTCACAGTTGTTGTTCCTGCTGTGGATTATCTTGTTACATTGATCTGCAAAGATCAGGCTGTGGAGGTGTCATGGCATGTCCTGCCCGAGAACAAAGAGATCCAAGTCCCACACAAGTGCAGAGCTGAGGTCTGCTGCATTTTCACAGGGGGCATCTCTCTAGGACAAAGCATTAAAATGAAACAGTCTTTCTGTCTGTTCAGTCAGGCACAGTTTGAAAAAGAACAGAGATTTCTCCTGAGACCCCAGCAAACAGTCATGCCTCAACTGCTGCCACTTAGAGCGCTGTATTCCTTCATTTGATGAGGTCTTGTTAAACATAGGTAAGCTGTCATACTTGGCTACATAACACAGTGACAACATTTTGGAAGACCTTGAGGGAGTAATGGGGGACTGTACAAATGCAACTTCTCTGTCTTGCATAGAATGCACGTAGTAAAGTGTTCCCTCACAACACATTGACTGCTAATTTCTCAAAATTGTTTGCATTCTTCCCATTGGCCTTGATCAAACTAGACCTCTTTCTCAATTCAGTAAATCAAAAATCACACCATACTGGGTTATAGTCCAACAGGTTTATGTGAAGCTGCAAGCTTTCAGAGCCCCACTCTTTCCTCAGGCACTGTTCATTCAACAAGTCTAATAACATATCATTTAGCAACTGGCATGGGAGAAAGTGAGTCAAGTGGGTCATTAGACCATTAAACCGTAAGGCATAGGAGCAGAACTAGGCCACTCGGCCCATCAAGTCTTTTACACCATTCAATGAGATTATGACTGATCTTGAACTGTTCCTGTGATCACGCCCATGGATGGTGAGCTTGTCCTGATGGAGGGACTCAAATGGATCAGTCAACTATGCCACCTGGGGACCATTGCTCTTGGTAGGGTCACTTATGACAAACACGCTTGTGAAGAGACTCCAGATTAAACATAATCCAGAAGAAACCAAATCCTCAACAATGATATCAGACAGAAGAGGAATTTATAATTCTCAAACGCTGTGACGGTGGACAACAGCTGGTGCAAGAGATTAGCTCACCAGTCACCTAGGATCTCCCAGACCATGAGTTCATGCCACCTCAAGCCAAGTTCACAGACTACACAATGACAATTCAATGTGACACCCCGTCTAGGAAAGGGACAGCTGTGAGTCCTTTCTGTAAGTCCTCTAGTCCAAGCTCATTACTTTTCCTGAAATCAATGCATTAGGTATGATCATGTGGAATTAGGGATAGGGAGACTACAGCCACGGGCCATCTGCCCTGGACAGGCCATTGCACCCGAATGCCAAACATTCGCTTTCCAGACTATGCTCTCTACCCTCAACTTATGAGTGGTCAAAAATCACAGGGCAGCCGGCAGAAACATCTCAAGAGGTCACTGAAAGCTGACACGAAGAAAATTAGCTTTAACCTTAACTACAAGGAACAGAGTCTACTGCATTGTCCACGATAGTGACCCCTGCTTCACCAAGATATTGTTAACTTTAAAGTCAGGCAGAGGAGACAGACTAAAGATTTGCGAGTGAGAATTGACCACAAACTAAGCAACAAGCCATAGATGTGGAATGTGGCTTTTGGATCATTGTTAATGTAATTTCTCCCTTTTATTCTCCCTTTTCTATTTCTTTACCTTTCACTGACTTCACTCCAATCCCTTTGAGCCCCCCTCGATTTCTCTTTTTCTTCCTTTGTCTATGCTTCTCTCTCTCCTGACTCTGGATCCCTGTCACTTGCATTTTCCTGCCAATAGGTATCCTATGCTGCTTATACTCAGAGAGTCACTGAGTCAGGATTAGTGGAGGACTGAGGCTGGGATGGGGCTCAGGTAAAGGAAGGAGGGTCAATCGGTTTGTGCAAGGAACAGGGATGCAGACTTCATAGGGCTCCCATCTAAAGTCAAGGCCTGGATGGATCAGTGAAGGAGGCCTCTAACCACATCTGCACCATGTTGGAGGAACAGGTCCCTGTCCTGGTGTCCCAGCTGTGCTGTGTGGGAGCAGAGTCAGACAATGCTACATGGTGACAATTTCATATCCCTCAGTCTATAAACTGTGCAGTGCCCTGTGAGATTTCACAAAATCTCAGTCACAGTTGGAAAAAGCATCACAGCTAATGTTTGAAAAATCAAGACTACAGACTTTGCAAAATCATAGCTAGTCATGTCAGTCAGCATCTGTAGAGCAAAAAGACAGATCAAAAAATATGATCAGCTCAAATCATGAAGATCCAACATGCAGAATACAAAACCCTCCCCTTCTAGCACCTAGAGTCATAGAACCCCGACAATGCAGAAAGTGGTCATTCAACCCATCAATCCGTACTGACCCTCCAAAGAGCTTCCCACCCAAATCCCCACCACTCTGCATTTACCATGGCTAATCCACCCAAACTGTGCATCCCTGGACACTGTGGAGCAATTTAGCATGGTCAAGCCACCTACCCTGCTCATCTTTGGACTCTGGGAGGAAACCGGAACACCCAGAGGAAACCCAGACAGACACAGGGAGTACATACAAACTCCACATGGCCAATCACCCGAGGCTGGAATCAAACTGAGGCTCCTGGCACTATGAGACAGCAGTGTTAAACCACTGAGCACATCTGTCAGTCTCTTCTGTGTAAGTGCAGCTTTTGGCCCTTATCAAGATGACTACCAAACTCAACTCTAACCCACTTCTAGGTGAAGAAATACTTCTCAATGTCAGACCTAGTTGGCCTTCAGGACTTGTATCCTATTGTCCTGCCATACTGTAAAACATTCACTTGGATTACTGTCGCCTCCCTTACATTATTAAATACCTTAAGTACAGTCTTCTCTGGGAATTCTCTTTGCAATTCATTCATCATCAATTTATCTCTATCTTAACATGTTGTGTCTGTCCATCATCAGTTGTGTGCCTTCCAACAGTGGACTGATGTGTTATGTCCTTCCTGTGCTGAATGGGAGCAGAGCTGGGCAATGCTACATGATGCCGATTTCATATTCCTAAATTACGTTCCTGTGGTTGTTGGAAAACTATAAAATATATGAGCGCTTCTTTGTATAGGATCAGGATTTGCAAGTTCCAGGAAGGACTGTGGTGTGCTGTTACACCCTTGCATTCTGCTTCATTACCTCGACCCTGTTTTACCAGTTGAGAACAGCTCCTCTAACAAGTTGCTAGGTCTGTTCCTTGAGATTACTTTCTTTGTCAGGAGATCAACAGAAGCTCTGAAAGAGCCCCAGCTCAGATGAGAATGGAGACTGAGTGCACTTGGAGATAAATGTTTTGTGCATTTTCAAGAAGCCATTATTACGTTTGTCCCAATTTCATGCCCCTAGGGCTTGTTTAGTCTACAGTTTTCACGCAATTTGCTGTGATAAGTGAGGCTGATTGCTAATGTAATGTACCACTGAACATCTATTTCAGCTGCTGTTTATCTGCTGTTTTGACATGTAGTTTACCCAAGCATTAACTTCAACACTAATGTTGCTGCTAATGCAATGGTTTAGTGATTTGTTTAGCCTCCAATTCAGATCTCGCTGCAAATATTAATTATTAATTGTCTGCAAAAGGTGACAAACTTGTGTTGGTTATTGTGTGTATGACCAACTTAAGGGACATTTACTGTGAAATTCAATAAGTACCCAAGAATGGACAAAAGGATCGTGATGTGGGATTACCCTAAAGGCACAATGGAAACATCGTACTACCTGCTAACTGAAGTGATCATAGCATTAAGCCACTGAACATAAACATTTACACTCACACATAAACTGAAATCGCCGGAAAAGCTCAGCAGGTCTAGCAGCATCTGTGAAGACAAAGCAGAATTAACGTTTCAGGATCAAATTAACTCTGATTTGTCTTCACAGATGCTGCCAGACCTGCTGAGCTTTTCCAGCAACTTCTGCTTTTGCTTCTGATTTGCAGCATCTGCAGTTCTCTTGATTTTTATTTGAAATAGATTTTTAGTGGGAAGTGAACCTAAGTTGAAGTTTAGCCTACAGTCCTTCAAGAGTGTCTGTACTCCTTACAGAGGAAGTTCACTACGGCTGGAAGAGGAGCTGGAAGTCATTCTAAAAATGAGCCTGACACAGCAAAGATACAGGAACGGCAAAAAAGTGATGATGACAGAGCTCCATAAACTTCTCAGTGCTGCAGTTGAAGCCCTGGTGCAGGAGATGGAGAGGAGGAGAGATGTCATCCACTCACAAGACAGAAAGTGGCCTTTCCAACAAACTTTGCAAAGGCAGTTGGGCCCGATAGCCATGGTGACCAGAATCCTAGAATCTAGCTGCAGCACTGCACGGCCTTCACTGAGCTCAGACAAGGAGCAAAGGAATCCTCAGATGCAACACTGCACTACTGGCCTCACACACTGCTGAGTGCACCAACCCTTCCTCACTCATCGGCAAACAATCTGTCAGTTCTGAGGAAGGGTCACCTGAAACATTAACTCTGCTTTCTCTCCACAGATTTTCTGAGCTCTTTTTTCTTTTCTGCATCTGCAGTTCTTTCGGTTTTCATTCTGTCAGTCATGGCTCATACCTGACATTTGTAGTTTCATTTGATCCCCAAACACCCAGCACTGGTGGAAGCCTCAAACCCAGACCTCTCAATATACACACACTGCAGCTGTTCAATTAGGATTTAATAAATCAAAGCGAGGAGTCCCAAACTTTCAAGTTGTGGATTGTAGATGGAAATTTGATAAATTTCAATTTTATACTCAAAAAAATTCCATTTCCATCTTTCTTTTTATCTCCATTCTAATCATTCTTCTCCTCTTTCTGTTTCTCATTCTGTATGTAATTTGACAATGAATTCGGTGTACCCTCAAATTCCCCCTCTTCTACAGTTTTTCTCTGGATATATATCCATTTTGCGTTCATTGCTTATACCTTCAGTATAGGAGTTGGACGTTATGTTGAGGTTATACACATTGGTGAGGCCTCTTCTGGAGTACTGCGTCCAGTTCAGGTCACCCAGTTATAGGAAAGAGATTATCAAGCTAGAGAGAGTTCAGAAGAGTTTTACCAGGATGTTGCTGGGTATGGAGGGTTTGAGTTATAAAGAAAGGCTGGACAGGCTGGGACCTTTTTCACTGGAGCGTAGGAGGTTGAGTGGCAATCTGATAGAAGTTTGTAAAATAATGAGAGATATAGACACAGTTGATGGTAGTTGTCTTTTCTTTAAGATGGGGAATTTCAAGACTATGCGGCACATTTTTAAGGTGAGAGGAGAGAGATTTAAAAAAGACATAAGAGGCAATTCTTTTACACAGAGGGTGGTGTGTGTGTGGAATGAACTTCCTGAGGAAGTGGGTACAATTATAACTTTAAAAGATACATGAATAGGAAAGGTTTGGAGGGATATGAGTCTAGATTAGCACGGTGCTGGAAAAGCACAGCAGGTCAGGCAGCATCCAAGGAGCAGGAAAATCGACATTTCGGGCAAAAGCTCTTCATCAGGAATGGAGGCAGGGAGAGATC
>NC_057731.1:49960134-50052125 GCF_004010195.1 Chiloscyllium plagiosum | reverse complement strand
TGCAATTCCTGCGGTGGCAGGAGAAGGTGCCAGGATGGGAGGGTGGGTTGTTGGGGGGCGTGGGCCTGACCAGGTAGTCATGGAGGGAACGGTCTTTGTGGAAAGTGGAAAGGGGTGGGGAGGGAAATCTGGTAGTGGAGTCCGTTTGGAGGTGACGGAAATGTCGGCGGATGATTTGGTTTATGCAAAGGTTGGTAAGGTGGAAGGTGAGGACTGGGCAGGTGGGTGGGTTCTGTCCTTGTTACAGTTAGAGGGGTGGGATCTGAGGGCAGAGGTGCGGGATGTGGATGAGATGCATTGGAGGGCATTTTCAACCACTTGGGAAGGGAAATTGCAGTCTCTAAAGAAGGAGGCCATCTGGTGTGTTCTGTGGTGGAACTAGTCCTCCTGGGAGCAGATACGGCAGAGGCAGAGGAATTGGGAATACGGGATGGCATTTTTGCAGGAGGTAGGGTGGGAAGAGGTGTAATCCAGGTAGTTGTGGGAGTTTGTGAGTTTGTAAAAAATGTCGGTGTCAAGTTGGTCGTCATTAATGGAGATGGACGAATCCCTGGGAGGATATCCCCTTAGAGGGATATGGGCCATGAGCAGGCAAGTGGGACTAGTTTAGTTTGAGATCATGGTCGGCATGGACTGGTTGGATCAAAGGGTCTGTTTCCATGTTGTGTGACTCTCTGACTCTAATCTGCTCTCATTATGCCCATTATCAATTCACATTTCCCACGAAGTTGTAGAGAAACTCCTTACTCAGAGTGTGACAACGTTGGTGAGATGGAATATACCTCAGGAAAACACGAGGAAGAAAAGAAAAGCAGTTTACTATTGTAATGGGAGAACCTGCAGAACTCTATGGGACACGGGGATCTGAGTGTTCTGATACGTGAATGAGAGAAAGTTATGGATGCCTGTGCAGCAAATGATTAGGAAGACAAACAGATTGTGTCATTTATTGCAAGGGGAATGGAATAAAATGAGAGGGCATTTCACTGCAGCTATACAGGGCTTTATTGAGACAAAACAAAACTGGATCAAAATAGTGTACTGTTTGGGTCTTCTTATTTAAGAAGTGAAGAAATTATATCAGAAGTCATTGACAGAATCACAGAATTGTTACACTACAGAAGAGGGCCACTCAGTCTATCATGTCTGCACATTCAGGGAAGGTTAACTCATCTGATCCCAGAGATAAAAGGTTTATTTTATGGTGAAAAGTTGAGCAGATTGTACCTGTACCGATTGGGAAGAAGAATGAGATTATTAAATCCTATTGAATCATACCAGATCCTAAGGGGACTTGACAATGTGGGTGCCAGAAGCTTGTTTCCATCAATGGATGTGACTAGAATGAAGGTACACTGTTTTAAGTGACCTATTTGGGTTGGTGGTGAGGGCTATTAACTGACGGAATTTGCTTTCTCAAAGAGCAATAGAGGTTGGGCTGGTGAATGCATTCAAGGCTGAGTTAGTCAGATTGTTGATTGACAAGGGAGTTGAGGGTTATGTCATAAATTTCTCCACCTCGCTCCTTTAAGACACTCATTAAAACCTATTGCTTTGACAAAGTCTTTTGGCATCTCTCGTAGCATTTCCAGTGTGGCTCAGGGTCATTGTTTGGATAACATTTTTGTGAAGTGGCTCGGTATGTTTTCCTTTGTTAAAGATACAAAAGCAGAGAGGTTTAACAAGGCAATTCCAGATCTTAGGACCGTAGACATCGGACAGTGTAGCCAGCAATGATGGTACAAATAAAATCTGGATGATGAAGACGCTGGAATTGGAAGAACTGATGTTTTCACAGGGTGGTGAGACTGGAGAAGGTTACAGAACTGGGGTGTACCTAGAATCTTGGTAGGCAAAAAGAGGCCATTTAGCCTATTGAGTCTGTACCAACCCTCTGAAGATCATCCCACCAACACCATCCCACCAGTCCCAACTCACATGTGGTTTTTAATCATGGCAAACTTGCTAAGCCTGGACACTACTAACAATTTAGCATGGTCAATCCACCTAACCTGTACATCTTTGGACTGTGGGAGGAAACCAGAGCACCAGGTGGAAATCCACACAGACACAGGGAAAACATGCAAACTTCACATAGACAGTCAACTAAGGCTGGAATCGAATGCAGTTCCTAGCCACTGTGAGGCAACAGTGCTAACCACTGACCACTGTGCCACCCTCTACATTAGCATTACCTTGTCAAGGGCAAATAGAGATAGACAATCAACTTTTGGCCTCACCAGCGATGGCCACATCCCATGAATGAATAAATAAAATGTGGAGTGAAAATGATCCAGGCCACTTCATTCCCTTTTATTTTAAGAAACGAAGACTGCCACGTTGAAGTGTTTATTGGAAGCTTAAATTCTATGGAATGCAAAGGCAATTTATTTAGAGTAAACTAGAATCACTCTTGTCTGTCTGCTGTTCAGAAAAGCAACGTTGACAACTGGTGGCTGATGAAACAGGAGTTAAATGAATGAGAATGGTTGAATGAACATTACAGCAATATAATACTTTCTGAAGTGCGATCGTTGTTGTTATGTAGGTAACAGGGCAGCCAACTTGGCCAGAGCAAAATCTCATGGGACCATTTCCACTGCATTCTGTCCAGTGTCAATGAGAATGAAGCAATTCTAAAGGTATTACAAAGTGTGTTGCAATGACTTGTATTCTATATTCCATTCTGAGGCCAGAGCACAGTCATGGATTTTCTTCCTGTCTACACATCTTTACTAACACTCAAAAAATACTAACTCACAGTCTTCTTAATCTGATCTGTACATGTTTAGCCTGAAGGAAAGAACCCTCATGCTGACATATGGAAAGATCAGATGGAAGACCAAAAACTAGCACTATCTTTCAGCAAAGTAGCTACTTTGTTACAAAAACACATAAAATCAGATATACATTATCAACAGGTTTAAAGTTATATTAAAATTGGTCGCAGAATAACCCCAATCTCATTCAGTGGAGACACAGGTGTAAAGGGCTGAATGGCCTTCTCTTGTTCATGTTCCAATGAAGTGTCACCATTGTTGCCATCCAGATGGCAAATAAGGAGATTTTTTTTAATGCAACAGGTTTTTGTGAACTGCCTGAATCGATGGTGGAGGCAGATTAAATAGGAACGAGCAGAAGGATTACACATTATAGCAAATTGGATTTATATATAAAAATGAAAAGGCCAATGGAGTGGGACTAATTGGCTGCTCTTTCGAAGATTCACTGCAGGCACAATAGAACAGACTGGCCTTCCTCTGTAAGGTCCTCTGCTTTCATAATTTTAAAGCTATTTTATAAAGAAATTTACCAGGATGTTGCCAGGAATGGAGGGTTTGAGTTATAAGGAGAGGCTGGATCGGCTGGGGCTTTTTTCACTGGAGCGTAGGAGGTTGAGGGGTGACCCTTATAGAGATTTGAAAGATAATGAGGGGGATAGATAAGGAAATGGTAGATGTCTTTTAAGTCTGATGAATGGCTCCGGCCTCTCCTGCTCCTCAGATGCTGCCTGACCAACTGTGCTTTTCTAGCAACACACTCTCAACTCTGAACTCCAGCATCTGCAGAACCTCACTGTCTCATGGCAAATGTCTTTTCCCTTGGGTGGAGGATTTCAAGACTAGTGGGTATATTTTTAGTTTAGAGGAGAAAGATTTAAAAAAACCATGAGGGGCAACCTTTTTACAGAGAGACAGCAGTTTGCATGTGGAATGAACGTCCAAAGGAAGTGGCAAATGTGGGTACAGTTACAGCATTTAAAAAAGTACATGAATAAGAAATGTCTGGAAAAATCTGGGCCAGGAGCAGGCAGGTGGGATTAGTTTAGTTTGGGATTATGTTCGGCATGCACTGGTTGGACCGAAGAGTCTGTATGACTCTATTAGTTTTGCCCATTGCCCAATCTGCTTTTGTGAGCAGATTTTATTGAACTAAAGCTCAAAAGGCAGTCAGCATAAAATCCTAACCACATTTTCCATCTAAATGGATTCAATAATTATCTCAGAATAAAATTCAGAAGAAAGATTGCAGGTGAGAAGAATTAACCAAGTGTCAAAGCAAAAGAGTTCTTTAGAGGCATGGACTTTTCTCTTGTTAGACAGAGCGCTGAAGGTGCATAAGCATTTCTTTCGTATTTGTAAAATAAAATGATAGGAGAGGGAGAGAATAAAGGTTTATCAAAGGCTTTTAACTTGCGCTCCAGGCTAACAGCTTATAAAAGACATCAGATCACTGAGACTAGACTGAGGCTTTTTCTCACCTAGCAATGTCACAGAAAAATTTCTTGGCTTGTATTTTTCTCCCCAAAGAGGCTGTCATTTAAGAAACATGAGCTTGCTGGCAGTAACTGTCAAATCATAATGGTTTTGTCTTAAGGGGGTACAAAGGGATTAAAATCTCTCAGAGGTTTCAGCATCAGGCTACATACAGACAATAACTCGACTCCTTCAATGCTCCCTCTCCAGACTCTAATCTTCAAGTTGACATTCTTGGGTGCGAAGTCAAGAATTATCTTCATGTTATCAACACCACACATTTCTACAGGGTTTTTTTAACCTGGTAGAAACTAAAACTAAACTATTGCCCCTAGCGTACCTTTCACCATCTCTTTACATTTTCAATGCTCATGATGCCTAGAAGTTAAATGATTAAGGACAGAGAAAAAGAGAGAGAGAGAGAGAGAGAGAGCAAGCGAAAAATCACACAAACATATTGATGTGTATAAAACTGTCATTCTCCCATTGATCTAGCATTGGGTTTTTGATTACAGTGAAGTAACTTTAAAATTGGATTAAAAGTGTGAGCTATTGTCCTCTCTCCCTTTTCCCAGCTCGTATACAGGGCAGACACGGAGGTAGACATGTGCAATCAAAACAAAATTGTGAGTAGTCGATGTGAGGCACAGAAAGAAAAAAATAAAAGAATGTGCATTCATATAGAGCCTTTCACATCATAAGGCAACACATAACCACTTTCCGAAGTGCTGACACCTCAGTAATGTGGAAAACGCCACAGCCAATTTGTGTGCAACTATATTCCACAGATGATAATGTGGCAATGATCAGATATTTGATTTGATTTATTCTTGTTACATGTATCTAAGTACAGCGAAAAGTTTTGTTTTGCATGCGGTATAGACAGGTCCTACCTCCAAAGACAGACAGATCATAGGGTGAACAGAGCAAGGTATACAAAGTTAGAGTTGCATAGGAGATGCACAAAAGCAAGATCAGCATTAGACTTGAAATTTGAGAGGTCCATTCAGCAGTCTAATAACAGCGGGGAAGAAGCTGTTCTTGAACCTGTTGGAACATGTGTTTAAGCTTTTGCATCTTTTGCCTGATGGGAGAGGGTGGAAGAGACTATAACCAGGGCAGGAGGGGTCTTTGATGATGTTGGCTGCTTTCCACAGCAACAAGAAGTACAGACGGAGTCAATGGATGGAAGGTTGGCTGATGCGACAGTCTGGGCTGTGTCCACTACTCTCTGTAGTTTTGTACGGTCCTGGGCAGAGCAGTTGCTGTACTAAGCCGTCATGCATCCAATTAGAATGCTTTCTATGGTGCATCTGAAAAGGTTGGTGAGTGTCCTTGTGAACATGCTGAATCTCCTTAGTCTCCTGAGGAAGAAGAGGCATTGTTGTGTTTTCTTGACCGTCATGTCTATGAGGGTGATAGTTAATTTCACCAACGTAGCAATAGCCTTGCAGAGTTTGGTATGTGAGCTGCCTGATATTTGTCTCCTTGATTTGAAAATGGTCTCAATGTCAACATCATGAGGTTTCTACTGACCAGGACCTGAACTGCACCAACCACATAAATACCATGGTGTCAAGTGTTGAGTCATAGAGTTGTACAGCATGGAAACAGACCCTCCGGTCCAACTCATTTATGAAGTAGGTCAGAGGTTCGGAATTCTGTGGCAAATAACTCACATCCTGTTTCTTAAACCCTGTGCATTATCTACAGCATTGTGGCCAGCATTTTCTATGTTTACTCCAGATTTCTAGCATCCAAAGGACTTTGCTTTTATTACACTGAGATACGAGTTTCAATTTTTCCTGGCAGTATGTATTTGCACCGCATTCTTTCCGATGTTATTTTAATAAAAATAGTTCAATGGTTTGTTGAAGGTTAATAATATAAAAGCACTCTTTAAAGCTCTTGAGGATAGTTCAGTGCTTTGGAACTAAAGAATGGAAGAGGGAAAGAAAATGGTTACTACTAGCAACAAGATGTTAATGACATAGGGATATAGAAAATCAGAACCATCCAGAAGGAAGCAGACAGTGTGCAAGTTTCAGTCAGAGAGATGTCCTTAATAGTAGTAATTTCAGCTGCTTCATCAATGATCTGCCCCCTATCATAAGATCAGAAGTGAGGATGTTCACCGACGATTACACAATGATCAGCGCTGTTCATGATTCCTCAGCTACTGAAGCAATCCATGTCCAAATGCAGCAAGACCTGGCAGCAATATAGGCAGGTCTGAGATCAACTTGTCCAGTATTACCATCAGCCGGGATCATAGCAACGGCTGTCAAAGTGTTAACACGAGACATATGAGACAAAAGAAAAAGCATTTTTAAAATCAACCTGTTCAGAGTTACTATCACACACTTCTGGAGCAGGTGAGACTTGAACCCGGGCCTCCCAGCCTAGGGGTAAGGACACT
Source organism: Chiloscyllium plagiosum (assembly GCF_004010195.1). Lineage (NCBI taxonomy): Eukaryota > Metazoa > Chordata > Chondrichthyes > Orectolobiformes > Hemiscylliidae > Chiloscyllium > Chiloscyllium plagiosum. The sequence continues at coordinate 50,045,450 of NC_057731.1, read as the reverse complement.
ACACCCTTAACACAATGACCAGTGCATTGGCAGAGAGTTAACCATGTAAAGTTATTGTGATCTGCAGGTCTCCAGTCAATGGCATTAATAAGTGAGAATTTGAGAGGGGCGCTATAACATGTACTAACATCTGCCCCCATTATCCAGTCTGCATTCCCATTTACCCATAAGGGCTGTTAAACCTTGTGACAGTTAAATGTCAGGACCTACTGGAAAGTAAATCATTGGGTTGGACTAAAGTAACTCAATCCTCCAGTACAGAGACACCAGGAGCATGAGTGGACCAATTGCCCATCGAATGTGTGGGAGAGAGATAAAAGAGAGAGTGGGAGTAATCGGTGAGAAGAGACGACTGAGTGATTCAGCAGGCCTTTTTTGTAATATTTAAAGTTTATTAGAAATGCTTCTCCTTACAGCTATAAAAACATTTCTAGAGATTTGAACCTTTCAATGTTCATGGAAAGATGAAAATGACACTCAAGGCAGAAGTCAGCTGTTCAGCCCATTGACCAGATCTTGAATTAGACTGAAAACCATTTTTCTATAGATCTATAAACATAATAGCACACAGGGAGACAGTTAGCCCCTGCAGTTTGCAGATTATATATTGAAGCTTGGCATGGACGAGTTGGACTGAAGAGTCTGTGCTGTACATCTCGATGACTCTATTATTTCCAAACATGGGCCATCTTTTCAGCTTACTCCATGAGCTGTCTTTTTGATGGCCAGAGGACATTTTGTAAGGCAGATGCATCATCATTTGCACATCGAAGGAACTTGTTCCCTTAAGACTGTTGATTCCTTGAAAGATTTGGATCCTTCTCTGTTCATTAATTAGATGGGAGTGCCTTCGGGGGTCTTACTTCATCCTGGAACCTGCCCTCATTTGCCATGACAAGTAGAACCGCCTTTCTAGATTTTGATTAGTTCCCTTTGTTGCAGTTCTACCCCAAGCTGAGTGCAGGTCATTTTTAGCATCGCCAAGACTAAGAAGTTAAACTCAGGTTCCATCTGCCCCCTCAGGTGGACATTAAGGATTTCACGGCCCAATGTGGTAGAAAAACAGGAAATTCTTGCTGGTGTCTTGCCCAATATCGCAACACAGATATCATTGAGAAACAGATTCTCTGTTCAAATCACATTATTGCCTGTGGGAGCTTTTGTTCGAATTGCTTGTCATTTCTCCAACATTGCAACAACTTCAAAAGTTCTTAATTGACTGCAAGGCATTTTGGAACTCAGTGATTTTATGAATGTTTGATATAAATGCATACCTTTATTTCTTTCAGGCATAGCTTGGAATTGGCATTTTATTCAGACCTGTAATTATGTTGCAGATTTCACTGCAAACCTAACTGCATTTAACTAATCCGTTGTAATGACATTATAAAGTGATTTTAAAAAATTGACGCACATTTCTTTTCACAGTTTGTGTTTCTGCCCATTGTACTAGACTTTACTCAATGGTAGCATTCCTATCTCCTTGTCAGAAAACACTAGAAACTTGAGCACAAAATTGAGCCTACACTATGATGTAATGTGGAGGTTGGTGGGTGTGGACAGAAAGGCTGCAATGTTGAAAAGTTCGTATTTCAGATGAGACTTTAAACAAGACTCTTTCTGCTATCTCCTCTGGACATAAAATGGTCAAATGTGAAGTCGAGCAGGGGTTTTAAGAATCCTCACTGAGCCCTGCACGGATTAAATTCAGAGGTATGAATTGGAATACTTAATTCAATGGCAAATCAAGCAGAGAAAAAGAATGCAATGAGAAAAGAAGATGGGATTAAGAAAGAGATAAATTAGAATAAATACAGTTTTGCTTTCCTTAGTAAAGAAAGAACATCATCACTTTAGAAGCAAATACAGAGAATGATGGAGAAACTCAGCAAATTTGTTGCAAGTTCTGAAATCACATTTAAAAATGGGAGCTGCCACCATATAAACATTACTATTTTCTGGCAATGGTGACATTGTATACTCATTTGCCCATCATCCTGTTCCGTGGTCTGTAGAGAAATACCTTTGCTCTGAGCAGTTTTGCACCTCTGCTTCTGAATATTTTTCTCAAGAATAGCAAATTATAATAAGAGTAAAGTTATTATCACAAAAAAGGACAGAAGCTATGACTTTGAAATAGGGACTACATTACCACTGCACACCTTATCTAATTACCTCCCAACACCTGATCTCTGTTTCAGCAACCCGTACAGATCACTCCTCATGTGAAATGTCAGAGATGGTTGTGTCTTATACTTAACTGTCCAACCCAAGGCACTACACTCCAAATAGTCAAAAGAACTGGAAAGGAATAAAAACAAAGTCAGTTATTTCCTTCTTTTTTTTGCTGACCATGATGACTTGGGCTCTATCCAAGGGCAAAGGTCAAGGATTTTAAAGCAGCTGCTTCTAATTGGCTGCAGGTTATGACTATTCAGATCATTGCACCAAAGGGGTAAGCTGCACAGTGGCCTCAAAGAGAAAAGACAGCTGCCCCATATAGGCTAAACATCAAACCCATACCATACATCCCAAACTACCCACAAGCAATACAAAAAAATCTATTCATATTTTAGAAGTGTTGCCATGCTGTGTACGTTTAGAATTTGCTTCATCTTTAAGAGTGTTCTCTGGCCTAAGGCAAGTCCCTGGTGATAAGCCACTCAGAGCAGAGTGTCCCAGATCGAAATCCTGTCTTTTGCTAGGGCATGTATAATTCTGGGAGGGGGACATGAATGGTCTTGTTTGCTATCTGTCAGTGTCCAATGTTCTGACTGAAGTGAAATTGTGTGGGTGTGATAATGCAATACGAAGAAAACCCATTGTGATGCCTCTGACAATTGAATAGCATGCTAGCCCTGTCTAGTGTTGCTTCATAATTCAGTGAGCACAGTTGGCTGGCTGGTTTGTAATTCACAGTGATACCACCAGTACAGATTCAGTTGAGGTCACCATGAAGACTCTGACTTCTCAGTCTCACCCATTGCCTGTGGTGTGCTGACCCTTAGGTTAAACTCACCACCCATTCTCCCTCTCCAACAACAGAGCACTCTCTGGTCAGATCCATGTCATTTGTACCTGCCCCACGTGAGCTCCTTTATATCATGTTACCCTGTCGATTTAACCTTCCATTGTGGGATATTTAAGAACAGTTTTCAGCTTTATTTTACTTGTCTTTCAACAGCAGTTTTACTGACTATTAAATCGACAGTTAGGATTATGTGTAATTTTACATCAGAAAGTTGTACAATGTTGATAATTTACAGGGGGCAGTTCCAGGCCTTTGTTTTTGAGGGCTATGTAGGCACAGAGACAAAAGACTCAGCACTCACATGTAATGCTATTTTTCACAAATACACTCACCCAATATAAAGCCTCAAATGTCAGTAAATATTATAAATAGTGATGAGGTCAAAGGACTGTATAGTTGGATTCTCGATTTGGGTTTCAACACCACGGGGAAATGCATACTAGTAAATTTTGTGCTAAGCAGTTAAAATTAATGTGCCTGCAAATTTGTAAGTTTTCCTTCAGCCGTATAGATTTTGATCAGGTACAAATGCTAAATGGCAACAATTCCCAAATACCCAAGCCCATGAGCACAAATAGGATTATGTTGCCTGGCTTTGAAGGCCAGCTTGTTAGGTCATGGGCCTGCAGTTCAGACACCCTTGTGTTGTAGTTTTGTTAATAAAATCTCCAAGCAGCTGTGTGCACCACCAAGCTCATCCTCTCTCTGTTGCTCTCCTCTTGTTACACCTGTCGACTGCACTCCTATTCCCACGTGTCAAGACCCCTGCTCCCCTCTGTGTTTTCCACCTTGCAAACAATATTTGTTGGTGACCTGGGATCAAAGCATTTGACACCTTTAAATCTCCCTGGGGAGTCAATTAACTGAGGGTCCTTGTGCCTTCATCACCTCTCCATATAGTTTATAGTTTAGGGCAGTCACAGGAGCGGAATGCATTACAGCTTCCTGTCATTTCCTCGACTTCTGCTGTAGGCATCCACCAAGCTGATCAGACCCGTAATTGCTGGTACATAATTCATCCCAAAATATAGCCAACATTGACTTTATAGTTTTATTACTTACAGAGTGTTTCTAATGTAATAAATCTGCCAGAATTAAGATAAAAGGGGAGGGGGGAGTGAAGGGAGTGAGTTGTGGGATTGGCATTTGCTGGCAAATGACACTGAGGACAAGGATGATGGAAAATGCTTAGAATGCAACCATTCCCGATTGCAAAGTACTGCAAGACGTGGAGTTCAAACGAAAAAAGTAGTCACTACAGTCCCACCAGACCATAGGGCTGGTCTCTCATTAGAGAGAGAGAGATGACTGTTGGTTGTTTAATCTGAGGACTACCATGCCTCAGGCAAGGGGAGAGTTTGAGAAGGAGAATCCATTGTGGTTACCTCAGCCAGTGTGGGAATTGAACCCACACTATTGGTGTTTCTCTCTGTAGAGAATAGCCCAAGTGTGTTAGGTAAGTATTTCTGCTATTTTGAGAGTTTTAGTGTTGCTGGGGTTAAGGTTGGTGACAAAGCCAGCCTTAGAGATAAACTGAATGTAGTAATACGTAATTCGGTTCATGTCAAAACCATTTCTTTCTTTGTCCACCTTTCTCCTCCTAAACAATGATGAAATATCCAACATCTTATTCTATCCTATAATTTCTGTAATGGAAGCTTTAATGGGGGGAAGGAAAGCACTGTCCTCAGTCGTCAATATCCCACATCCATCTGAGCAAGAAGTGAGTGACACCATCCAGGGCAAGCAGCCCACTTAACTGGCACCACATCCACAAACATCCACTCCTTTCATCACAGACCCTCAGTAGCAGCATTCTGTAATGCCTATGAGTTGGACTGCAAAATTCATCAAGCCTCCTTAGACAGCACCTTCCAAACCCATGACTACTTCCATCTAGAAGGACAAGGGAAGCAGATACATGGGAAGACCACCACTTGTAATTTCCCCTGCAAACCACTCACCATCCTGACTTGGAAATATGTCACCGTTCCTTTGCTGTTGCTGGGTCAAAATCCTGGGACTCCTTGGATTGAAGACAGGAAGTCATATGGCGAAATGTCCAGGAATGCCTTCAACCAAAACTGGCTACATTAGCCGAGATACTGTTGGAAGGCCCAATTAAACTCTATCCCATATACCATTATTTATGTGGGAGGTGAAGAATCTAGAAGAAGCCCCTTTTATTTAGTTAAACCAACTTCGCAGGTCATAAATTGGGAAGGGGGTCCAGATCTAACTCTTTATGAACTATTATCATTCACCTTTGTAGCAACGCTGTCACACAGTGTTGAGTACATAGCTCTCCTCTTGGACAGGCATGTTGTTTTTTTCAATCCATCAGTAAGCTTCTTTCAGATTTCTTGCTGATAATCACATTCTGTCTATGCTGCCGCCTCCTCATCTGTTCCATTTGCCTGCAGTCTATCCTGGCTGGGTCACGGTATGTTAATAATCAATAACCCTTTCAACATCACCCACTACTTGTTCCGCCTTCCACAGGCGATAGCATCTCCCACTGTAAACACCAGAACAGGCACTTCATAAATAGACGCACACTCTAGAAATTGTCAGCAGACTGACAGCAACTTAACTCTTTGGGTGCTGTAGGTAAAATAATAGCGATTTCGCATTGGGATTCAGGGGAAATGAGAATGTTAATGCTGGGGAAGGGAATCTTGATTTTGTTTAAGTCTCACCTGGTCCCTCAACACCAGCTCCATCGCCAAGAAAGCCCAGCAGCATTTCTATTTTCTGTGTAGGTTGAGGAAAGCCCACCTTCCACCCCCCATCCTTACCACATTCCACAGAGGTTTCGTTGAGAGTACCCTGAGTTGCTGCATCACTGCCTGGTTCAGGAATTGCATTGTCTCAGATCGTCAGACCCGACAACAGATACTGAGGACCACTGATCATCAGGGGATCATCGGGGTCTCTCTTCCCTCATTACAGACATTTACTCCACACGCTGTATCTGAAAGACTGAGATCATTGTGGAAGACCCCACACACCCCTCACTCAAACTTTTCTCCCTCCCGCCAACTGGCAGAAGATACCAAATCGTTCAGTCTCTCACGGCCAGACTGTGCAACAGTTTTTTCCCTCTGGCCATCAGGCTCCTTAGCACTGTACGATCAAACTATATTCCATCTGAAACTCTTTGCATGACTTTGAATTGCTGTTAGACTAATGTTTTATTAATTATGATTCCTTTATTACACTGTCATTTGTACACCTCTGTGCCTATTGCCTAGATGTGTCAGGAATTACTGAGCTGTCTTGTGTGATTTGAACTTCTTATGCATTTCATGCCGCACTTCGTATGCTCATGTAGTTTGTGCTATCCATGTAGCACCTTGGTCCTGGAGGAATGCTGTCTCGTTTTACATATGTCTCAGTTGTATATGGTAGAAATGACAAATAAAGCTACTCTTAACTCGACTTGACTCTTGAGTCAGGTTTGTGATGTCTTCGCTGTAAGTAAGGGGTCTTCAGGTAGCCTTGAGCAGTGGGTAATGCTTTGAGTCAGTAGGTTGTGGCTGCAAGACACATTCCAGCGACTCGATCACAAATTCTACATTTGAATTACAACGCACTATTGGATGCTGCATTTCTGGAAAGTGTTGCTGTTTGGATGAGATATTAAACTGAGGCCCTGCCTTCCATCTTAGTTGAACATAAGAAGGCACTATTTGAACAAAGAAGACAAGAGTTCTACCCAGTGTCCTATTAAGGGGATTAGGGGTTACAGGGAGAATGAAGTAGAGAAACATATCAGCCATGATTGAATGGCAGAGCAGACACGAGGGGCTGAATGGCCTAAATCTGCTCCTTATCATCTTATTTTACAGTTTAATGGTCAATATGTATCCCCCATACTAGCTAACATCATTACTGCATTTTTTTTTGTGAGATCTTGCTTTGAGTGAATTGGTTGTTGCTTTTCCTACATTACGACAATGACTGTACTTCAAAAATGATTACCGACTGCCCATTTCCCAAGTTAAAAGCTTTTTGGTGTGGTTACCAATGGCCGGATTATTGGTGGGTTGCTGCTGATTGGCAGGCAGCTGGTAAATGGCTTGTGATTGCCATTCGCCCCGTTTCACTGGTGGTATCCTGTGATCTCATAGGGAACTTAGGATGGGATACTGGGAGAAATCACTATTGAATGACTGCTAATTATGTTTTAGACCTAGTAACCAGGGTTGGCTTCTCTTGGTGTGATCTCAGGAGTGAAGACTGACCTGGAGGATAATGCACAGGAGGATGACTGTTTTTTGTGGAACCATCATTGGAGCATAAGTCAGTGTTTTAATGAATGGAAAAGAATGACTCATCTCAGAACGTTTCAGTTACTGGGGGATCTTGAACAATGTTCTATTCCAGGCTGAATGTAGACACTCCAACAAGATGCCAGGATTACTAGTTCGTTTATAAAACCAAGACACATCAGCTAGAGAGGGAATTATATGGGAATATTATTCAGTGTCTGGGGGAAGGATCACACAGCATGAGATATGTATAGGGAAATTGAGCTGGCTGGATGTAAAAATATGTTTTCCTGAATCCTGCATCTAAATAATTGCATCTTGCACTGAAAGGTTCACTCCCGCTGTCTCCTGATGTGACCCATCAGCTGCACTGTACCCCCTTAACAAACTAGCAGAGCCTAAAAAAAGTTCACTCCTGCCAATTTCTGAACACAGGTGGGGATGGCCAGTAAAATGCCAACCTCACCAGTGTGACCCAGATAGTGAGAATTCATTTAAAGAAGGGTGGAAAATACTCTTACCGTGGAATCAAATGTGATGAAGATCCTGTAGAATCGTGTTAAAAATGAGCAATACTGTTCAAACATACCTCTTCCCATTTTCTACATGATCAACATGTTCCCTTTAATGGATTCTTTTGGCCATGAGCAGTTTGAGCAGGGAATTGGATTGAAATGGATATCTCCAGCTTTGACAGATACAGTGAGGCAAAAGTGGCCTATTGCTCTGCTGTAACTGCAGTGACTTTTCATAGAAACCTAGAAAATATGAGCAGGAGTAGGCCGTTTGGCCCTTTAAAAGCTGTTCCACCACTCATTATAATCGTTGCTGATCATCCAACTCAATAGCCTGTTCCTGCTTTTCTCTCATATCCTTTGTGGTTCTTTTAGCCCCGAGTGCTATGTCCAACTCCTTCTTAAAATTGTACAGTGTTTTGCACTTGACTACTTTTTGTGGTAACAAATACCACAGGTCACCACTCTCTGGGTGAAGACATTTCTCCTTATCTCAGTCCTAAATGGTTTATCCCATCTACTGTCCATTGGACAGGCTGAATGAGTGGGCAAATGCATGGCAGATGCAGTATAATGTGGATAAATGTGAGGTTATCCACACTGGGAGCAAAAAGCAGGAAGAAGGAGTATTATCTGAGTGGTTATAAATTGAAAGAGGAGGATATGCAATGATACCTGAGTGCTCCTGTACAACAGTCGCTGAAAGTAAGCATGCAGGTGGTGGAGAAGGTAAATGGCATGTTGGTCTTCATAGCAAGAGGATTAAGGAGCCGGGGTGTCTTGTTGCAATTGTACAGGGCCTTGCTGAGACCACACCTCGACTTTGTGATCTCTAAACGTCCTCCTCCTGACTACAGATGTAATCCACCAGAAACAATGCTTGAAATATATATCCTGGTTGCATGTCCTTGAATTACTGCTACATTTGATTAAAAGTGTAAGGAACTGACTGACTGGAAGTCTTCATCCTGTCTCATCGAGCTGTTCATTTTCCTCTGTACTCTGATCAACAGCAGGGACAACCTAGTAAAACATCATTAACCAGAAGAGCTGTTATAATAAACCGATTGTAGAAAATGTTGATTCCAGAAACATTCCTCACATTTTTATTTTCTTTCTTTCTCTCTATTACCTCATATTTATGTATTTTTCTTTACCAGACAGCTGGCTGGAAGAGTTGGGACTGGCTTTGAGTCAACTGTCAAACATTAATCGCATCCCAGAGCATCAGATGTATGAGGTATTTCGGCAGAATCTGTTTGAAACTTTCATTCATATTTACACAATGTGTGTATATGAATGAACACTGGGAGGATTATAACACTCCTGAGACCCTCGACGTTACCAATCCTATGTTCAGCTGCCATGATTTAGTCATTCCCTTTGTGACGTTAGTCTAAAAGAAAGTACTCAGGTGTAACACCTGAAGTATAAAGGTTGTGCAAAATGATTTCCTTCTCTCCTGGATGAACATGGTGTGATACACAGGGGTAACTCTCAGGTGCAGGTGTGGTTATACCACAACAACAACTTCCATTTATATATCACCTTTAACAAAACAAACTATTGCATGCAATAAAGACTGTTAAGCGGGAAAAGGTTTGTTGTGAAACAGAGATCTCTGAACTTCATGTAGAATGCTACAAGGGTATAATACTCATTAGGATGTGTTCTAAGGAGGGTTCAGTAAAATAGATCAAATAAAACATTACCTCAATTTTTGATAAACTGCATTCAGTCTTGGTTCCCTCCGCATAAGGCCCAGGAAAAAGTTTAGTGGTAGATTAGAGGGGGGTGCTCGATTGATAATTACAGCGAAATTGCAATGAGTCAAATTCAGATAACTCCAAACTCTTGTTGTGATAAAGTTTCTGTTTGCCATCAGAAAGGGAAATCCAAAAATAGGATGCCCCTGATAAATCATAGTTCCACATTGCTAACACCAGGGTAATCTAACTTATTTATACTTGTCATTTGACCATACTACCCGTTGAGCAGAATTAGGCTGTGGTCGAACATAAAATCATGGGCAAGCCATCATTTGACATTGAGATTTTGCTGTGAAAGGACATTCCAACCCATTCCAAAACTCTGCAGTTCAAGCAGAGAATGACCCCGTCTTTGGTCCAAATCTGCAGGAAACGGGAGTTGCCCTGCCAAAGATGCTGGCCCACAGGCAGTTCACCGACAGAATGATGCAGAGACGTGGGCTAAATGCACAACAGAATGGCACCAAGGATCTGACAGACCAGACAAAAGGAGATGTGCTGCATTCCTCAACTGAGGAGCCCAAGGAAGCTGATGACCCTGGAAGCTCTGATCAATAGCTGCTGCTCACGCACCTTCTTCCCCAGCTGAAGTTGCAAAGATTGTACAGATGCTCCAGGATTTCACTGCAGCATGAAGACAGGGAGAAGATGTCTCAATACTTTGATGATCTGGTAGGCCATAACCCTCTTGTTGAAAGACAGTGTTCTCAGTGGAGAAAGATTACAGAGTTTCGGATCTAACTCTGATGTCTTACAGTACAAGATTAGGCCATTATAATGTGTGAAGAAATTAATAAAAAAAAGACATTTTCACATATTTTTGCTGGAAAGGTACAAACCATCGCTTAGGCCACAACTAGAGTATTGCGTGCAGTTCTGGAATCCACTTTACAGGAGGGATGTGGTAGCATTGGAGAGCGTGCAGAAACAATTTACAGGATGTTACCTGGACTGGAGAGTTTCCGTTATTAGATCAGATTCCCTACAGTGTGGAAACAGGCCCTTCGGCCCAACCAGTTCACACCGACCCTCCGAAGACTAACACACTTAGAACCATTTCCCTCTGACTACTGCACCTAACACTATGTGCAATTTAGCATGGCCAGTTCACCTGACCTGTACATCTTTGGACTGTGGAAGGAAACTGGAGGAAACCCACGCAGACACGGGGAGAATGTGTAAACTCCACACAGACAGTTGCCCGAGGCTGGAATCGAACCTTGGGTTCCTGGTGCTGTTAGGCAGCAGTGCCAACCACTGCCATTATGAAGAGAGATTGGACACACTGGGGTTGTTTTCCTTAGAGCAGAGGAGACTGAGAGGGGACAAGATTAAGATGTATAAAGATGTATAAAATTATGAGGGGCATAAATTATGAGGGTAAGGGGTGGGATGTTTAGGGGGTAAATGTGAGGACAAAATTTTTTCCTGGGGATTTGGAAATCTGGAACTCATTTCCCATAAGGATGATGGAGGCAGAAACTCTCATATTATTTAAATATTTAGGTGTCCCCTTGCAATGCCAAGGTATACAGGGCTATAAGGCCAAATGCTGGAAGACAGGATTAGAATAGTTAAATGGCTTTTTTTGCTTGGTGCAGACTTGATGGGCTGAAGGGCCTTTTTTTGTGCTCGATGGCTCTATTTACTGTGTCTCTGTGTTTGTATTTGTTTTTACTCTGAGATGGTGTGTGTTTGTAGGTGAATCATGTCTCATAGGCAACTCCGTGGCTATCCTAAAGCTCCACGTAACACAGGTTTGTGGAAGGCCCCCATGATTCAACTTATCGCAATCTTACTGGAACTTAAAGTGCTTTCATTCCCACACCCAGTCAGAGAGCCATTTTGTTTCAGATGATAGAACTGGAATATTTGATTGAGATCTTTAACATAATGAAGGGGGAATTAGACTGTAACCTCATGGATGAATAAAACCTGAAAGAACTGCGGATGATGTAAAGCAGAAACAGGAACAGAAATTACTGGAAAAGCTCAACAGATCTGGCAGTGTCTGTGGAGAGAAATCAGAGTTAACATCTTGGGCCCAGTGTCCCTTCCTCAGAAGTGATTATAGCTAGGAAAGTGTAGCAGAAGATAGGGCATAAGGAGTAAACGATAGGTGGGAATAGAGCCCTGAGAGGGAGAGAGAAACAGTTGGACAGACAAAGAAGTGCGTAACGATCAGGTTAGGAGGGTGAATGGCTGTTATTGGGGACTGTTAGTGGCTAACAATGGATTGTGTGTAATAGCAGACTACCTGATGTGTGGGAGTTGATTAAGGACATGGGAAAGATCAAGGCCAGAACGACTCAGGCGACTGACTGTGTGGAGTTTGTACATTCTCCCCGTGTCTGCGTGGGTTTCTTCCGAGTGCTCGGGTTTCCTCCCACAGTCCAAAGATGTGCAGGTCAGGTGAATTGGCCATGCTAAATTGCCCATAGTGTTAGGTGAAGGGGTAAATGTAGGGGAATGGGTGGGTTGCGCTTCGGCGGGTTGGTGTGGACTTGTTGGGCCGAAGGGCCTGTTTCCACACTGTAAGTAATCTAATCTAAACTTTAATCTAAGCTTTAAGTTGCTGAATTCGATATGGAGTCCAGAAGGCTGGAGGGTCCCCAAGTGGAAAATGAGGTGCTGTTTCTCCAGCTTAAGCTGAGCTTCGCTGGAGCACTGCAGCAAGCCTGAGACAGAGATGTTGGCCAGGGAACAGGGTGGGGTGTTGAAGTGGCAGGCAACTGGAAGCTCAGGATCTTTTTTGCAGACAGAGCATAGGTGTTCTGCAAAGCAATCACCCAGTCTATCCTTATCCTTATGAATAAACTAATTGAATCCACTGTTAGTAAGAACCAGGAGAGTGCACATAGGTCAGGTGTGCACAGGACTTGGTTACATATTAGAAAACATTTCTTTTGTTGGAAGATCATCGATCTTTGGCATCATTCATCAGTATGATATCATTTGGTTTGATGCCACACTCTGTGTTTGGGTTCTTTACAGACTGGTCAAGGAGAAGCTAGATTCACTGTTTTCAGGCTTAGGCTTCAAAGTAATGCTATGTACTTTCCACTAAGGCTTAATGCTGCGATAGCGACTGACATATCAGGTTCTGAATTATAATTGCATTAGGATTAATCTCCCTTATGTGCTTGTCCATGTGCTGTCTGTTTCTTCGAGTGAGACTAACTTTACCTCCTTATCAAACAGATCCTTCTAGTCACAGTACAGTATTCTATTATTGCAGTGTTGCAGTCTTCTTACAGTGTTCTAACTCTGCGCATATTGTGATATTTATATTCAGTGATGTGCAGCTCTGTGACACCATCACAATGTTCCTCCAGGGTCCTAACTTTTTACAGGACAATCAGTTCATTCATAGGATATGCATTTGCTACAAATGTACAAACAAAAACTCAAAAAGGTTTGCAAATATGACTAATATCACACTATAAAAGGATTCTGGGGCAATGTGCCTCAAGTTTGCTATGGTTCAATTGACCTTGTTTGATCATCTTTATGGGTAAGGGATTTGCCAATTATTTCCCCCTCTGTAAATTGGCCAGGAGATGTTTTCCCTGATTTATGCTTCTCTCAGCAGTTGCAGGATTGATTAGCGAGGGTGGGGAGTGTTCAAGATCAGGATGCTCAGATGCATCAAGACCATAAAGGGGTGCTGTTGATTTTGAAGGTTAGTGTTGTCAGTTACTTAATATAGACAATTCAATGATTTATAGCAACTTTCTGATAGTTTTGCAACTCATCACGTGCTACTCACCCCCTGCTCCCCCAACCCAATCCCACCCCCATCTTGTACCCTCCCTAAATCTGATCTCATCCCAACTCCTATGTCCTTATCCTAACCCATACTGAGTTCAGTTCACCCATTACCCCTGCGCTACATAGCCTATGTTAGCTCCAGGTCCATTAATGCCTCAAATGTAGAAATCTAATTCTAGTATACAAATGCCCCATGTCCCACTCTCTTTCTCTGTAATCTCCTTTGGCCGAATGCCTCCGATTCTGGCTGATTATCTATCTCAGTCTCCTTCACTCATGGACACTGGTGGCTATCCCTTCCAAAACCTATTTGCCTCTTTACTGCTTTCTCCTCCTTAAAACCTACTTTCTTGTCCCAGCTTTTATCTAATATTGCCTTTGAAAATCAATGTTAATTTTGCTTGACTGATTATTTTTCTCTTGTTCACAGGAATGTAATTTTAAAATGGAAATGCTAACATCTAGGAACCAAACAGCACAGGTGTGAAGGAATAATAAAGTACAAAAGAGCATGAAGTTTGAGGAGGAAACCAAATTTAAAACCGTTATTCATATAAGAAAATGTGAGCATGGTGAATGCATTAAGCATAGAGTCATAGAGATATACAGCATAGAAACAGACCCTTCAGTTTAAATTCATTCTTCCAGAGGTACACAGGGTAGTGAAGAAGACATTGGTACGCTTGCCTTCATCAGTCAGAGCTGAAAAGTATGGTGCTGGAAAAGCACAGCAAGTCAGGCAGCATCCGAGGAGCAGGAGAATTAACTTTTTGGGCATAAGCCCTTCATCAAGAATGTGTCAGAGCTTTGAGTACAGGAGTTAAAATGTTGTGTTACAGCTGTACAAGACAATAAGGCCACATTTGGAGTACTGCATACATTTCTGGTCACCCAGCTATAGGAAGGATGTTATGAAACTGGAAAGAATGCAAAATAGATTTACAAGACGTTATTGAGACTGGAGGGTTTGAGTTATGAGGAAAGGCTGAATAGGTTGCAACTTTTTCCCTGGAGAATAGGAGGATGAGGGGTCATCTTACAGAGGTTTATAAAATCATGAGGGCCATAGATAAAGTGATTAGTCAAAGTCTTTTTCCTGGGGTAGCAGAGTCCAAAACCAGAGGGAGAGAGGGGAGAGGGGGGAAAGGTGAGAGGGGAAAGATTTAAAAGGGACCTGAGGAGCAACATTTTCATATAAAATGTGGTGCATGTATGGAACAAACTGCTAGTGGAAGTAGTAGAGGTGGGTACAATCACAATATTTTAAAGACATTTAGACAGTACATGGATAGTAAAGGTTCAGAGGGATATGGGCCAAATAGGATTAGTTTACGCAAGGTTTGTGAAGGTTTAGGGTGTAGGTTTGCTCGCTGAGCTGTAGGTTTGATATCCAGACCTTTCATTACCTGGCTAGGTAACATCATCAGTGGTGACCTCCAAGTGAAGCAAAGCTGTTGTCTCCTGCTTTCTATTTATATCTTTCTCCTGGATGGGGTTCCTGGGGTTTTTGGTGATGTCATTTCCTGTTCGTGTTCTGAGGGGTTGATAGATGGCATCTAGATCTATGTGCTTGTTTATGGCGTTGTGGTTGGAGTGCCAGGCCTCTAGGAATTCTCTGGCATGTCTTTGCTTAGCCTGTCCCAGGATTGATGTGTTGTCCCAGTTGAAATGGTGGTTTTTTTCATCCGAGTGTGGGGCTACAAGGGAGAGAGGGTCGTGTCTTTTTGTGGCTAGCTGGTGTTCATGAATCCTGGTGGCTAACTTTCTTCCTGTTTGTCCTACGTAGTATTTGAGGCAGTCCTTGCATGGAATTTTGTAGATGACGTTGGTTTTGTCCATGGGTTGTACTGGGTCTTTTAAGTTTGTTAGTTTTTGTTTGAGAGTGTTGGTGGGTTTGTGTGCTACTAGGATTCCAAGGGGTCTCAGTAGTCTGGCTGTCATTTCTGAAACTTCTTTGATGTATGGCAAGGTGGTTAGGGTTTCTGGCTGTGTTTGGTCTGCTTGTCGTGGTCCATTCGGCCCATCGAGTCCACTCCGCCATTCAATCATGGCTGATGCGCATTTCAGCTCCACTTACCAGCGTTCTCCCCGTAGCCTTTAATTCCTCTAGACAACAAGAATCTATCAATCTCGGCCTTGAAGACATTTAGCGTCCCGGCTTCCACTGCACTCCGTGGCAATGAATTCCACAGGCCCACCACTCTCTGGCTGAAGAAATGTCTCCGCATTTCTGTTCTGAAATGACCCCCTCTAATTCTAAGGCTGTGTCTGTGCTGCAGTGTGTGGTGGCTCGTTGGAATAGTGTTCTGATAGAGCTTCGTTTGTGTGTGTTGGGATGGTTGCTGGTGTAGTTGAGTATTTGGTCAGTGTTTGTCGGTTTTCTGTATACGCAGGTTTGTAATTCTCCCTTATCCTTTCTTTCTACTGTGACGTCCAGAAATGCGAGTTTGTGTCAGTTTCTTCCTTAGTTTAGTTTGGGAAACCTGGACGAGTTAGGCCAAAGGTCTGTTTCCATGCTGTATGACTGTATCTAAGCATCAGAGACAAGTTCAGCATGAATTATTAGTCTCCAATTGTCCTTGAGAAGGTGAATGTAACTGTTTTCTTGGACAGTCCCAAGTAGTGTAGAGATACCCATCATGTTGTTAGAAAGAGAGCTTTAACCCATTAATGGTGAATTTGTTTTGAATACTGATTGTGTGTGACTTGAAGGAGAATAAGTGTGTGAGTGGTGTTCCTTTTCTTGTGCTACCCTTGTTCATTTAGATGTTAGAAACTGTTGGTTTGCAGGATGCTAATGAAGTGCAAGTTTGGCTGCAGAGCATCTTGAGGGTGACAGACATTGCTTCCCCCATCCATGTGGCAGGTGTTCCATCACACTCCTGCCTTTGGAGAGTCAGGAGGTGAGCTACTCAACACAGAATTTCTGACTTGCCTTTAGAGCCCTGGTAGTTAGATGGATAGTTCCATTTCTGGCCAATGGTAACCTTCAGTGCACTATTGGCCAGTTTCATTCTTAGATAGCGCTGGCAGAAACAAAGATCATTCAGTTGCAACTGACATCCAGATATAAAGGTAAAGTTGGAATGAAATGAATTAATGCTTTAATACCGGAGGTTGCTTTCTCCAGGATTCTCTTATCGGTAGTTTTGTCAGTTAGTGTGAGGTAAGTGTAATCGAACAATGTGGGATAAGATTTCCAGATAAAATGCATGAACCTTGACTTTCCACTGTGACGATTTTCAGTTTGCTATATTCTGCAGTCATTCAGTAAACCACAGTGTTGTCAACTCCCATTTGAAGTCATCATGCTGGTGTCCTGAAACTTCAGACACATGATGAAACCCATGTATTTTATCATCCTACTGCCAAAAGATCAGAGATTGAGTCTCACTTTTCAATGCTTAAGCCTTGTGCTCCTCTCCTCCTTTAGTAGGAGGAATCGGTGAGTGAACTAAGTGAAACATAATGGGGGTTCCTGCAGCTGCTGGCAACATAGCAATCTCAAGTTCAGGAAGATTTTTTAAAATATAAAATTGAATCAGGAGATATGCAGCATTCACTACCCAGAGGACAAATCAGAAGTCAACCACATTACCATGGATCTGGAATCACATGTAGGTCAGACCACATAAGGATAAAGGTTTCCTTCTCCCAAAGGACTGAGTGAACCAGATAGGTTTTGATGACAATTGACAGCAGACAGAAAGTTTACCATTCGACTAGCTTTTTATTCCAAGTTTTTACTGAATTCAAATTCACCGACTACCTTGGTGGGATTCAGACCCATGTCCCCACAACATTAACCTGTGGTTCTAGATTGCTAGCCCAGTCACATTTGAATGAATGATCGATTGTCACATATATCTGGAGAGATACAGTGAAAAGTGCTCTGTCGCCACATTCTAGCGCCATTTTGACATACAAAAGAATGAAAATGAAGTACTTAAATATAGAGTTGATTTTCGTCTGCCAGGATCCCAAACATAACTCCAGGACTTTGGCAAGGTCTACACCCAGTGTGTAATAAAGAGGGGAGAGAAAATGATGGTGTCTTTCATGACATCAGGACATTTAAAAATGCATAAGAACTTGAAGAATTGGAATCCAGGATCCAATTTGCATATAGCAGATGCAAATCTTTCGTTTAGTGATGTCACTTGAGAACAAATGTTGACCAGGTTAGCAGGGTGATCTCCAATGCTCTTTTTTCAAACAGTGACAATTGCATCTTCTGCATCCATCTGAGAAAGCATGCTGTGCAAGAGCCTAACATTATATTTGGAAATTGACACTTCTGAGAGTGAATTATTTCCTCAGTATTGCACTGAGTGTAGTCCACATGTCTCAGAGGTGGTAATGTTAACAACTGAGACACCAGGGACATCGAATGAGAAGGTAGAAATTGTGAGACAGATACATTAATTGTATTTGTCCAAATGATAAAACGACCACATGGCTGCACTAAAAATTTAAATCCATATTATATTACTTGCTGTTTCTGCATCCATTTCTAAGCATAGGTTGAACAGATACTCTTTCAATTAAATATTAAGAAAACCATGCTCATTGCTGAAAAAGTTCCACAGAGGCTGATGTCCTGTCACCAAGTCACTCTTTATTCACATGTGGAGAGACCTTGACACTAATCCACCTTCCTCAGATCTAGTTCTCAGAGTAAACAGAACCTCTGACACTCCTGTTTATATCTGTCAGGCAGCGTGTAATGGACAGTAACTCGCCTCTTGTCTCCAGAGTGTCTCAGAAGAAATTCATTTTCTTGTTCAGCCATTAAGGCAGTGACATCTGCTGTGTCCATCTTGGATTCTGAAATATTTTCAACGCTTGACAGAGAGAACCTACGGGTTCCAAAACAGTTGGAAAGGCAGTTGAGGAGCCAGGCACATTTTGCTCATACACCGTTTGCAAGTTTGCGGCTTTCATATGTTCCAAGTGTTTGCTCAGGACCATCGTGACTACCTGAACTTTATGTGTCACTGGACCTGACCTCACATGAATCAAGCCTCTTCCCCACACAGGACCATTCCCATGGTTCCTACATCAAACTTCATCCCCTGAGGTAAACTGTCTCTCTCGCTTAGCAGAGTCTCATGTCTAGCATTGGTGTTACCGATGCTATTTCACCCTTGCATCCAGGTCTGGGAAAATCAATAAACAATTCAAATTAAGCAGTTTATCTGAAAACAAGGCATCTGACACTCCTGTTTATATCTGCCCTTCTATTCTGTGCATCTTTAAATTTTATTGGAAAGCTCTGCTTTCAGGTACATGCCATAAGCTCTTGAATTCCCTCTCTAAAACTGTCTATCTCTCTTTCTACAAAGGGTGCTTTATAACTTATCTTTCATACTTTAGGTGGCTCTGTGTCAAATGTTTGACAAAACCCCTGTGAGTGAACTTTAGGATTTTCTACTGCATATAGGCCACTGTTACGTACGGTATCAGTCAAGGTGGGCAAATTACAACGTGAGAGATACTTGGAACAGTGGCACTATACGACGTGTAAATGCACCTGTTGCAAGCCTTGCATTCTTAAGGCCAGCCCATAATCCATGTGGTCACCATACAGATCTGAAAAGAAACCTCAGAAGACTAAATTGTTTACAGATGGGACCAAGCAGTGCCAAGGACGCTGACAATAAGCTCTGTATCAAGTGTCTGGATAAAACACTAAGCAAAGAAATGGGCATCACTGCAGAAAACCACCCAAAAGACTCTCGGAAAATTGAAACTCATCTTTTCTATATTGATAACTATTTTACTCCCTCAGCCCTGCCTCTGTCTTAAAGACCATTGGGAGCCAACATATTGAAAAATAAAACAAATGCTTGCATTTGCAATTGCAGTATTATCGATTGCAGGTTTATTAAATGCAGGCCTTCTGTATTTCCTCAGGCTGACCCACATCAACAGGACAGAGATTAAAACTGTCTCCAAGCAGCTGTTATCATTGGACCACAGCAACATACATTTAATTTAATCATTCAACCAACCTTAATGTCAGAGTGGGAAAACTTCCCTGCTTCATCACACACTGAACCTCATTCAACTGAACATTTTAAAGCCCAAATTAAGACAGACTTTTTAAAAAAAAATATTGTTTTCTTTTGCAGGAATGTGGGCTGAAAGCAGTATGCGGAGCCATTCCTAAGGAACAGCTTATGCACGAAATGTCGATCCTCCTGCTCTTTGGACGCTGCCTGACCTGTTGTGCTTTTCCAGCACCACAGTCTCAACTCTGGTCTCCAGCATCTGCAGTCCTCACTTTGTTCTATGCAGAGTTAGGTCACAGACTAGTCGTACTTACAGTGCATGTCAGCCTGAGACTCAGTTGGTAAACTCTACCCTCAAAATCATAAGATTACAGGCTCAAATCCGACTCAAGGGCAAAATCCTTGAGTCACAGTCATGACAATTTTCATTACAATTTCACATGGGGAACCCCAAACGATTATACTTTCTTAAGCACCAGTCCAAACCCCCTCAAAATATTTTAAGAAGGTAGTCCAGACTCTAATTTTTCTTATTTTAAAAGGTAGATGTGAAATGGCATTTCCAGATGCAATGCAACTGGTCAAACTACTCGACATTAAACAAAACACAATTAATTAAAAAAACTACAGTTAAAATACAAACTAAAGAAAGAGGAACTTAGAATAACTTAAGTATTGGAAAACTTAACCGATAATAGATACAGTACCCATTACTAATTAACTGTTCCAATATGGTAACATCCCATAAACATACCCCTTGGCAAAAAGGCAAATTCAGACACAGATTCTCACATGCAGTTTTCCAATTAAGGAGGAAAAAAACGTTGAGAGAAAATTCAGAGAAAGTAGCCGCTAGGAGACATTCACTGAAGCTCCCAACTCTTTTGAGACTCCAATAAAAACCTAAAAACTAAAAAAAGACTAGGAAGCCTGGTTTGAGAGAGCTGGCCACACCCAGTCTGCTTCCATTGTTCCAACTTTAAAGAAGTCTCCAAAGCCTTATCAATTGTTTACTTTCTTAGAGACAGCTCACTACTGCCGCCTTACAACCTTTCTTCAAAAGGAGAAAGGACAAAATAACCTCTGAAAGTGACAGCACCATCACATATTCCCATGGTAGATGTATGAACACCGTCCCTGCCCCACTTACATAACCTTTCCCCCTTAGTTAGTCACATGAAGATTTTTTCAAAAGGATCTTTCCCCTGTGGATATTTTTCCCAATTCCAAATATTTTAAGGTGAGTCAATATAACCAGACTTTGTTCAGTTAAGATTAGAATAGTGCTGGAAAAGCACAGCAGGTCAGGCAGCATCTAAGGAGCAGGAAAATCGACGTTTCGGGGAAAGACCCTTCATCAGGACTGAAGCTTCAGTTAAGAAAGAGTATATTAGCAACCAAAATATAAGAAAAGAAAAAGAAAATCCAACACGTACATACAAATTAGAAGTGAAAATTAAGTGGAAAAAGTAAAAACAAAACACCAATCAATTTATGACTTCTCCATGCTGCGTAGTTGTGAAACATTCTGGCTTTTAAGGTGGTGCTGATCTTGGAAGTTGAGTAGTTGTTTGAAGAATCTTGGTTCTGCAATGAACTGAAAGGAGTCCAGGAGAAAGTGAGGGCTGCAGATGCTGGAGATCAGAGTCGAGAGTGCGGTGCTGGAAAAGCACAGCAGGTCAGGCAGCATCCTAGGGGCAGGAGAGTCGACATTTCGGTCATAAGTCCATCATCAGGAATGAGGCTTGTGGGTCAGGGATGAGAGATAAATGGAGGAGGGGTGGGGGGGAAGGTAGCTGAGAACATGGACGTACATGGAATAGTGTAGGTTAGATGGACTTCAGATTGGTATGACAGGTCGGCGCAACATCGAGGGCCGAAGGGCCTGTACTGCGCTGTAATGTTCTATGTTCTAGAAAGTGATAGGTGAATGAAGGTGAGGGAGGTGATAAGTATTCATTGGAGTTTATTGTATTCATTGGAGTTTAGAAGATTAAGGGGAGATCTAATAGAAACTTACAAGATAATACATGGCTTGGAGAGGGTGGACGCTAGGAAATTGTTTCCGTTAGGTGAGGAGACTAAGACCCGTGGACACAGCCTTAGAATTAGAGGGGGTAAATTCAGAACAGAAATGCGAAGACATTTCTTCAGCCAGAGAGTGGTGGGCCTGTGGAATTCATTGCCACAGAGTGCAATGGAGGCTGGGACGTTAAATGTCTTCAAGGCAGAAATTGATAAATTCTTGATGTCACAAGGAATTAAGGGCTACGGGGAGAATGCGGATAAGTGGAGTTGAAATGTCCATCAGCCATGATTGAATGGCGGAGTGGACTCGATGGGCTGAATGGCCTTACTTCCGCTCCTATGTCTTATGGTCTTATAGGTCAGAGGGACAGTGATGGATGGGTCTGGAGGGCGGTGCCGAGTTGGAGGCTTGGGACTGGGATAATGTGGGGGGAGTGGAAATGAGGAAGCTGTTGAAATTCACATTTATTCCGTGTGGTTGCAAGGTCCCAAGGCAGAATATGAGGTGTTCCTCCTCCAGGCATCAGATGATAATGGTTTGGTGGTGGAAGAGGCCCAGGACCTGTATGTCCTTGATGGAGTGAGGGGGGGACTTGAAGTGCTCAGCCACAGGGCAGTGGGGTTGGTGGGTGTGGGTGTCCCAAAGATGTTCTCTGAAATGATTTGCAAGATCCTGATGTAGAGGAGACCACACTAGGTGCAATGGATGCAGTAGATCTCATTAGTAGAGATACAGGTAAATTTCTGATGGATGTGGAAGGATCCCTTGGGGCCTTGGATGGAGGTAAGGGAAGTGGTGTGGGTGCAGGTTTTGCACTTCCCGTGGTGGCAGGGAGAGATGCCAGGAGTAGGGTGTGGGCTGGTAGGGGTGTGGACCTGATGAGGGAGCCGCAGAGGGAATGGTCTTTTAGGTGGTGGGGTCCGTTTGGAGGTGGCAGAAGTGGCGGAGGATGATGCATTATATGAGGAGGTTGGTGGGGTGGAAGGTGAGGACTAGGTGGGTTCTGTCCTTGTTGCGTTAGAGGGTTGGGCTTCAAGGGTGGTGATGTGTGAAGTGGAGGGCATCGTCAACCATGTGGGAAGGGAAGTTGTGATCACAGAAGGAGGAGGTCATCTGGAACTTTCTGAGATGGAATTGGTCACCCTGGGAACAGATGCGGCGAAGGCAGAGGAATGGGGAATAAGGGATGGCATTTTTACAGGAGGTAGGGTGGGAGGGGGTGTAGTCTAGGTAGCTCTGGGAGTTAGTGGGCTTATAGTATATATCTGTGGTTCGTCAGTCACCAGAGATGGTGATGGAGAGGTCCGGGAAGGTGAGGGTGGTTTCCGAGATGGTCCAGGTGAATTTGAGGTCAGGGTGGAAGGTGTTGGTAAAGTTGATGAACTGTTCAACCTCTTCGTGGGAGCACGAGGCGGCACTGATACAGTCATCGATGTAGCGGAGGGAGAGGTGGGGGTGTGGTGCCAGTGAAACAGCGGAAGCTGGACTGTTCCACATATCCGAAAAACTGTCAGGCATAGCTGGGTCCCATACGGGTGCCCATGGCTACCCCTTTAGTTTGGAGGAAGTGGGAGAATTGGAAGGAGAAGTTGTTGAGTGTGAGGACCACTTCAGCCAGGTGGATGAGGGTATCAGTGTAAGGGTATTGGTTGGGATGGCGTGAGAGCAAGAAACAGAGAGCTTTGTCGTGATGGATCGATGTGTACAGCAACTGGATGTTTATAGTGAAGATGAGGCATTGGGGGCCGGTGAAATGAAAATGTTTGAGGAGGTGAAGGGCATAGATGCTGTCATGAATGTAGGACTAAGGAGGACAGGACAGTGTCGTGGTAGGAAGAGATGAGTTCGGTAGAACAGGTGCAGGCTGAGACAATGGGTCGACCAGGTTTTTGAATCTTAGGAAGGAGGTAGAATCAGGCAGTGCAGGGTCAAGGACAATGAGGTTGGAGGCTGTGCATGGGAGATCCCCAGAGATGATGAGGTTGTAGATGGTCTAGGAGACGATGGTTTGGTGATGGGAGGTGAGATCGTGATCGAGGGGGCAGTAGGAGGAGGTGCCTGTGAGTTGGTGTCTAGCTTCAGCTGTGTAGAGATCGGTGAGCCACACTACTACTGCTCCCTTTCGTGTGTGTGGGTTTGATGGTGAGGTTGGGGTTGGAGTGGAGGGCTGTGCGTTGTGAGGATGGGAGGTTGGAGTGGTTGAGGCGGTCAATGTCACGGCGGCAGTTTGAAATGAAGAGGTCAAGGCCGGATAACAGGCCGGCATGGGGTGTCCAGATTATTGGTGCATGTTGAAGGCGGGAGAAGGGATCCTCGGTAGGTGGGCAGATGTCTTGGTTGAAAATGTGGGCAAGGAGTCGCAGGAAGAAACATTCAAGATCGCAGCATGTGTCGAACTCATTAATCTGGGACTATAGAGAAAGGAGTCTGTCCAGTTTCCCTCAAAAGCATCTTTGCTAATGAGCTGTTTTCAACAATCAGAAAGATTTTATTCCTTTTACCTGCACATGCAACAATGTCTGATGGTTCAATCTCAGTACACTCTATCACAATGGAACCACAAGCTAGAATACTAACAACCTAGCATGCCTGCTCTCTCAAACACTAACACACTAACACCAGAGATGTAGTTGGTTCCTAACCTCCTTTCCTGTGTATTGCCAGAAGGATAAAACACAAACATTGCCTAAAATGGTCTTTCTTCCAATCATGCCAACAGTTGGGACACAGCCCACAGAAGATCATGATTTTATTTTTATGCTAAAAACTAGAAGATATGGAAATGCTTGGACATTTTCTGGATTGAAAAGAATGTTAATCATATGGTTTCTTGAAAAGTGAGGTCAACAGCTTAATGCGTGTGATAATTTAAACAGAAAGATAAATGACTTTGGAGAAAAAGGCAAGCAAATCTTTTAGGGAGATAAGAGATGGGGTTTATGGCCCCTAACTAGCGGAAAACCAAGCTGTAGAAAAAATTATGCGAGTCCAGCAATGTTTATTGGACTTGATTTTTGTTTTCAAAGAATTAGGTGGTCAGTAAGGAAGGAAACCTCGGAAGCTGCAAGTCTATTTCTTTCCCTCTATCAATAGAAGTTTTTGGGAAACTGATAAAGTTTTCAAATATCAGCATTTTTGACTAACTTACAAACCCTGAAAATATAAACTGTCATCACCTTCAAAGACAAGGATCCAGCTTGATTTCGACCTGAACTGAAGATCATCCATCGGCTTATGGCTTGTCAGCAATTCAATTTCATCAACAAGATATCTGTGGACTATGAGAAATCATCAAATTATTTTTTTTCAGACCCTTCACCAACTGTACCACCCTGGAGAGTTAGTGTCACGTGAACGTATCTGTTTGAAGTTATGGGGATATAGTTATAATTCTGGATTATAGGTTTGATGTTAACCAGTGTTTGCCACTTGTTTTAAGAATAAGTTTTTTGTTACAGCAAGTGGATTATTTTGAAGTGAATTAAAGGAAATGGTGAAATTCCCTTTTATTCTGGATTGTAGGATAAAAGGGAATCAATTGACCGTTTTGATTCTGAAAATGGATCACTAGGTATGAAATGTTAACTCTGCTTTCTCTCCACAGATGCTGCCAGACCTGTTGAGTTTCTCCAACTATTTTGGTTTTTGTTTCTGATCTCCAGCATCCGCAGCTCTTTTTTTTTATTATTTTGATGATTGGATGAACGTTTTTATACTAATTGTGAAACAAATGGAATAGTGTGTTTACATACAAAGTGTTCCTCCCATCATGGATTTAACAAAATCAAGTACCATAATTTTGCCATGTCCCTGAAACTGGGGGATATCAAGAATGAGAAGGTGCAGTCTTAAAGTTAAGGTGAAATTAAGACGACTTTTTGCCATACATTCTCATTCTCTCTCCCTCTCTCTTTGTCAAAGACCCCTATTAAAGCAGGAGCACCTCTCTCTCTCTCTCTGTCAGGGACCCCTATTTTATTTTATTACTTTCATGGGATATGGGCATCACCACTGGGCCAGCTGTTATTGCCCATCTCTAGTTGCCCTTGAGAAGGTGGAGTTGAGTATTCATTGACTGCTGCTGTCCCTGTGGTGTAGGTATATTGACAGTGCTGTTAGAAAGGAAGTTTCAAGATTTTAACATAGCAACAGGGAAGGAATAGCAATATAATGATTTGAATGTGTACATAGGATGTATGGCTGGTTAGCTGCAGATCATTCCAAAATTGGTGATGTAGTGGATAGTGAAAAAGATTATCTCCAAATACAACAGGACCATGATCAGATGAGACAATGGGCAGATGAGTGGCAGAAGGAGTTTAATTTAGATTAATGTGAGGTGTTGAATTTTGGTAAGGCAAACCAGGGCAGGACTTATACAGTCAATGGTAGGGCTCTGGGGAGTGTTGCCTGAACAAAGAAACCTAGGGGTGCAGGTGCATAGTTCCTTGAAAGTGGAGTTACAGGCAGGCAGGATGGTGAGGAAGGTGTTTGGCACACTTGCCTTCATTGGTCATAACATTGAGTATAGGAGTTGGGATATCACATTACAGCTGTGTACAGGATATTAGTAAGGCCATTTTTGGAATACTGATCCACTGCCTTGCATGGAACTCGGAGATTCAAACGGAGGGGCAGGTAGAATTGGACCACCATCAACTTGCAAGTTCCTCTGCAAGCAATGCATCATTCTGATTTATAGATTCATAGAGTCATAGAGCCTGGAAAAAGATTCTTTACTCCAACCCGTCCATACTGACCAGTCATCCCAATCCGACCTAGTCCCACGTGCTAGCATGAAATTCTATTTGCCCTTCTATACCTTGTTAAACCTGAAAAGGTGCATAAAAGATTTACAATGTTGTCAGGGTTGAAGGGTTTCAGCTATAGGAAGAGGCTGGATGGGCTGAGGCTTTCTTCCCTGGAGCATTGGAGGCTGAGGGGGTGACCTTACAGAGATGTATAAAATCATGAGAGGCATGGATAGGGTGAATAGTCAAGGTCTTTACCCTAAGATGGGGGAGTCCAAAACTAGAGGGACAGGTTTAGGGCGAGAAGAGAAAAGTTTAAAAAGGATCTGAGGGATAACTTTTTCCGCAGAGGTTCAAATCCACCCTGTCGGTGTAGAGTTTGCACTTTCGCGCTATGTCTGCCTGGGTTTCCTCCATGTGCTCCGGTTTCCTTTCACAGTCCAAAGATGTGCAGGTTGGGTGGATTGACCACAGGAAACACGGGGTTACAGGGATAGGATAGTGGGTCTCGGTGGGCAGTCTTCGGGTTGGTTCAAACTTGATGGGCCAAATGGCCTGCATCCACACAGTAGGGATTTTGTGATTCTAAAAGCGTCCATTCAAATATTTTTAAAAGGATTCTCATCTAATTGGCAGCATCTTCAACACTTTCGAATGGAGGTGTCCTAACCAGAGTCTAAAGCAAAAGCGCAGGTGAGCTATGAACACAGGTTGCTACTGAAACCAAGCTACTGACAACAAAATGGCTGAGATATTGTGCGCACTCAGGTCGTGCTTAGTCCACACAGATGCTCATGATATGGAGCCACAGCTTTGTCATTATTGGACCACTGACCCAAAGAAACTGAATAAGGTTCCCCCTGTGTGCTGAAGAGGAGACTGAAAAATTGAACCATTGCTTCAGCAGCTTTCGGGTAAGCCTAGAATGAAGACCGAAGGGCAGCTGCAAGCCAAGGCAGTAACAGCACTGGCTGCAGAAGGCAATCCAATATTACAGAGTGGGAGTTCAACTTCTTATTAAAATGTACAAAGGAGCTAAGGCAACTTGCGGGAGTGGGCCCTGAAGCCAACACAGCATAGAATGAGCATTTGTTTCCCGATTGCTGTAATGGAAGATTAAAGGTAAAATACTGGAGATGCTGGAAATCTCAAACAAACATAGAGAATACTAGAGAAATTAAGCAAGGCCTGGCAGCATCTGTGCAGAGAGAAACACAGTTAACATCTCCTGTCCAGTTCTGAAGAAGAGTCACTCCCAACTCAAGACGTTAACTCTATTTCTCTTGGATGCCACCAGACCTGCTGAGTTTCTCCAGCATTCTGTGTTTGTAATGGAGGATCAGTTGCTAGCTTAAAAGAAAGGGCCAGCCCCATCGATTTCCAGACCTATAAATTGCTGCAAGTCACACAAAAGAAAAATGCACAACCAGAGCAAGGTACAGCGAGTATAACATTCAAAAAATATTTTCCTAAGGTAAAGACACTGCAGCATTTTGTGGTATGAGACACATCAAGTGGATTCTCTGAGAACTGAGGAGAGCTAAGCTGAGGTGGGTGTGTGTGGCGCTGTAAATCAATTTCTTCATTTTTGCTCTATTTCTTCCAACCGCACATTCCGCTTGGTTAGGAAGAGCCTGGGCAACTCATGCCTTGAGCCTCTCCTCAAAGGGACCACCAACGATGTGGGGATGGGATTTGGCTGGGCAAGCAGTGTGAGTTGGGCTCAGCCCGAGTCACATTTTCCCTTTCAGGTGGTGAAGCCAACTTGCTCCCACAATGGCAGCCACTCAGCATTACCACCCACAGCCAGGTGTGGTCAGGTGAAGGCTGGTGAGGGCAAAGGAGGGAGTGGGAGTCGAGGGCTGTGATTTGAGGTTGGGGGTTGGAGGGGGAAAACTCTTCCTGTTTGGAGCCGCTCTGCCCCATTGACATATCCCGATATCAGCAGCACAGGGCCACAAAGCGCGATACTGTCTCCCCAAAGGTAATCAAACATTGTTCAGCAAAAATCATTCAACGTCAAGCAAACGGTGAGGAACACCGACCAACAGCTGCACAGCGCAATGGCTATTACTCTTGTCTTTCACTGTCGAGTACAGAAAAGTGCCTATTAGACATGTACTCTCCTCAGTGTAAATAAATTGAAAGCATGTCATTTTCACAAGGAAGTAATATTGACTCTCATCTGCCCTAAACATTGCTCGATGGGGGTGGCCAGGCTGGGTGTGCTTTTCTTGGCTCGTGGCTTTGTGGATCTAGTAGACCCCACAAAAACTCTTCTAGAGAAACACAAATAATCGACTTCAAGATGTAGTTTTGTGCTGAGCTCCTGCTGGACTTGAAGTCTAACATATACTTTTTTGTACAGTGCGGCTGCAGAATACAAAGCCGTCTCTTCTTTCCCCCGAGTTTGTTTAAACAGGTGCAGAGACTATCCCGCCTCCTCCACACCCTACTGCACCCCTCCACCCCCCACCGTTAGCTTTCTACCTACAGATACCCACTAAACTATAGGTGGCTCAGTCTCAAATCCTTCCATTTTCTTCATGAAGTCAAAAGCGGCCAATTATTTCAGAGGAAGAAGAGGCAAATTCATATCTGCTTGATGGTTTTTTTGCAAAATTTTACTGAATTAATTGCTCACTTTAAGACAGAAAGGCAACTTCTTTCCAATCAGCCCTGTGTGTGCAATGTATCTCAGTACAAGCAGGAGAGAGCCTGAGCAAACAAGGACCTTGAAAAGAATAGTCTGTTAATGAGATTACAAACAGATCAATCACTTCATTAGGCCCCTGCTAACAGTGTGCAGAGATGGGATATACAAAGCTAGCTACTGCCTCGCAAAAAGATGTCCATGGTCACAGTGTACCCAGCGCGGTTTGTATAAAAAAAGCTGCTTCTCTGTTGGTTTTGACGTATTGAGGGTAGGGCTAGCAAAGTGTCAAAAATAGCAGTCGTACACAAATAAAAATTCAGGTAAGGTCTTCCTAGCACCCTCTTTATATTAGAGTTATAGAGATTTTACAGCACGGAGGAAAGGTCCTTCGGCCCATTGTATCTATACATTTATCCTAATACTATATTCCAATGTAGCCTGTGCACTATGACATTTCAAGCATTCATTTAAATACTTCTGAAAGGTCTGGAGAGTTTCTGTCTCCACTAGTTTTTTTATGCAGTGACTTCCAGATACATATCACCCGTCTGGGTATTTCCTCAAATCACCTTACCTTAAAACTGTACCCCCTGGTTATTGGGCCCTCTAATATTGGGGAAAACATCTCACTATCTGTGCTCCTCATAATGCATTGTAGGACTCTACTCATTGCAATCCAGCTGCCCCTGTCCCTTTTACACTGGCAGGCTAGATACATGGTCTGGCAATAACAGTTCAATAACTTGCATTTGTATAGTACCCTTAACAAAAATGGAAAAAATCCCAAAGTATTCTTTCGGAGTGTAATGTGACAAAAATGGACACTCAGGTTTGTAAGGAGACTTTAGTAAATAGAAAATGCTGGGGTTGTAAAGGTGAGTCATATAGGGTTTGAAACATTAATACGGTTTCTCTCTCTTTTCACAGATTCTGAGTTTCTACATTTAGTTTAGATTTCCAGAATCCGCAATATTTTACTTCCGTAAGGAGATATTAGGGCAGGCAAGCAAAAGACTCAACAAAGGAGAAAGGTTGCAAAGAAAGAAAGATTTAAATGAATACAGTGCTTTTCATAATCTCAGGACATGCCATAGTGCTTTACATACAATAAAATACTTTGCAAGTGTAATCACTGTTGTAGGTCAGGAAATGAGACAATCCATTTGTGTACTGTAGACCTAATATGACTGAAGAGCGAGATTTAGGCGAGGAATTCCAGTACAACAGCACAGAATGGTAAAGTCAAGGACCAAGAATAAACTGCCTGTGCACAAATCCACTGGGGTAGTGTTGCAACATCACAATGAAGTCACAGAGACATGGTATGGACCAGACCAGACCAAACCCCCTCAACATATTTTAAGAAGATAGCCTAACTTTTCTTATTTTAAAGGTAGACGTGAAGTGCTGTGTTCCAGATGCAATGCAACTGGTCAAACTACTCAACATTAAACAAAACACAATTTATTTAAACACAAGAGTTAGAATACAAACAAAAGAAAGAGGAATTTAGAATAATAGATACAGTACCCACCACTAATTAATTGTTCCAATATAGTAACATCCCAAAAACACACCCCTTGGCAAAAAGGCAAATTCATACTCACATGCAGTTCTCCAATCCAGGAAAAAAAACTGATAAAAAATTCAGAGAAAGTAGCAGTTAGGAGACATTCACTGAAGCTTCCAACTCTTTTGAGACCCCAAAGGCTTCGGCTTAAAACGAAACCCAAAAACTAAAAAATCTGGAAAGCCTGGTCTGTGAGAGCTGGCCACACCCAGGTTGCTTCCATTGATCCAACTTTTTAAAAAGTCCCCAAGGCCTCACAAGTTGTTTACTTTTTTAGAGACAGCTTGCTACCTCTGCCTTACATCCAGGACAAAATAACCTCTCAAGGTGACAGCATCATCACATACATTGTCCATTTCTGGCTGAGCTACTTCAGAGCATCACTTTTACTTTAAATATCTCACATGCTGACTCTCACTGCAAACTCACCCACGGTGACTACTCACAAGAATTAAGAGGGTTCTTGGCATCAGTGGAAAGGTAGCACAGTCTTTGTTGGTGCCTTTTGACAGAGACGGGGAGAGTGTGGAGAGAGGAGGCAGGTGGGAAATATTTGACTCGCTTCTCATTTGAAGGTGGAACTGACTTCATTTCAGGTCACAAAGGAAATATCCCTTTAAGGAGACAAATTGGTGGCACATATTGTGCACATTAGAAGCATCAAGATAGTGGCCTCCCACACTGAAGCAGGGTGGGTTCCTCCCTTTTTCTGCCTGAAAACTGCATTGGGAGGTTCTTAGACAGCAATTGAATTTTCATCCCCTCTCACCCAGCGTAACCAATGAAGTACACCTGAAGTGTAAGTACTGTTGCAATTGAGTATACAAGGCAGTCAATTGACACACAGCAAGGTCCGACAACGAGCACTGTGATAATAAAACAAAGAACTGCGGTTGCTGGCCATCTGAAACAGAAAAAGAAATTGCTGGAGCGGTGGCACAGTGTCTCAGTGGTTAGCACTGCTGCCTCACAGCACCAGGGATTCCAGCTTTGGGCGACTGTCTGCATGGAGTTTGCACATTCTCCCCGTTTCTGCATGGGTTTCCTCCCACACTCCAAAGATGTGCAGGTCAGATGAATTGGCCATGCTAAATCACCCATAGTGCCAGGTGCATTAGTCAGAGGGGAAATGGGTCTGGGTGGGTTACTCTTTCAGAGGTCTGGTGTGGACTTGTTGGGCCAAAGGGCCTGTTTCCACACTGTAGGTAATCTAATCTAAAAACTAAGTAAGCCAGGCAGCACCTGTGGGAAGAAAGCAGAGTTAACATTTTGAGTCCAGTAACTCTTCATCGGAATGGTACTGCATAAGCAGTGTGAAAATGACTAGCTATCCTGTTTGTGTGATATTGGTTGGGGAATAAATATTGGTCAGGTTATTCCCCAGTATCATGGTTTCTTTAAACTTCAGTGTGGGGGTGGGGTGAAGGGGGTGAACTATGAAAAGGGTGCACAGATACTTCAGTGATTTGGACAGATTGAGTGGGCAAATGCATGACAAATGGAAGTATAATGAGGTTATCTGCTTAAGTATTTTAAACAGGAAGGCACATTATTATCTAAATGGCAAGACGTCGGAAAAGGGGGAGGTACAATGAGAGCTGGGTGTCCTTGTGCACTAGTAAGCGTACAAATGTAGCTGGCAGTGAAGTTGGCAAATGATGTGTTGGCTTTCATAGCAACAGAATTTGAATACAGGAGAAGGGATGTCTTGCTGCAAATATACAGGGTCTTGGTGAGACCACACTTGGAGTACTGTGTGCAGTTTTGGTTTCCTTATCTGAGGGAGGAATTTTCTCATTTTGGAGGAAGTACAACAAAGGTTTACCAAGTTGATTCCTGGGATGGCAGGAGTGCTGTATGAACTGGATCAGTTCAGCACTATATCACTGGAGTTGAGAAGATTGAGGGAGGGTCTCATTCCAACATATAAAATTCCAACAGGCTGAGACTGGGGAAACATCGGACGTTCCCAATAACCAGGGATTCCAGAACATGGGGGTCACAGTCTAAGGAGAGTGTGAACCAGGAAAACACTCTGCCATGGAAAGCAGTTGAGGCCAAAACACTGATTGTTTTCAAGAAGGAGTTAGATATAGTTCTTAGGGCTAAAGGCATCAATAGGTATGGGGAGAAAGCATGAGCAGGGGATTGAATTGGATGATGAGCCAATTTAAACCTTTGATCGGGAAAGACAAAAATAAAAATAATAAAGCAAAGCTCACTACTCCATGCCCTGACTAGACTTTGGGGCAAGATCAATTGTTGACAAGCTATGCTGAAACATTCAGGTTCAGGTTCAGTGCTGACCATTTGCAGTGCTATGAGAGAGATGTGGGTAAACTGGTATCCAGGACATGTTTTATTCAAAGTTCATGTCATCTCAATGCACATTCTTCTGTTAATTGGTTTAAGCTACACTTAACAATACATAGAATAATCCATTTACGATTGGAGTTTTGCCTCAGGTATTTTAATTATCTATTACGTATATGCACCAGCTTGTAAATTGTTCAGCTATAATTTAAAGATAGTAGTGCTTGCATTAATTTGATGCCCTGTCGCATTGTCAAAATGGGCATAGACCTTTTGGACTGCAAATAATGCCTGTCGAGAGTGTGGTACTAGAAAAGCACAGCAGGTCAGGCAGCATCCAAGGAGCAGGAAAATCAAACTTTCAGGCAAAAGCCCATCCTGATGAAGGGCTTTTGCCAGAAACATCGATCCTCCTGCTCCTCGGATCCTGCCTGACCTGCTGTGCTTTTCCAGAACCACACTCTCTACTCTAATCTCCAGGAAGATAGGATGGTGAAGAATGCATTTGGAACACTTGCTTTCATTGGTCAGAACATGGAGTATAAGAGCTGGGACTTCATGTTGCAGCTGTGCAGGACATTGGTGAGGTCACCTTTAGAGTACCGCATACAATTCTGGTTGTCCTTCTGTAGGAAGGATGTTACTGTGACTGGAGGGTTTGAACTATAAAGTGAGGCTGAAGAGGCTGAGGCTTTTTTCTCTGGAGCTTCTGAGGTTATGGGGTGACCTTGTAGAGGTTTATAAAATTATGAGGCGCATGGAAAGGGTAAATAGCTAAAGTCTTTTTGCTAGGGTGGTGGAGTCCAAAATTAGAGGGCATAGGTTTAAGTGAGAGGGAAAAGTTTTAAAAAGGATGTGAGGGGTAAATTCTTCATGCAGAGGATGGTGCATGTATGGAACGAGCTACCAGAGGAAATGGTGGAATCAGGTACAATTACAACATTTATAAGGCATCTGGATGGGTATATGAACAGGAAGGGTTTAGAGGGATATTGCTCAAATGCTGGCAAACGGGGCTAGGTCAAATTGGGATGTCAAGTCGGAAATAGCTCTTTCAGAAAACAGGCGCAGTTACCTCCTGATAGTAAACAGCACTCTATTCTACAGGATAGTTTTACTTCCTTGTTCTCTAAACATTCCAGCATTTTGAATCTCAATCTGAGATTTAACTCTAACTCACTTATATGTTAAGGAGGTGGTGGCGTAGCAGTAATGTCACTGGTCTAGTAATGCAGAACCACAGTTAACGTCCTATAGGATATAGGTTCAAGTCAAATTATAACATAGGAATGCAAGAAACAGGATTAGTGTGAGGTAATGTATTTACTAATGTCTAACAATTGAACCTGGATAAGTATGAGGTAATGTATTTACTAATGTCTAACAAGGGATTACACACAAATGGTTGAACCCTGGGAAAGGATAGTTGAAGATCAGAGAGCTGTGTGTATCCACAATAGAATGTGGGGAAATAAATAGTGAAATCTTGAAAAAGATGTCCATATGACAGAGAAGGAGGTGCTGGATATCTTAAAACACAAAGATAGGTAAAACCTCAGGACCTGAACTGGTGTACCCTAGAATTCTGTGGGAAGCTAGGGAAGTGATTGCTGGGCCCCTTGCTGAGATATTTGTATCATCAATAGTCACAAGTGAGGTGCAGGAAGACTGGAGGTTGGCTAACATTGAGCTTCTATTTAAGAAAGGCAGTAAGGAAAAGCAGGAAAACGATAGACCGGTGAGCCTGATACTGGGACAGGATTTACATGTATTTGGAAAGGCAAGAACCGATCAGGGGTAGTCAACATGACTTTATGAGTGGAGAGTTGTATCTCACTGTCTTGATTGAGTTTTTTGAAGAAGTAACAAAGAGGATTGTTGCGGGCAGAGCAGTGGATGTGACCTATATGGACTTCAGTAAGGCGTTCGACAAGGTTTCTCATGGTAGACTGGTTAGCAAGATTAGATCACATTGAATACAGGGAGAACTGGCTTGAAGGTAGAACACAGAGGGTGGTGGTGGAGGGTTGCTTTTCACACTGGAGGCCTGTGACCATCAGTGTGTCACAAGGATCAGTGCTGGATTCTCTGCTTTCTGTCATTTATATGTGATTTGGATGTGAACACCAGATGTATGGTTTGTAGGTTTGCAAATGACACTAAAGTCAGAGGTGTAGTGGACAGTGGAGAAGGTTATCTCAGAGTATAACAGGATCTTGATCAGATGGGCCAATGGGCCGAAGAGTGGCAGATGGAGTTTAATTTAGATAAACGTGAAGTGCTGCATTTTGGAAAGGCAAATCAGGACAGGACTTATTAACTGAATGGTAAGGTCCTGGGGAGTATTGTTGAAGAAAGAGAATGCAGGTTCATAGTTCCTTGAAAGTGGAGTTGCATATGGATAGGATAGTGAAGGTGATGTTTGGTATGCTTGCCCTTATTGGTCAGTTCACTGAGCATAGGAGTTGAGACATGATGTTGCGGCTGTATAGGACTTTGGTTTGGCCACTTTTGGAGTATTGCGTTCAATCCTGGTCTCCCTCCAATCGGAAGGATGTTGTGAAACTTGAAAGAGTTCAGGAAAGGATGTTGCCAGGTTTGGAGGGTTTGAGCTATAGGAAGAGGCTGAATGGCTGGGGGGGGGGGGGGGTGACCTTATAAAATGTGGTTGTAAAATAATGAAAGGCATGGGTAGGTAAATAGGCAAGGTCTTTTGCCTGGGGTGGTGGAGTACAAAACTAGAGGGCATAGGTTTAAGGTAAGAGGTTGAAAGATATAAAAAGGATCTAAGGGGCAATTGTTTCACACAGAATGGTGTATGTTTGGAATGAGCTGCCAGAGGAAGTGGTGGAGGCTGGTACAATTACAACATTTAAAAGGCATCTGTCTGGATACATGAATAGAAAGGGTTTAGAGGGAGATGGGCCAAATGCTAGGCAAATGGAATATTTGCTTTATTAGGCAAGTCATTGAATACAGTGCGAGGAGGTAGTGATGGAACTGTATAAAATGCTGGTTAAGCCACAGCTGGAGTACTATGTGTAGTTCTGATGACCACAATTTGGGAAAGAGGTGATTGGTCTAATGAAGGTGCAGAGGAAATTTAGCAAGATGTGGGCTTTTGGTGCGGGAGAGGTTGCTGTGGTCTGAGCTTTGAGGAAAGATTAGAGAGGCACACAAGAATGTGCAGTGGAAAGACAGGAGTATGACACGAAGTAAAAATGCTTAGAGTTACAACACAGACACGATGGATCAAATGGCCTCCTTTTATGAGGCTGGGGCTAATCTCTTTGAAAAGTAGGTAGCTGATAGAGGTATGGAAGTTCTTGAGGGGGCTGGATGGGAAACCACTATTTAATTAGTAAAGGGTCAACAACTAGGGATCATAGCCTTCTACCTCTCACCTTGAATCTAAGAGGAGAGAAGAGGATACCTCCCCCCCCCCCCCCCCGAGTGTGATGGGTGTGCAGAAGTGGCTTCCTAAAAGAGTGGTTGAATCAGAAAGTCTTGTAATATTTCAGCAGTGTTTAGATATTCACTTCTGTTGACATTAATTACAACTCTGCCTGCTGTGTGTTAACCAATCATCATCAATCCTGATGACAGACAGTGAGATTTGAATTCAAGAAAAGCAGGAGTTAATAGCTGGCCCAATGATAACTCTGTTGATTGTCAGGTAAAGATGTTTGGTTCACTAAAGTGTTTAGGGAAGGAAATATTTCATTCTCAACTGCTCTGGTCTACAAGTGACTCCAAACCTGCAGCTAGAAGGTCGACTCTTAGCTGCCCTCTGAAATGGCAAGAAAACCAGTCAGTTCAAGGGCAATTGGGGCTAGTCAACAAATGTTGCCCTTGCCAGTTACACCCACATCCCATTCACAAATGAGAAAAAAAGACGTACTCAACAGACCCAATAACGAAGCTGACAGATTGATCTTTAATCCTGACATGGAATTGGATTTGGAACCATTCAAACTGGTGAAGATCAGTGGTGTTTGTGACTCAATAGACCTACTTGATTTCCATCACTAATGGCCACCCACTTGCATACATCACTAATTCCATGTGGAAATTGCCCTACAGGTTTCTTTTCAAATAAATTCTCAAGATGTGAGTTAAAATGTTTGATAAACAACCACTGAGATAGCATGAAAAAATCATTTTTAAAAAAACGCAGTATGTGGTTAGAGCCTGGAATGCATTGTCAGAAAAGGCAATGGAGGCGGAGGCAGATTCAACACTGGCTTTCAGAAAGGAATTGGATTCAAAAGCATTTGTAGGTGAAAAATGGCAGGGATTTGGTAAAAGTTTATAAGAGTAGGAATAAATGAGCACCCTATGATCTGTACATCTTTGCTTACTATGATCTGCCTGTTCTTCTCACAAACAAAGCTTTTCACTGTACTTAGGTACACATGACTACAATAAATCAAATCAAATCAAATCAAATCACATCTCGAAGAACAACAGTTTTCTTTCCCCAAAGGATATTAGTAAACCAGTTGCATCTTTAGATATTTTGTAATCAACCTATTCAGAACTACAGTTAGTTTTATATTAATCTGACAACTTCATGGCCAATTTAATAGATAGCAGCACTTTTTCCAGTTTCGAACTAGTTCAAACTCTCAAAGTGGCATATGAACTTATGTTTTTCGTGATTGTTAGTCCATTAGATTTTGACTTGACTACCAACAATGTAGAATGAAATGGGAATAGATGAGTTGCTTTTGCAGTGAGCCTCCACAAGTACAACGGGCCAAATTGCCTCCTTCTATGCTGTGACTATGATTCTGTGCATTGGCACTGGCTCAAATGAAATTTTCCACACTGTTACCGAGCATGGAGTCATACAGATATACAGGACGGACCACCCTCTGCGTGAAAAAAAGTTGCCCCTTAGGTCTCTTTTATATCTTTCCCCTCTCATCCTAAACCTATACCCTCTAGTTCTGGTCTCCCCCACCCCATGGAAAAGACTGACTATTTATCCTATCCATGCCCTTCATGATTGTGTAAACCTCTATAAGGCCACCCCTCAGCTTCTGACGCTCCAGGAATAACAGCCGCAGCATGTTCAGCCTCTCCCTATAGCTCAAATCCTCCAACCCTGGCAACATCCTTGTAAATTGTTTCTGAACCCTTTCAAGTTTCACAACATCTTTCCGATAGGAAGGAGACCAGAATTGCACGCAATATTCCAAAAGTTGTATAACCAATGTCCCGCAACACAACCTCCCAACTCCTGTACTCAATACTCTGACCAATAAAAGGAAAGCATACCAAATACCTCCTTCACTATCCTATCTACCTGTGACTCCACTTTCAAGGATCTATGAATCTGCACTCCAAGGTCTCTTTGTTCAGCAACACTCCCTAGGACCTTATGATTAAGTGTATAAATCCAGCTAAGATTTGCTTTCCCAAAATGCAGCACCTTGCAATTATCGGAATTAAAATCCATCTGCCACTTCTCAGCCCACTGGTCCATCTGGTCAAGATCCCATTGTAATCTGAGATAACCTTCTTCACAGTCCTCTACTCCTCCAATTTTGGTGTCATTTGCAACTTTACTAACTACACCTCTTATACTCAAATTCAAATCATTTATATAAATTAAACTCCATCGGCCACTCCTCAGCCCATTGGCCCATCTGATCAAGATCCTGTTGTAATCAGATGTAGCCTCCTTCACTGTCCACTTGTGGCATTCCACTAGTCACAGGCTTCCAGTCTGAAAAATAACCCTCCACCACCACCACCCTCTGTCTTCTACTTTTCAGCCAGTTATGTATCCAAATGGCTAGTTCCCTGTATTCCATGAGATCTAACCTTGCTAACCAGTCTCCCACAGGGAACCTTGTGGAACGCCTTACTGAAGTCCATATAGATCACATCTACCGCTCTGCCCTCATCAATCCTCTTTGTTACTTCTTCAAAAAACTCAATCAAGTTTATGAGACATGATTTCCCATGCACAAAGCCATGTTGACTATCCCTGATCAATCCTTGCCTTTCCAAATACATGTACCTCCTGTCCCTCAGGGTTCCCTCCAACACCTTGCCCACCAGTGATATCAGGTTCACTGGTCTATAGTTCCCTGGCTTGTCCTTGCCATCTTTCTGAAGCATTGTAACCACGTTAGCCAACCTTCAGTCTTTCAGCAATTCCAGCAGTTTAACTGCTGGTGAAACAGTAGTTAAGTAGCTGTTTAAAGTACAACCAAAGTGTTCACCACTGTCCACCATTTCCCCTTTCACCTCTGGCCCCCTCATATATAATAGGCTGCTCCTCATACTCTGGAGAAGGAAAGTAGAATTCTCAGGTCATATTAATTCTCTGGAGCAGCATCGTGGTTCAGTGATTAGCACTACTACCTCAGCCCCAGGGTTCAAATTCATCCTCAGAAGACAGTCTATGCAGAGTTTGCACATTCTCCGTGTCTGTGTGGGCTTTCTCCAGGTGCTCCTCACAATCCAAAGGTTAGGTGGATTAGCCATGATAAATTGCACATAGTATCTCGGATGCCCTAGGAGGGTGACTTAGCCATGGGAAAAGTGGGGTGATGGGGTAGGTCTGAGTGGTATGTTCTTTGCGGGATAGGTGTGGGCTGAATGGCCTGCTTTCACACAGTAGGGATTCTATGGTTCAAAATAGTATTAAATTCTAACATTAGCCACAAGTTAGCTCTAATTCCCTGCAAATTTTAACTTTTAGTAAAAGAGGTCATTGAACAGTGGCAAGTCAACCTTGCCCTCACCTGCGGATTCCCAGCATATTTCCTTTCCAGCAGGGGTCACTGATTAGTGATCAGCACAGGGAACCCCTCTCTCCTGTATACTAATACCAACTGCAACGCCGCTACTGCCACCTGGAGCTCAGATTTATCAACACAGCGAAGACTGGGGATCAAACCGGTTAGCTGGCTTTCACGTTTTTGGTGGGCGAATATAACAAATCAATGGTGCATTTATTAATTGAGTCAATGGGTGTCTTAAAAAGAAAACTTCTGCTATAAGATACTCTCTTTGGAACGGGCAGTAATGTTTTATTTGGCTGAGATTGAGGATTTTATAGTATTTCACTGTTTTTTGGCTTACAACGTTTTTAAAGTGAATTTCCACGCCATATTTGGGATGATATTAAACTGAAAGCCTATCGCTTCTTTAGAATAGTAGAAGCAGATTTTCATTATTCAAATTAACAGGAAGTACTTTTCTCTAAAACTGTACTAGAATAACTGGTCATTTGCCTAACTTGCTCTTTGAGGAGTCAGTTAAAACCGTACATTTGAAATAGTTGCACACGGCAACTACAGGCATGAAATAGGAGCAATGCTAACCATTTTAACAGAGATCTGCAACGGTGTTCGGGCAACTGCTCACTTCTTCAAAGACTTTTTCCAGCAACTCCTTGCAAAGAGGCCAGATTTCGGAATGAGACGACGAGGCGGAGCTTCGACTCATTTCATTCTGTCCCATCACTTCTGAATTGCGCGCCTGTGGTAAAGCCTGTCAAAACAAGACCCCAGGAGGTGAGCTGCATTGAGGGGTCTCCAGCTCGCTAAAGTGAAGAGGAACGGGAGCGAAGACCAATCGTGGACGGTCCTAAAACCTCCCAGGTTCTGCGCTACCACGCTGGCGCAAGAATCAAGTGCAAATGGGTGGGTATAGAACTTGTACCTTGTGAAGAGTTATTGGAAGAGAGGTAGAAATGCGAGCATACTGTGCAAGTGGTGTAACTTCCATTAGAAAACATTTAACAGAGGTATCGGAAGAGTTAGGAATAGGCTTCTCCATTCAGTTCGATCAGAGGTGGTCATGTAGAATAGTGAAGATAATCAAGGGATATGCAACTAGTGGAGAGGTAGCAAGTTAGACTAAATAAGTCAAATGGGAGGGGAAAATGGGAGAACGTAAAGGCTCCTTCTATTGCTGGATGGAACTAGCAATGTCCCACAGGGTACAGTTCTGCAACTGTTTTAGTTCACCGCAACCAATAATTTGACACTCACATTTAAATGATGTCGGTCAATGACCACTTATCGCAGAGTACACTGCAGCCAATTAGAGTCACTGATGTACAGCACTGAAACAGATCCTTCGGTCCAACTCGTTCCATTTGCCAGCATTTAGCCCATATACCTCTAAACCTTTCCTATTCGTATATCCATCCAGATGCCTTTTAAATGCTGTAATTGTACAAGCCTCTATCACCTCTGTGGTAATTCATTCCACACACCACCCTCCGTGAACAAGTTTCCCCTTAGGTCCCTTTTTGAATCTTCCCCCCCACCTTAAATCTTTACCCTCTAGTTCTGGATTTCCCCCACGCTGGGGAAAAGACTTAATGCTATCCATACTCCTGTCAATTTTATAAAAGTCTATAAAAAGTCACCCCTCAGGTTCCAGAGAAAATAGCCCCAGCCTATTCAGCCTCTCCTTATAGCTCAAATCCTCCAACCCTGGCAACATCCTTGAAAGGGTTCAGAAAAAATTTACAAGTTTCACAACATCCTTCCTATAGGAGGGAGACCAGAATTGCATGCAATATTCCAAAAAGTGGCCTAACCAGTATCCTGTACAGCCACAACATGACCTCCCAACTCCTACGCAAGAGTTAATGCTGAAGTTACTTTCTGATGTCACTCTTTGGGTACCATTGAAGAGCTCAACTCTTCCCACACAAAAGGTTCTATGCAGCTGCCATAGGCTCTCTAGTAATATACCCAGCAAGTTAATGTAAACTGTACCTATTGCTAGTATACAGTAAACATCACCTATCATTAGGTGTAAGGGAAGCACTTCCTCTGTTTAAAGTCACCAGAAATCTATTCTCCACCACTGATAGTCAGGCCCTAGACACAACATGAAAGAGGAGAATTAGTGGCATCCAACCACCCAAACTAGAACACAACACCAATGATATATTAAGTATAGCTACTATTCCCATGGAGGAAGCACAGCACCCCATTTAGGCACAAATTAGTGCCATGGACATATATCTATCAGGTGGCTGACCTGCCTTCTGGTTAATGCCCCATCTGGGTAGGGGCTTGTTTAGATTGTGAAACTGGATGAAAAAAGTGGCAGTGGAATTCAATTTTGGGATTTGCTCATTGAAATCCACAATCCTTGATAAAATCAATTATATTGAAGAGTAGAGCTGAAAATGGTGTTGCTGGAAAAGCACAGCAGGTCAGGCAGCATCCAAGGAACAGGAGAATCGACATTTCGGGCATAAGCCCTTTCCTGAAGAAGGGCTTATGCCCGAAACGTCGATTCTCCTGTTGCTTGGATGCTGCCTGACCTGCTGCGCTTTTCCAGCAACTCATTTTCAGCTCTGATCTCCAGCATCTGCAGCCCTCACTTTCTCCTTTATTGAAGAGTAGCACAAGTTCACAAGACATTAAATTCCTTAAAGCAACACCTCAAGAACATAAGACTGAGAAAAATCTATTTGAATAATAGAAACAAGTAGAATGTTGGACAAACTCCACAGGCATGGAGAGAGAAACCAAGTTGCGTTGAGTCTAATATATTAACTTCAATATAAGAAAATATCGTATTTAATAGTAAGAGGCATAAAGTATAAAAACTGAGACCTAATGGAAAATCTACAAAATCTTCAGGCCAAATTGAAGACTGCATACACAGTTTTAAGACTGTATGAAACAACTGAGGTACAACTGAGGTACCACAGATTCACTATGCCCCTCTTATTGGGATGGCACCTAGAATGAGAAGATGTAACTTTGAAATGAAACTGAAAAGGTATTACTCTTCTAATTAGACCAGAGCAGTTCAAAGATCGCTTCCTTCCCCTACAAATCTTAAAAGATCTTCTCGCAGACATCCTAGTCCATTCTTCCATCACCATTGTATAGCACCAGCTCATGAAAACACCAGAAATTCACAAGTTACACTTTTGAACTTCTGTTTCCAGTATTCATGATCCCTAATTACTCCTTTCCAGCTGAAAGAAAAATTTACTTCTACATATTTTGATTTAGTACACTACATTCATCTCCTCTAGCCTAGGTAGGCTACATGCAAATTGGTGGAACATGTCTGTGGACCAAAGGGATACAACTTAGTTTGTGTTATTTTAATTCTTCACCCTACTCCCATCTAACTGTCCTATCTCCTAGCTTAAGCAGCAGCTTAACAGAATCTTGCAGGCTAGCATATCATCTTCCAATTAAGACATTTACAATTTGACAGTTTAACAGAAGTAGGAACTGAACTTGTTATCTACAGTTTCTTCCAAGCAAAACAGGAATGATTCCTATAATTACCATTAGCACTACTTTGAGACTTTTGTTTTTAACTTCTTTACTGTTTCCCTATTAACATCCTGTTCATCATCTGGTGTCATTTAATCTCGGTCTCCCTTTTTGTTCTTGCACTACCTTCCACTTTTCCCTGTCCTTAATTACATCTTTCAATTCACAATTTGCAATATTGACCTAATTTCTCTCCATCAGTACTGCATTTTGCTTTTATCTAGAGATTAAGCAGGAGTTACTTGGCAGAAGTTTTAAAAATTCTGAAACAGTGGGGTACATAAAAACAAATTGGTTTCAGTGGTGGTGGTGGTTGGGGAGGAGGAAACAGTATACACCAACAAGACAATTCAACATGGCATGATTCATTTGAAGAATGTGGGATTAGGATAATTGACATGGAAGATAATACTGGCTGAATTGAGCAATTCTGAGTTCTCAATACTGATAAACGAAAATAAAGTGGTTTGTACAATGGGTGGCTAATATGACATCTGCAACCTGACAGCAATTTACATAACTTCTATGTAAGGGATGCTACATTTATGTGTAGGAACAGCTATATTATTTGCATATGATACACTGTCAGCAAAAGGATCTACAATGTTCCTGAGAA
Source organism: Chiloscyllium plagiosum (assembly GCF_004010195.1). NCBI lineage: Eukaryota > Metazoa > Chordata > Chondrichthyes > Orectolobiformes > Hemiscylliidae > Chiloscyllium > Chiloscyllium plagiosum. Next base: position 50,001,855 of record NC_057731.1, on the reverse strand, counting down.
GTAAAACATGAAATGCACATTAACTTCACATGGACTGTGATACAAGCTACAAAGGAATAAGCAAAACAAATTTAAATCAAAGTGCACACATGGAGTAAAACGTTTTCCAGAGTGTTTGCTGTATTCCCTGTATTGGTGGAGCTGTCAATGGTTAATAATGAGCAGTATTCACCCCCTAATTTTTTTTTGGACTGAGGCCAGAGTTCACACATGCACCTGTATATCAGAGACCAAACAACACGTTGCTGTCAATAGGGATCAAACAAGTTGAAAGTCATGCACTCGACAACAAGGCCAAATGCCTCTAAACATGGTTTAAAGCTCTTTGCTTGCAGCATTGAACACAAAAATATTCCTTTTGAAATCATTCTTCATCAGGCTAGCCAGCTGGCTTAGAGTTTCACCTTTCCCAACACCCGACAAATAGCTGCCGAGCTTTGTTTCTTCAACAACCTTACATACATTCTTAAGGCTGCTCTCATTACCGCCACCCATGTCACAACTGAAAGATATCTGATATGTAAGCGCCATCTCCTGTCTGATGGCTACATCTGCTTCCCAGGGAGGGAGTGCCATCTTTTGGATGAAGTTAAAAATCACAACTCATTACACTGTTTCAAAGATCATTAGCAGAGATCACTATATCACATCATCCTACTATTTATTCTGAACCAAAATTAGTAAGATCGGGTCATTCGCACATGGCTGTCGTGGGACCTTGCTAATGCAGAGGCCATATCTATCACGTTAAGACAATAACTTTAAAGCATTTGTGGCATCTCAAAATGCAAATCTTCTCGGCTCCAGACAGTTTGTCAGAATTTAAACCAGGGGTATCTTCAGCACGTCCCAAGTGCTAGATCTGCACTGGCACTCTTACCCATTTTCTTTGGTCTTGCAATAGACTTCAAACATTTTTGAGCTGTGACGGGTGCAATGGACAGGGTTTTGGGTGTAAGGATGGAGAAGGACCCTCTCTCTCTCTCTCTCTCTCTCCCCTTTTGGGCCTACCCACTGTATTTCCTGCAGACATGCATAAGAAAAAAAACTTTTCAATAGTCTCCAGTTTGTCAGAATTTAAACCAGGGGTATCTTCAGCACGTCCCAAGTGCTAGATCTGCACGGGCACTCTTACCCATTTTCTTTGGTCTTGCAATAGGCTTCAAACATTTTTGAGCTGTGACGGGCGCAATGGACAGGGTTTTGGGTGTAAGGATGGAGAAGGACCCTCTCTCTCTCTCCTTTTGGGCCTACCCACTGTATTTCCTGCAGACATGCATAAGAAAAAAAACTTTTCAATAGTCTCACGTTCTGTGCAAGAAAGAATATCTTGCTAGGTTGGATATCCGAAAAAAACCCAGGCTTGAGGGGTTGGCAGAAGATAGTTATGGAGCATATTCCTCTGGATTTTCAGACAAATATGGTACACCATAAAAGTGAGAATTTTTACAAGACATGGCAGCCCTTTTTGCAATACCTTTTTACAGATTTATCTGCCACACTAACAAGGACTTTTATATAGCCGTAACGATTGACTGTTGGACTCGTGAAGCACAGAGGAGGAAGAACTGCGAACATATGAGCGTTTTGTGTGGCTGGGCTGAGTTATTACTATTTATTTGTTTGTTGTTGGTTATTTATTTATTTACCAAGTTAAATTGCTAGTTTAGGTTTTTGTTTAAATTTTATATTTTTTATCTATATATATTTATACAGTTGTACATGAGGGAGGGTTGGGGATTTTATTATTATTTGGGTTTTTTGTACTGTTTTGAATTGCATTGTTTTGGACTTGTAATATTAAAAAAATCTATTTATTCCTCAGTAAAATATTAAAAATGCAAGTCTTTAATCTGGCAGGTAGGGCATTACAAACTGGGCAGCAGCGCTTCATTAGAGTTACTAAGGTATGGAGAAAGCAGGAACCATAACTGATACCAGCTGAAGGTATGTAATAATATGTCCAAGCAGGTTGATTCAGAATGTAAGGACTTTATTCTTGGCAGTATCCCTGCTTCTGGGCCAGAAAGATCAATCAGATCTGTTCTCCTAATCAGCTTGTTCAAAAGTGCTATTACTGTACACACTTCTGGACAAGGTGGAACTTAAACCCGAGTCTCCCAGTTCAGAGATAGAGACCACCATTGCACCACAAAAGCCCTTGGAACAAGAGCTGATTTTTCTTTTGCTTCCTTCCAAGGGTAGGAACACTACCACTGTTCCACAACAGGAAAGCTGAGTTTGCTTTATTAATTTATTTAACCTATTTTTCTTATCAACCTGTTCTGAGATCCTATTGCACAACTCTGGTGCAAGTGGGACTTAAACTCAGGTCTCCAGGCTTGGGTGAGGGACACTACCACAACAGCCCTCAGAACAAGAACTGATTAACATCCCATTAAACTCTCACCATCTGGGTGGGGGAAAAGAGTAGGACAAAGACTGAAAAAAAAGAGTTCAGGAATAGGTCCAAGTCTTGAATTTAATGTAATTGAGTCAAGGAAGTATGAAAATCCAGGTTCTTAAAATGTTTTAGAAATTAGTGGGAGTGAGGAATTGAGATCATTTAGATTTGATTCCCTACAGTTTAAGGTAAATCAAGAGTGTTTAATCAGTGATAGCCTAGGAGAAGCAAAAGGAATTTGCAAGACTATTACACAATTACTAAGGAAGGCTGTGAGATGTCAACCGTGGGGGTTCAACTCCCACATGGAGGTTACTATGAAGGACTCCCCTCCCTAATCTCTCCTCCTGCCTGAGCCTCATGTTAAGCCAGTCATTTCTTTGTCCATTGAGAGCAACTGTGTGGTTTGATCGGACTATGGCAACTTTACCTCTCATACATTTTGAAATGCCTAGGCTCATGCACAGATCCCTCAGATTCCACTCACCCTGCCAATCAGAGAAAGACCAATTTATCGCTTTCTACCAGCCAGCTTGTCTTCCATTCATGCCCATATGTTACCCCATAGACCATGATGTGTACTTGATGCAATAATACACTTATGCTACTTGGATTTCCAAAAGCACTTCACATCTATACATCTTTTATGAACACTACACTCCTTCAAATAACTGATTTTCCTTTCACAAAACCATGCTGACTCCTCCCAATTCAAGATTTTAAGTGTGCAACTATAGATATGTTCTAAACAACTTGTTCAGAGGTTTTATTAATTAATACTAACACATCTACTACCTCAGTCCCCACTTCAGAGACCCTTAGATGAAATCTCAGATCCCAGAGATTTCTCATTCTAAATCTCCACCAGCTAGCTCAGTACTACTTTTCTCATGAAAGTAATTTCACCAAGTTCCTTACTTCCTTCCACAATTTAGTTATTTCTGGAATACGGTTCACATCCACTATTGTGAAGTAAAATTTGTTCATTTCATAGATAATAAAGTTTGCATATCAGTTCCTCAACTGCACTGTCCAGACGGCTAATGCTTTATACACATTATACATTACATCCCAAGCATTAAGATACCCCTTTAAATATCTGCCACTGCTTCTCAAATGATCTATTCCTAGTATTTGATTTCACTTGACTTCAGTTAGCTCAGCTTTCACATCCGCATGATCCTCTTTAAAGTAGTCTAAAATACTAAGCTTAGGTTCATTCTTTTCCCTTTCAACTGGATGTAAAATTCAAATATCACAGGTACTGCTATTTGGGGGTGCCTTTAATTGGAGGTCATTAAGCCAGTTACATTACTAATGTTCTAGTATTGCATAGTGTTGAATAGTTGATTCCACAATATGCCACTAAGAAATTCTCTTAGGCAGTCTATGAACCCTATTCTGGGATACCATTACAAACCCAATTTCTCCCATTATTAAAAATTACCCATTATTTACTGCCCTATCATTAGTGCAGAATTTTTTCCTATATCTCATCATGCATTGACAGTGGATCTGTAGGCCCACCCTACCAGTTACTTTCATTAAACATTCAACACCCTTATTTCCTGCACAAGATCACTTACAACTGTTGCAGCAATACCATCTGTGATTAACAGTACTACATCTCCACTTAGCTTCTAAAATATCATATGCCTCAATATTTAAGAGGCAATTGTTGTCATCTTGTAGCCATATCTCCGTAATGGCCAACTGATCATTTACTTCAAAACATGCAATTTACTTTGTAACACATGCTATGAATAATAAAACAAAATTAAATGTTCTTATCTTTCTAAGAGTAGCCTGGACCATGAGTTCATAATTTACTTTAGCTTCCCTCACCTATTGTTTAGTTAAAACTCTACTTCCCTAGTTATAGTTTGAGAAAACATGGGTCCCAATGCAGGTGCAGATCATCCCAACAATATAGCCCCCCACTTCCTAATACTGATACGAATTTTCCATGAATCAAAACACTTCTTTGAGCCACATACTTATTCAGTGATCCTATCTGCCCTCAACACCATAACAGATGGGTAAAATGGCTATTTCTGATAGACAGTCCACTCTGCCTTTCAATCATGGCCAAAATGTTTCTCAACCCCATCCTCCTGCCTTCTCCCTATAATTCTTGATCCCTATACCAAACAAGTGCATAACTGCCTTAAATACACCCAAAGACTTGGTTTCCATGGCCTTCGGCAACAATGAGTTCCACAGATTCAACACCCTCTGGCTGAAAAAATTCCTCATCCCAGTTCTAAAGGGTGGTCCTACACTCTGGAGTCTGTGCCCTTGGGTCCTTTTCTCTGCTAGTCATGGAAATATGATCTCCATGCTCCACTTTATCAAGGCCTCAGTATTCTGAAAGTTTCAGATTCATGAGCCCCCCTCCACTAAAAATGTCCATGAACCTAGAGTACTGAACCCTGCTCATACAAGTCTTTCAACCCAGCGATCATTCTTTTAAAACCCCTTTGAATCCACAAAGCCAACATATCTTTCCTTAGATATGGGGCCCAAAATTGCTTAATATTCCAAATGCAGTATCTCCAGACTTAACCAGCAATATATCATGCTCTTGTACTTAGCCCTTTCAAAATGAACACTAACATTGTGTTTGCCTTCCTAGCTGCCAAATGAATTTGCATGTTAACCTTGAGAATCTGAAGTAGGATTCCAACGTCCCTTTGTGTTTCAGATTTCTGAATTTTCCCCATGTAGAAAATAGTCTACACCTCTATTCTTCCTACCAGAGTATTAGGCTCACAGCCACATTGCATCCCATCAGCCATTTCTTTATTCTCCGAGTTCATCCATTCCCCGGTAGTCTCATTTCCTCAACAGTACCTACCCTTCCACCTATCTTTGTGTCACCTGCATATGTTGCAATAATGCCATCAGTTCCTTCATCCAGATCATTAATGTATAAATGCTAGTATAATTGTGGTCACAACACTGACCACTGCAGGTCTTCACTATTCACCAGATGCCATCCTGTAGAATAACCTTGAATTTCCACTCTGCCTTCTCTCACCCAGCTAATCCTCTAACCATGCCAGTAACTTGCCTCTCACACCATGAGTTTGTCTTATTTAGCAAACTCGTGTTGCACAGTGTTCAAGTGCTTCTGAAAGTGCAATGGATCACATCCTGTAGCCCTCCTTAGTCTGTAACATGCTCGTTACTGCTTTTAGGAATTTGAAGGTTAGTCAGATATTACCTCCCATTGACAAACCTGTGCTGACTCAGCCCACAATCACATCAAGAGATTCTAAAATTTTACCAATGAGCACTCAGGATAACCAGCCTATCATTTGTCTCCCTTCTTAGTCAGAAGCATTGCATTATTCATTTTCCAGTCCTCTGGAGTATTCCCTGACTGGTGTTTTCTGCAATGTCCACTGCACTCATTCTCTCAAAGTTCTGGTATGCCTATAGTATCTTCCACTGTGAACAGTGATGCAAAGTAGCTATTCAGTTCTGTTATTTTTAGATCCCAATCACTACCTCTGCAGACTCATTTTTCCAGCAGTCTAAAGTCCACCCTTGCCTCTCTTACCATATGTAATCTAAAAAAGCCTCTGCAATTTTAAAAAATATTAGCTAGCTTACTCTGACATCGCAACCTCCTCACACTGCTTTTATTAGTTGTCCTCTAGTTTATTTAAAAGGCTTGCCATTCATCCTGCTTTTATCTTGTCCTTGATTTTTAGTCAGCTATGGTCAAGCCCTCTTTCCTTTAGGATGTTGCTCCTCTTGGTTTTCTGCTATGCCTCCCAAATTACCCCCAGAAACTGCTGCCATAGCTGCTCTATTGTCTTCCTTGCTCGCTCTCCTCCTAAACAACTCCGGTCAACTCCTACCTGGTGTATTTGGCTCAGGTAATAAGCCAGACAAAAATCTATAAAATATCTAAAATGAAAGTTACAATTGAACAGGAAGAGGATGGCAAGACAAGTGATGCTCCATGATGTACTGTGTGAGCACCCAGATTCCAGGCAGTTTTCAGCTGGTTTGGATGAAATGAATGAACTGCAGATGGACAAGTTTGCTGGCAGCATGAGAAACCAATCCTGCCACGTGTTGGGGAACGTGAAGGAACATAGTGAGAGTAAGGACAACAGTAAAATGGTTGGAAGGTTGTTACAGTGCTCTCTACAGCAGGAGTGTTCAGACATCTGGGTTTCCTGGTGCCAATGCTAGTCACATCTGCTCTACTTCCTCAGTTCCATTGCCCTGGTAATTGTTCTCATTAAAACAATACAAAAGAACTTCAAATTTGTCGAACAACTAGAAAAAGTTTGTTGCTCCTTCATTTCTGGCTGAATCCCCTTACCTGCATCACTAGCAGTCATACGCTTTCCCTGACCACACCTTAATAAAAAGGTCCTAACCTTCTGGTATAAAACATCTAAGAAACTGCTGTCTTATGCAGTCACAACAATTGCATTTCAGGGCCCAACTCAAACTGACCCAGTTACTCAAACTGTAAACAATGACAATAGCTGTGTCTGTCCTGCATTACACTTCCATCCAGGAGGGTCCATAATCTAACGCCATGACAAATCACCTGTGTCACCTTGAACATTTATATTCAAACAAATTTAATCTTAAAAAATAATTTGTTGACCCTACCATCCAGTTTCTGTACTATTAAGTGTTAAAAAGACTTGCCGAATGAAACAGCTTGTGCTTTAAAATCTTTTTAAAAGTTTTCGCTCACTTTTCCACTCTAAATAAACTTCCTGAGATGATTCTCGCCAACCATTTGAGTTCCAGTTTGAGGTCATTGTATTTTGTCCAGAATTCACCTTTGTGCAAGTTTTCAATTCCCACAGCTGACAAAGATACAGGGAAACAAAGCACATCCCTCCCTCAAACTCTCAATTTCACTCTTCGTTAAACTATGCAGACTCTGATGGATAACATTTTAGCTTTCCAAATGTCCTGTTAATACTTAATAATGGATTCAAGTAAACTTCCCAATGACACAAACCAGTTAGTCTAACATATAATTCCCTACTTTCTGCCCCCCTCCCTTTGAGGAAGAACATCCTATTCATACTTTTCCATACCACTGCAATATTTCACACATCCAAGGAATTTTAGAGTATTATAACCAACAGATTCATAATCTGTTATTTCAAGGGCCTAGGATATAGGCCACCAGAATGCTATGATCACTTTTCCCAACAGGATCCTTTATTATTGATTAAAAGGATTATACACAAAATAGCTTGAAAACTGGTAGTTTTTTCAAACTGTTGTAAAACCAGTCTAATACATTCAACGTACTCTATCTCAAGGAGATCCTACACAGACTGGATTATTGCAGTTGTGAATGTTAAATTCATCCATAAATATTGCTGTACTTTGAGAAAGCTGGCAAACCAATAAGCTTATCTTTTTTGGCAAGGGGAAACTATTCAACTGCTTAAGCTACTTCAGTGGGATTGAATTCATTTTTGCTCTATTAATGGATGATGCCTCTGGATTCCGCACTATTGGAAGCAGCTGCGGTTGTAATTCCTTTGCTGGCATTGGAGTTCACCAGAGTTCCACTGTTGCTCCCATGGCCTGAAAAAACAATTTGCCATAAAGGGCAATTTAACCCAAATCAAGAAATTCTTACTGATAGTGATCCTTTCCATCAGGTTTTCTAAGACATTGAATGATCAACTCAATACACAAAAGGCCAAGAATGACAACACCGCTTGCAGAAAAGCTAGTTATGTTCAAGGAATGAACAACAGGGAGATGTTGGTATCCTAGGTGGCAAATACATTGTTTAAAAGCCTTTTGAAAATCAATGGTCTTTGCTGTATTGAACTCTGGGATTGTCAGGCAAACAGTATCAAGAGGGCAGTAGAAACTAGTCATTAATGTACTAACAAAGCAGAGCAGTCTCGAGGGGTTGAATGATCTACCCATATCTCTGCTTGTATTTTAGTATAGAGTTTCAATTGCAGTGTTCCATTAAGCCTTAAGGATCAAAAATAATACAAAGTCTATGCACTCAGTTTAGTCTGCGGATTCCTGCCTTTCATTGAAAAAAAGAACTTTGCTCTCATTGAAAAATTTTGCATGCCTCAAACCCTCAACTTTGTGTACATTAATGCCACCTAAATAAGACAGCATTCAGATATCAATAAGCTGGAGGCTTCAAGCCCCTTGCTAAAACTCAACATCCCAAGTCTAGCCCTTGCACAATTTACTTAAGGATATACAGAGTTCAAGGTGCAAAATTAAAATAATTTCAAGATTTGATTGGCTCAAACACTACCAAAATAAGTTAAAGTGATGGTGGGCTTTCACTAGTTATAGCTGTTCAGCCTGTTAGAGCACTTCATTGACATCAAGTCAACCACACAGATTGGAAGCTAGAGTTCCCCAGCAGGAAAAACCAGAGCAGATAGATGGTTTCCCTGTTTACAACAGTAAAGCAAGTCGTTATTTTTAAATGACTGAAATGGAAAAATAGCTTATAGAAAATAAAGGATTACTTTTAAAAGCAAGTAGTGCTCAATGTGTCCAATTACTTACACAATTGCTTTTCCAAGCAATCATTAAAGCTTTACTGCAGCCAATCTAGAGCTGAAGGGTTGTGTTCAGATGGTTGGCACAAGTAACTGACTGGCCTGTGGACTTGTGACCAGTTACCAATGATAAAGGCCTTCTACCTGCCAACTGTGAAACTGGTTAACAGATAGGACATCTTGGGGCTATGACTACGATACCAAAAAAAACACCCAAAATTGCCAGAGGAGCCATTTCAAATGGACGAAAACCATTTTTCACCCCATATAGTCACTAAGCTGGCTTACAGCCTCTACAGAAGGACAGAACAGTGTTCTGACCAGCAATGATCTCAGGAACCACTAACTGCCTTCCCAACCTTTCCCCTCCATTCCTATCAAGTTTTCCTTACCTTTAGTGTTTGTGCTGTGCATGTGTCATATTGGTGGCATTATATACTAATTGCTTATAGTCGTTTACCTATACATAATCATTTCTTGTAATAAAGCCATTTGTCAAGTACAGAAACCTGGTCCATGCTGTAAATTTGGATCAAAACAGAAATAGGGGAATTGTGCTTTTTTTTGGGGGGGGGGGGGTTTAAAAAAAAAAAGGTGGTGACTCTAGGAAACTGGACTCAATTTCTAGCATGATTTTCTAGGGAGGTGTAACAATTAAGAATTTTAAAACAGATTCAGCTACCCAATAATGAAATCAATAATGCAGATATGACTGGAGTAAAGGTAGCTTTCCATGTCCCAGGTTTACCACTTTCACCGTGCCAAACCCCTAGCCGCAAATCTTAAAATTAGTCAAGACCAGATATGATTGAAACCTAAGTAAATGGCTCCAATTGGAATACAATGTTGTATCAACTCATCCAAATTCATTCAACAGGTTGAGATTTTGAAAACTCCATATGGCTCCAACTCAATGAAATCTTGAGATTTTTCAAAAGAAGTATGATCACGGTGGTTCTTCTTCTGGGTTTCATTTGAAAAAGTGAATAGCATCTGTTGAATAAAAATTAAAAACCTACAGTGTGGTTAGCTTCAGGATTTATGGTGCAGAGGTCAAAAAGTCAATCTCAGCACTGGATCTTGTATGGCTAAATCACTGCATATCAGAAAATCCAACTAAACAGGTGAACATTTTAAATCTGTTCTGCAGGATTAATGCAGGGAACTCCATTAAGCCATATCTCATGGCTGTCAATCATCAAAGCATTCAGAAATGTTCACTGTATTCGATGGCTGAGCATACAAAAACCAAAATGGTAACTCTAAAAACCTGTGTCCCAACTAAAAGAGAAAAGAATTTCAAAACCGATCAAGAAATGACAACACAAGATTTCTTGTCTTTTTGTTTAATCATCTTCCTTGTGAAAACCCTTTTTTCTACATCAAAGAACTTAGCTGGATAAAATAATTCCAGAATAATATTCCAGTGAATATAAAGGGCTACAATTCAGTTCTTTAAGTACATTGCTGATGCAAATGTAGGCATGAAAAAGCTTGATGCAATACAAAGGGTGCAGAGAAATACAGTTTTAAAATCAAACAGTATTTGCCTTCTGTGCGAAGCAATTTGATGCCTACCTTGGCAGTGGTTTAAGTATTCTCAACTACTGATGATACAGTACACATACATTAATGCAATAGCTGACACTTTTGCTAAACATGTAAACCTGTATGTGCTTTTTAAAAACATTTAAACCAGCCCAGCAAACTGAAGAGAATGGGGAGGAAAAAAAGTATCCAAAAGGAAAAATCTTAAAACAAAGGTTAGGCTTCCAAAAGTGCCCAACACATGTTGTGCCAGCAAATACCTGTGCGTTTTCCTTGTCGACAACGGCCAAGTCTACCTGTCATTTTAGATGTTACAGTAAATACACAAACTTTGGTTTGACCTAATGTAGTCAGGAGACATGGTGATAATTTTATTCAACTGAGTGCAGAGTGGATCAGAACTACTACCAGATTCTATTAAAAAAGGATGCAACGGAAATATAGGAGTATTGCAGTTCAAATAAGTTTCTATGGCATCAGTGCTGGCTTATTGAATTTCAGTAAGTTGACCTCCTCTCACGGTGGTGTTTGCTAATGAAGTACTTGAAGAACTCATACACAGACCAGGCAATAGCTGTGGATGGCATCTGATAGATAACTCTGGCCTGAACTCCCTTAAAATATGCTGGGATACCACCCAGCCGGTAAACCGTCCTGAAGGCATTTGCCATGCCAGAAAGATGTCCACTGATGTTGAGGGAGTTTAGAGCCAGGGATTCCTGCGTGTTTAGTAGTGTTTTGCAAACGTCCAGTGGTGTTGTTACCGCTGCTGAGACAGCCCCGGCCATAGCCCCAGAGAGAACATGTGAGGAGGGGTTGTATTGTCTGTGCGGGTTCAATTTCTCCTGCAGGAACTCATAAGTCATGAAATGAACAGCTTGGAAGGGGATGTTCATAGTCAGTTGGGTGGTGTAGCTCCGATAGAATGCTCCAGCCCCTTCAGTTTTCCACACTGTCCTCATGCAGTCCAAGACTCGTTTGTAGGGAGAGTTGTACATTTGCATCCTTTGCTTCACCACTACGCAGTTCAACAGGTTTATGTATAAAGGTTCCAGTTTGAAGACAATGGGAGTGGAGACAGGGTTTCCATGGCATCCCAGGTCATGTGCAGGCCATGTCAAAGAGAGATGGGTTAGAGCAACAAAAGCAGAACATTAAAACAAAGGGAGAAAATGGAAAACAAGTTAGTGAAACACATTTCAGCAATTTCTTTCCCCTACCCACCAGCCAGCTCAAAAACTGAACAATTTCTTTGGTTTCCAAATGCAAAGTTTCTCATCTTTTTTCAGATTAGTGTAGTTTATTACTTTTAGCCAAAACCGTTGGTGTGCAAAAGCAATGTACGATAAAAATTCAAATTAGAAATGAAGGAGCATAAGTAATTTAGTTCCTTCAACCTATTTAGTTTAATAAAATCTTGTCTGACCTATGATAAAATTCATGCCTTTACCAACATCCTTCAATAGCTTAGCTAACCAAAAATGCTTTACTGGTCTAGCACAAATCATAATTTGAATTCTGAAAGTACATGAACAAGCCATACTTGGCAGTCCTCAGCCTCAACTGTAAGCATAATTTCCCATCAGTTGGGTAGAAGCAGAGAAGTTGATTAAATAAAGTGTTTTTAAAAAAAGTTAATACAAGAGAGATATTTTAGAAACAACCAGTTTGGAGATACATACCTGTGGAGCAGGTGGGAACTTGAATCTGGGTCTCCTGCCCAGAAGTAGGACACTACCACCATGCCACACGAACCTCTAAGGAGTTAATACATGCACTACCCTGAAATTGGCTTCATCTGTTGGTACCATGACAGATTTGCTCATTTACTTCCAAGCTCCAAATACTCTACCTTATTCACTTTGCCTCCTCTCCACGTTTAAATCCAATCAAAAACTCTAATTTGCCCCACTGTTGCACTTAACTTTGATATACCCAAAATACTGCACTTTGAATTTTCATCTTAGACTTCAGGTAAAAGCTTCTGGTGCAAGCATTTCAAGTTACAAATGTTAACAGATGAAGCTGCCAACAGAAGCTCCTATTTCAACAGGAATACGACAGTACCAGGGAAAGGAAGAGGAGAAAACAGTTAATTCAGCTGCTAGTCTAGAGTTTTTAAACAATGGAGGTAGTGGTCAAGCTTAAATCAATTTTAAAAATGATTTAAATTGACTACAGGAGTTGGCAAACTTTGGGCAAATTTAAAAATGTCAACAGAAGTGCTGTTAATGACATGCTATAGGATAATGCCAAACACTCCAGTCTCTTTTGGAGAAGAGGACAAATCCAAAGCAATGAATTTTAAAATAGGAGAAAACAAATCAAAAAAAAGAAAATGTGTTCAAATATTTCTGTAATTAACACAGCAGCATGATACAGATACAAAATCTACCAGTAACTGGTAAAAAGTCTATAGCTGCACGTAACATTTTAAACCCAACCTGGCTTTTTATGCCTTTAGCAGCTGATCTCAAATACAGTAAGATGTTATACCTGTTATGGAGGGGATACAAAGTTCAGCAACTATTAACGTCAAAGGATGGGGCAAGATTTGCTAGAGAAAGACAGTAATGCTCATGGCAAAAGTTCAAAGCCCTGCAGAAATCCTAACTTAAAAACTTTTATAAAATGACAAACTTTATTTGCAGAAGGCTCTTTTGCTCAACTGGTATGAGTTTGCCCATTCATAGTCTGGTCAACGGCCAATGCAAAAGTAGATTATCCAGTGACAGATTTTAAAAATACAATTAAGAATTTAAGTTTAATAACGAATGTGTAGCAGAGATGCTGCTGCTACATGTCACAATGTATGATGGACTTTGCAATTTAGTTCCCTAGTTACCAGTACTTCTTCCAAAGGGCAACTCATCAATTTGAAATTCCAGGCATACCAACCTCAATCCTTGGAATTGCCCAGCATTGGTGGACAGACTTCCAGCACAAAGCAGAGTGTTCTTTCTGCAATCTTGTTCCTACAAACTGATCCAGTGCTATTATTTGTATTGCCCTTACATAAAATTGATTAACACCTCAGACTTATCAAAGCTGGAAAGGCTCCTGATTAGCTGTATAATCTGTACTACCAAGCCAATGTGTTTCCCCCACTAAGCCATAAGAGGGCTTTTTGTTTTAAAATAGTTATTCTAGCTTGCAGTATTTTGAAAGCTGCAAATACCTTTCAAAATAATTTATGACAGATTTGCTTTCGTGGAAATAAAAATCCTAAAACACTAGACAATTATGGAACTAAAATTTGACAAGCCAAATAGGGAGATATTAAGTCATGAGTTTGTAAAAGAAATTGCTTTTTAAAGAATTCTTTTGAAGAATGGGAGCGAGACCAAGAAACATAAAGGAGGGAATGATAGTGGTTACATTAGCTGTATGCATGATTGTTCATGGTAGATTTACTTTTCTGTTAAATTACTTGGGTAGTATTTGAATGGCTCCTGCAATCTGCAGATAGGAGCATGCCTGCCCATGACCCTCTTGGCTGTGTTACAATGACTTGAAGGACAGCCAATTACACTTGTGTCTACAAAACATGAAGCACATTCAGTCAACTGCAATAAGTCTCATGCTCTTTTTAAGAAAACTTTGGAATGATCAAGAGGTTTTGTTTGCAGAGACAACACATTCAGTAAATTCTTAAAACATTTGTTTTCAAAATAACTGAGGGACTTTGCCTGTAAAGACAGTCAAATTTGAGCCAAGTTTCACGCTAATCTTCAGAAACTCTCCATGTGATGTTCTAAGGCTTTAAATGATTTACCTCAAATCTTTCAGAGTAAACCACACATCTTTATTCATCTTAATGTACACAAGCTCTTGACGATTAGCATGCTAAATGCAGCAACCACTACATAGTTTCTTTTATAAGGCCTGATGTGTTAGGCCTAAACATGTTGCATGATACTTCAAAATGCAGGCAATTTCCAGTTTATTAAAAAATTCACTATTTTGAAAGCTAAACAAAATTCTGAAAACACGTCAGAATTTGTGAACATGTGACTTGGGGCATGCCCATTAGAATTGATGAGAGGAGTCACTTTAGGTTTGTCAGCTTAAAATATTGTTTCAAGTGTGTTGCATAAATTTAAGACTGTACAGTTCACTTACAAACTAGACACACAACACCTGCCTCTTACAAACGAGAATCTCAAACCATAATATCCAACGCTGTCACTCAGTTCCTGATAATAAGATTGCTATTGAATGCCAACATTAGGTATTTTGCTTCAGCTTACGCACATTTTTGTTTCAAGTACCGAAATGGCTGATAACTGGGTCAGTGATCAAAAGAATTTTCAAACAAAATTCCCACTCCAAATCATTTAAGGTTGCGAATGATACAACATAGGTGCATAAGACCATGGCCACATTCAGTGGTTGGACTTGTATACCAACTTCCACAAGTCTATATGTTTGTGAAACATTAAGAACAAACTTCCAAGACAATAAGACTCAAATATTAGAATAGAAAGCATTCAAAGTCAAATCAGTGAAACATGTCAGTTATAGCAGATACTCATGCATTGACATTTTAATTTGAGAAAAAGACAATTTAATCCAGTAACATTAGGAAGGAGAACCAAGAAGTGGCCAGAATTAAATTGCAGACACTATTGAAGTTTGTACCGGAGGAAATTTGATCCCATCCAGTAAAATACAATTCATTTACTTGAATGAGAACATTTTCACAACTGAAATTTCAGGGGGAAAAAAAGTAATAAGGGAGCCCCCTCTAAATCATAGTTTATTTACCTCAGCTGACAAATACTTGAATAGATACTGGAGCAGAGCAATTATTTTGCCCTTCACAGCTGATCAGCCTATTAGCATGTACACTTAGGCACCTACGTAAAGGTAAAAATCAGCAGATACACCAAAAGCATGCATGCAGCCAAGTCATTTGAAATTAGGACAGCAAAGTGCTGTTTACATACTAAAGCAGAAAAGGCTGTTGTTTTCTTCAAGATGAGTAGTGAATGTTAACAAAATATAGCTCAACTTGATCTAAATTTTCAAGAGCAGTTGCAAAATATCCCAAAAACCTGCCCTTCCCCAAAGCTGCACCCAGGAGGTTGAAGTGCCTTCACACAAAGGATCTTGCTTTTACCAGCTGCACATTCCCTTCACCAGGTAACACTAAACTATTTAAGAAGTGATCTTTTCTTTAAAAAGCTTGCTTTCTGAAACCTTCTGCAACTTAACACCAATTTCCATTCATTTGAGCACCTGGTCATTACCTTGAACGTTTACTTTTATATTGTCATTCCAGGCAAATAAGGGAACACAAACTCAAGATTGCAATCCAGCAAGCCACTTATGCTGAAATCTTGGTAAAATTAAAGGTGAACAAAGTGTTGGTCAGTGGAATGTACCTGCCAACACTGCAAAGTGCCAGTTTATGTTCTGCCTCTAGATGGAGCACTGATTTACAGACTGAACTCAACAGTAGCAGCAAGCCAGAGACAAGCTGAAGTCAAAAATTCATTTAATCTACTGACCTGGTGTGAACCATTCAGTTTTAGCTAAGTCAGCTTAACATTTAAAATTACAAAGGAAACAACTTGGCAGACAGGCAAATTACAACAATTCATCTGCCTCACCCACAAAAAAAAGTTACAATTTCATTCCCATGCACAGTTCAGTCTGACAGCTAACTTGTTCTTAAGCCTTTACGTGTACTCCCTACATTGGCAGAGATACCCATGTTAACTCTGTTCCTGAACGAATGCACATTTGATTGTGCTGCATTGTACAAAGGCAATTAACTTTGTACATTTACAATCGTCAAACAGAAAAGGCTACCCATTAGGATAATTTCTTGGCAGAGACAGAAATGCCAATATCCAAGAGCTTCAAAATACATTGAAGTAAAGTTGATAGAATTTTTAAAAACTAGTTAAAACCTTTCCTATGAATATCAACTAGGCTGCAAGTTGCAATTTGACAAGATCTATTAACCCATGACAGCTGGGAAGAAAATAACTAACCACAAATACAATAGCTTTGTGGCAACAAACCTGCTTAGTACAAGTTAAGGGAGTTGGAGGTTAAAAAACACTACAAAATTGTCAATTACTTCAACAATTACTATACTGTCATGTAAAACTAAAATTCAACTAACAGAATGCTGCAAATACAATTAAGTCATACAAGACATGCTCTTGCAACTTCAAGTTGCCTGCAGAAAACCAGAGGGCATAAATAATTCAATAATCCTATCCTAACAATCAAATGTAAATTCAAAATACCAAAGTCTCAGTCCCATTTTTAAGTAGTTTTATTTTTGGTGAATAAATGCTTAAATGGCATGAATTGCCAAACTAGAACAATGTTAAATCAGAAAGAAAAAAATAAATCACTTTGGATAGGACTGAAGGATATACATTGCACATGAGCCACTTTGGAATAGAACTGGAGAAAGCACAGGAACAAGTGAATCAAAATCTACTGCTCTGATGGAAAGGGGAGAGCACAGATTAAACAGCGCATCAACTAATATTAGATTCCCTAAAACCAACTGCAAATTGTAGGAAGTGAAGTAAAAGAAAGAGGCAGTAGAATGCAGATGCAAAACACATTTTTAGCTTAGATGGCAAGTCAGAAAAATGGAATTTACCTTATTGCTTCTAATGCCTGACGAAGCCCAATGCACAGGTACCCCTTGAATGATTTTGAAAACTCTTAAGAAAAAAAAGGGACCTCAATCTAGAAACTTTAGTTACAAATCCTGAAAAAGGACACATCAATTTCCTCTTTTCAGAAGTTTGTTTTAAATAGTGAGCACATGACAGAGGTACAGATCTGAATTGGTTTTGTGGACCAAAACATCTGAATTTAGATGATTGCCACAGATTACCAATGTCTCTTTAGGTCATAGTTTTGCACAAAGTGTATTGAACTGAAGACATTCCACATTTAAAGTTTGAAGTAGCCCATTTATCAGTAAATGAACCAGAAACAGTAGCAGTCATGTCACAAGATGACTAATCCAGAGGCCCAAAATAATGCTGTGGGACAAGTGTTGCAATCTCAGCAGAGCAACTCATGGAGTTTAAATTCAATTAATTGTACAATTGAAAGTTCCTCAGTAATGGAGATCAAAAACTAAGCAACTGCCATGAAATGAATCTTGTTCACTGAAGTCCTTACGGCAATGAAATCTGCCATCTTTAAAGTATGGCCTACACCAGACTCCAGACCAACAGCAATGTGGTTGGCCCAAAACTGTCCTCTGAAATAGAGTCAGTCATACAGCATGGAAACTGACATGTCCAACTAGTCCACACTGACCATATTCACAAACTACTGCCACTTGCCTGAGCTTGGCCAATATCCCTCCAAATCTTGACTATTCATGCATTTATCCAAATGACTTCAACGCCATAACTAATTGTATCCATCACTTCCCTTGACAGTTCATTCCACATGAGCCACTAAAAAGTTGCACTTCTCTCACTTTTAATTATGCCCCCTAGTTTTCAACTTCCCATCTTAAGGTGAATAGCAAAGTCTTTTCCCTATGCCCCTTTGATTTTATAAGCCTCCAAAGGTCACATCTCAACCTCCTAATCCTGGGGAGCAGGGAGAACCTCCCAAACCTCCCGAAACCCTCCGTTCCCAACATCCAGGGAAATCTTACCTAAACACTTTAATACCATCCTTCCTATAACAGGGCAACTAGAACTGCATGCAGTACTGCAGAAAAGGCCTCCCAATGTTTAGATTAGATTAGATTAGATTACTTACAGTGTGGAAACAGGCCCTTCGGCCCAACAAGTCCACACCGACCAGCCGAAGCACAACCCACCCATACCCCTACATTTACCCCTTACCTAACACTACGGGCAATTTAGCATGGCCAATTCACCTGACCTGCACATCTTTGGACTGTGGGAGGAAACCGGAGCACCCGGAGGAAACCCACGCAGACACGGGGAGAACGTGCAAACTCCACACAGTCAGTCAGTCGCCTGAGGCGGGAATTGAACCCGGGTCTCTGACGCTGCGAGGCAGCAGTGCTAACCACTGTGCCACCGTGCCGCCCGCAATGTCCTGCATAAGCTGAACAAGACAACTCAACTGCGATATTTACAAATGTCAGAGCAATACAGACAGCGCCAAATGCTTTAACTACCCTGTCTGCCTGTAATACATATTTCACATTGTGTACCTAAACCCACAGGGCCCTACCATTAATTGTACAAGTCCTGCCCTTGTTTGTTTTATCAAACTTTAATACCTCACATTTATCCAAACTAAACTCAGAATGCCACTCCTCAGCCCACTGACCCAATCAAGATCTCTTTGTAATCTTGATAACCAACTTCATCCTCCACTATAAATCACCAATTTTGGTGTCACCTGCAAACTTAGTAACCAAGCCTCCTACATTCTACATGTACTCGCACTCTACACTTGCTGACTTGCCAGTGATACTTAATTCCATGAAAAGGTTAAATCAAACTTCAGGGAGCAATTTAAGTGATTGAATAAGAGCCTTTCACAACATCCCAAAACAACTTACAGCCAGTCCAGCATATAAAGTGCAAGTCACTGAAGTACAGAAAACTCAGCTTCAATTTGTGCACACAAGCTCCTACAGATTAAGTTAGGTTGTAGGATGTAAAACTTGGTCAGAACACTCCAATTCTTTGAATGATTACAAGATCTTATGCTGACCAAAGGGGCCATACAGTTAGATTTATTACTTTGTGCAAAAGATGGACCTCTGTCATGAATATTCCCTCGGTACTTAACTGTAAGGTCAGTCTTGATTTTTTTGCACTCCAATCTTAAGTCTGGCTTGAAACCACAACCTAACAAAAGCAGGAATCCGACCAAATGAGCCATGGTTGATAATGGCAAAGGGGCAAGAAAAAAGGGCATGAAAATAGCTCCAGTATATAAAAAAATTAGCTTCATTACACTTTTCAAATCAAGAATTGCACCCATGCAATGTTACTAGAAAATCACCCATATTTCTTGTTCCAAAAAGGCAATTAGCCAGGAACACACTGCAATGTCAGCCAATTAATTGCAAGCGGTCTTGGTAAATTCTGAAATATGCAGAAGTACAAGTTGGTTTTACATTCAACGTACCTGCGTCATATTTAAGTCAAAAGCAATAGTAGAAAACCTTACAGTTAGACTTTTTAACCTTGTTAACATTACCTTCAGCAGGGTTCATGGCCGCATCATGAAACAAAGTCGCCACACATCCTGCTGCACCTGCAAAAGAAACTCCACACGTGAGTATGGGTGAAGGTCACCCAGAGCTAATGAGACTACCGGGGAAAACTGCACCCTAAAAGTCAAGAGTGCAAAATAAGATTACAGCAACTTCAACCAGGTGCAAACATGTTGAGTGCACACCAGATTTTAACACAGGCGACAAGAAATGTTACTATTTTGATCAGTTTGGGTGCATTAAATCCAAGCATTTCCTTTCTGATATCCATACATTAGGAAACTGTTCACAACTGAGCAGTAACCTCACCCATAGATCCATCCTAGTAGAGAGAAACAGGATAGGGGAGAAATATTTGGTTAAGTTTAATTTTAGTAACTACATCTACAAAACTCCCAATTAAAAATTTAAATACTGATGAATAACTCAGTTAACCTTTTCTCTTGACCTGCAACACTGGTCAGTGAACTTGCATGAGCTGTCAACATCACTCAAACAGCAATTCAAACATGCCAATTTTTAATACCATGCATCCAATTTCTATAAAGTACCCTGTGAAGAGGAACATACTGCAGTTCCCATTGCGCCAGTTGGATTTCTGAATCCAAGAACTGGGTAACCTCAAGTTACGAGGTAATGAACTTGTAAAGCATCAGTTTCATCAACTGACTGGTAGCAATTTCCAAATAAAGTGACAGCAGCTGATGCTCTAAAATAGAGATCAACACCACCAGGTAGATGAATAGTTATGTCTGAGTTGCGTGTGCAGACATGCACATGCAAATGGGATGGAGAGGAGAGGAGGGAAAGACGAGCTCTCTGGACCTTTATCATTAACCTGCTGAATGTTTGAGAGAATGAGGACATGTGTCAAATAAATAGCCATTGGAGAGTCTGCCCAATGACAGCCAGAACTCACTTTGCATCAAGGCAGATTTAACTGAGACGAGCAAAACACTCACTTCTGCATAACATTAGGAATCTTGTTATTAGATATTTGCTACATTCTTTTAAAATTTACATTACAACATTAGCAAAGCATGAGAACTATTCAATGTAATGCATCAGGCTCAACTTTAGAATCTTGGTCCAAAGCTGAAAGTAGCCATGGTTCATTCTCCAATAGTTGTCAGTGGTTCACAAGTGCAAATGCGTTCTGGTAGTTATCAGCAGCTCCCAGTTAACCAGTGGTTTGTAAAAAGAACTCCAAATACCAGAACTTCAGGAGTCCGAAACATCTGATATGAGGAGCTTAAAGATCTTGCTGTCCCAGTTTAAAATATCATTGTATTAAATTAGCTTTCCCATAGACCAGCAAGAAAATACACACCTAAAAATTACATGACATGATTACATGTCCAATAGAGCTACATTCAAATATTCAAAGCAGCCCCTCAAAGTTAGGGCTCTGAAGACGATTCTCCACTTAAATCCACTGGTCAACTTGGGGAAAAAAAAAATCAAACCAGACAAACATCAGTGCTTTACTTACCAAACAATATAACCTGAAAAATTAAATATGGACAAGGAGGGATGGGGGAGTAAGAGCAACTCAATATGAAATGCTAAACACTATAGCAAAACACTAAAATATAAATTTATGCAAGGACCAGACTACATTGTGAAATATTAATATGCAAGGTTTATTTGCTCCTCCCATTTAGAAAATTTCTAATTATTGCAGATTATGTTAGGAAGCAAAGACAAGATAACAGTGTAGGATGCAGAGAATTATAATATTATGGGAGGTTGAAAATTTAGAAACTTAAGTCAGCCAGAGTATTGAGGGAAACAATGATAAAAAACATGGAAAAGTGTTATTTTTGGACAGATGGATGAGTGGGTGGAATGAAGATCTACATACGAGGGGTCATGTTACATAGGGCAACATCACACTTGACTCATGGGGTACTGAACTGCAGGGAACACAGCCAGTTAATGAGCAATGCAGAAACTCAAGACAGCATGCCAAACACCATTCTAAAACTTCATTGCTCAAGACAACTTTCACAAAGGAAGGACTTTAAAAGAAAGGATGCACCACTAGATGGGAGCATAGCTTATTCTACAAGTCTTAAATTTACTTATAATGTTCTGCTCTGGAGAAAGCATGCTTGGGATATCAAAGAAAAAAAGGAGAGAGACAAGGAGGAAAGAAAACTGAAGGGAAATGGGGGCAAGGGAAAAGTTAGAGAGATCACCTATGTGTCAATTGGAATTCAAATAATTAATACAAAGAGACATGTACTGCCTCCATAGCCAAAAAAAGGTTAGAGACAAATAAAAGGGTAGCATTTAAGTTGGTAAAAGTAGATAGTAAAGCCAAATTATTGTTTGACCAGAATTTAATGACTTAAGAATTAAAACAGATGGGGTAAGAGCACAGAATAGCACAAGTGATCTCATCCTCAGACTAACATTTTTCTTGACAAGTCAAATCTGCTCTATAAATGGAAAAAACATGGAGTTTCCACTCCAATAATTTATTCAACTTCACCTTTTCTACTGTGTACTTAAGTCATGAGTTAGTAAAAAAAACTTTAAAATCTGAAATATAAAGTTCATTCGTAAACTAAAGTGTTTAGATTGCTACTGTACCCAAATTATGAACACTTGATTTTTTACCAAGAGGATAGTGAATATTGTGAAGTGTCAAAAGCAATACAAGATTATGAACGCAGTCACTACCATGAATATAAAATATGAACTACAGCACAGAGGTTTTTAAACTACGTAGATTCAATTTTGCTTTAACCTCAATTTCCTAAACTTAGGCCAAATGGTCGTTCACTTATTGAGCCTCCAACCACCTTGATTAATCTCACCCCAACATGTACACTTCATACTCCCTCATGGAGTTAAGCAGTCCCCTACATTGTATCTATCTCACTGCCAAGCAGAAGCGAGTTTCACATGACACATGGTCACATTTTTCTTTTCAAAAACTTTACACTTTGGGCCATTACTCAAGACTTGAAAATATCCAAATAAATCATTTGGGCTGTTGGCAGGAAACATATCATGGACACAAGTTCTCTAATATATAGCATAGTGAACAAAAGATATTGTAGAGCTAAACTAGAATCACAAATAGCACAACATCAAGTAGTGCACTATGTTTGGCTGAATTCACTTAGTCTAATTGGGTCCCAACACTTATTCCCTGTTCAGAGACAAGTGTTAAACTAAGTTACATCACAGCAATGAACTTAAAGCAAGGCTAGAAAAAGACTAACATGCTTACAGGAAAGCAGATTAGTAGATTTAAAACCAGGACAGCACAAGTAGTTTTCAGCATTAGGTGAACATTCTGGTCAAGGCACCTGCACAGAGCATTAAGAGATTACATGAAAGAAACAAATGGGAAGAAGGGGCACAAGGATGCTTAACTGTAGAAGAATCACTGAAGTAGTAATTAATACCATTAGCTATGTGACTATTGCCACCTGGATGGATGGTATCACTCAGTGTCTTTTTAATTTTTTCATAGCACGCAAAGTAGAGGGCATGTGCTGGCCCTGCACCAGTGGCAGTCACATTTAATCCCCTCATTGGCCTCCAAAATCCTTCAGTGCGGACAATCCTCTTCAACGCATCCATTACATTCCTATACCGGGCAGCAGGATCTGGCTGTAGGCTCTGCATTCGTGTCTGAAATCAAAAAGAATAAAATGTTTAAAGCAACTGCAAAACCAAACATGTCTGAACTACAGCAGAAATGTCTTAAAATAAAGCAGAAACAACTCAGCATTAGCTATTGATCTGATGGAATAAACACAAGTTTTGACAATATTTAGAACTATTCAGACTTTGAAAGAATACAAAAAAAACTTTTCAACAAAATAAATTTGATGTTCACCAATCTGGTGCTCAGACAGAGCCTACATATTCATAAGTTTTTTTTTAAATTACATTTTGCAAATTTTCCCATGTTCTCCACTGGCAGTAGAGAAACAAATTGCATACATCAGCGTTAACAGAAATTTAGCCTAAAACAAAATTAAAACACTTCAGAGGCCAGATATTTGTCGTAAAAAAAAAACATGAAATACTCAGGACATGTAGTAGCCATGGAGATAGATACAGAGTATTAGAACTGGTTAAAGATCAGATTTGAAACACTTCATAGAGAGTGCTTGAGCTACTGAGTATTTCCAGTATTAACTGTTGAGATTTAGAGTAATAGAGTCTAGTTACATATTTCAGTTCCCCAAAGAGAAGTTTTGAACGCAAATTCTTTGTTTCCTGCTCACCAGAAAATAAAGAAACTCCCAGTTCAAAAGATTACAGAGTATCTTGCCAAGCATATTTAAATCTATGCAAACTGTTGAGTGGATAGAGGAATATTCTACTGATACGTGCACATGTGGTTAACCAGAGCTGGAAAAGGTACGTGGATTGTCCTGTATTCACTGCTGTAATACAGACTGAGTATTTTTTTTGAAGTGTAAAAAAATTCCAATGGCAATGGAAGGAGCTTGTTAGGCTCTTGCCCTACATCAATACTCAGACTGGAAAGGCAGTACTTGCCATAGGAGAAATTAAAAACAAGTGCTTTGAGCCGACCAAGTAATAATTACTCTCGCTTTAAACAGTCATGTACATAACAATCAACATACTAGTTTGCTATACTGGATCTGTAGACACTTGGTTAATCTTGACTACACAGGTATGATTTGCAACATGTCTGTTCTCCACGTGAATTGTCTTACCTGAGCCATCACTTTCCATGTAATCCTAACAGGCAAATGTGGCAACATTAGTCAAAAAAAAGCATGCACCAATAAAGCTAGGTGTGTGTAAATAAAGGAAAAAGATCCATTGACATAATGTTCCAGCTATGGCTTTGCAAGCAAAAAGCAAGCAGAAGTGACAACAATGGTCAATTCATCTTCAAACAAAGCATGAAATCTAGCTCCCTGGCTGTTGCTCAGATGATTTTTGGCTTCAGTGATTAGTTGAAGCCCAAGTCTCTATAGACTGCATAATACCACACTGCCTCAGCTTTTTTCAATTAAGCACCTTCAAAATATAATACTAATGTGCACAAGTCACACTTACAAATGAAAAGTTTTGTTAAATTCTTTGCAAACTATTCATCACACACCCTTAACAGAAAAATCACAACATTAGGTGACAAAATACAGTTCCTACTTATTTGGGAAATGATTTAAGAATTGTATTAGTGTAGCAATTAAATCTTTCACATTGCTATCTTTTCCATCACTACACAATTTATTCCAACTTGGTGGCCCCAAATCCAAACCTAATTACTTGGCTCAAACTGCATTTTAAGTGGCAATAATAAAAAAAAAAAATCATTGAACATACTTGGCTTCATCTTATCTTAACTCCATATTCGAGTATATGCAAGTAATATTCTCAATTCACAAAACAATCATGCTACCCCATGACACTTCCAGAACATTAATGCAATGGAACTGGTTCTTTTAAGAATCATGCAGGTTTTTGAAGACAATAGAACCTAAATCATTAAAAAGGTATGCAGTTTTTGATCAGATTAGATTACATTACATTAGTGTGGAAACAGGCCCTTCGGCCCAACAAGTCCACACCGACCCACAGAAGCATAACCCACCCATACCCCTACATTTACCCCTTACCTAACACTACGGGCAATTTGGAATGGCCAATTCACCTGACCTGCACATCTTTGGACTGTGGGAGGAAACCCACACAGACATGGGGAGAACATGCAAACTCCAGACAGTCAGTTGCCTGAGGCGGGAATTGAAGCCGGGTCTCTGGCGCTGTGAGGCAGCAGTGCTAACCACTGTGCCATCCAAGGAATCTCCATTTCAATTATAGTTTGATTAAAGTCACAAGATCTGTTTCTGTTGCGCTCAGACAGCAAAAAAATAAACATCCCAACCAAAAAAGAAGAGTGTTGGCTTTGAGTGAAGTGATAGGGCAAAGAAAAATGAAAGTCAAGGTAGATAACACAAGGTGGTAGGCAAAAGTGGGTAATGTAGATACTGGAAATTAGAGTCAAGATTAGTGGTGCAGGAAAAGCACAGGTCAGGCAGCATCCGCAGAGCAGGAAAGAAAAAAAACGACGTTGCGGGCAAAAGCCCTTCATCAGGAAAGGTGGTAGTCAATGAGAATACACAAAGAAAAACCATGAACTGCAGGACAGCAATGACATTCTAAAAGCATGTAAAACAATATAATTAATAACCAGTTTAAACTTATTTTATTTTTGTGGTTTAAGGCAATACCCACACTTACAGAAACAATAAGCTAATACAATCAGTTCTGCTATAACATGGTAGTTGCGTTCCCATGCAAACCAGTGTTCAGAAAAATCGCATAATAGCAACACCATTTAAACGAATGGGGCTGGAATCATGTTCTAACTAACACACACTTTAAAAGTTCATACTATAGAAACCTACAGCTCAGCGAGCAAACCTACACCACCCTACACTATAGAAACATTGTTCCCAATTTATTGTTATAGCATATTCACATCAATGAAATGCATGTTATAGCAGAACAACCTGTATCAATTTTGACAGAACATGCAACCTTTGTCCCTATTACTAAAACTACATTGTCTACACAACAGTAGTTCATGGTTTTGTTAAAAAAAACAGAATCCAATAGTCCACAGGGGTACAAGAGCCCTCGGCTGCTAATGGCTACTTTCCTGCCTTGAGCTTTTGTTTTTTGATCACCGAAACTCAAACTCAAGATGTGTTTTCTTGCCACAAATATTTAGCAAGGTTAGTGATAACTTTCTAAATCAGCTAATACAGCTAAAACTTGAATATTGTAGGAAAAAGACAGGCATGTCAAAGCCTATCACCTTGTACTCAGTCTAGACAAGAATGCAACAGTACAAATAAAAGCCTGCAGAATAGTTGGCAAATCAAGGCAGCATCCAAGAAGCAGAGTATGCCCAAACGTCGATTCTCCTGCTCCTTGGATGCTGCCTGACCTGCTGCGCTTTTCCAGCAAAACATTTTTCAGATCTGATCTCCAGCATCTGCAGTCCTCACTTTCTCCTAGTTGGCAAATCAACTCCGACTACCTCTGGAAATAAAAACCATTAGGAGATTTTTTAAAATAAAATCTATGAATCTTTTGCCCAAACTGTGGCAAAGTATTTTCTAACTTAATTAATGCAACTTCAGACTACACTAGATTCAACCTACAATAAATGCAAAGAGTCAACAATACAAATAAACCTGACTGAATTAATTTTGAAAAGCCAGGGCTTAAAGCTTGTTTCTTAATTTAAGCTGTGCCAAGATCATATTTTCTTCCTGCATCACTGTCCATTTTTCTGTTCACAAAGGATTTCACATCTATGATTTTGCTATCTGTAGCTTTAGTTGCAGAATAAATTGTAGGCAAGTCATCGAGTTAGTAATACAAAGTAATTGAATGAGGAAAGACAAGAATATTAACAAAACAAATCAGGAGAACTGAGTCTATATAAATGATAACTCTATGCAACTTAATGAGTTGCTGAATCAACTGGGGAAAATCACCATAGACATAGAAGCCCACCAACTCCCAGAACTACCTAAACAACCTCCCATCTAACCTGTAAAAATGCCATCCCTTATTCCCAATTCCTCAGCCACATCTACTCCCAGGGTGACCAATTCCACCTTAAAGTCCCAGAAGTCCTCCTTTTTCCATGATTACAGCTTCCCTTCCCATTTGGCTAATGGTGCCTCCAGCACATCTCCACTTCACACACCACTGCCCTTTTAATCCCACCCCTCCCAATGCAACAAGGACCAAAATCCCCACCCAATCCCAGTCTTCACCTTCCACCCCAACCTCCGCATACATTGTATCATCCTCCACCACCTCGAAACAGACCTCACCACAAGATATATTTCCCTCCCCACCCTATCAGCATTCCAGAAAGACCATGGCCTCAGACCCCCGACAGGTCCACCCCACCACCACAACCCACTCCTTTCAATTCCCTGCCACCACAGGAAGTGTAAAACCTGCACCACTACTCCCCTCACCTCCGTCCAAGGCCCCAAAAGGGACCCTTCCACAGCAGTCAGGACGCCTTCGAGCGGATGGTGTCAGAGAACATCTCTGGGACACCCACACCCACCAACCCTATTGCCCCTTGGCTGAACACTAATTCCTCCTCCCACTCAGTCAAGGCCGTGCAGGTCCTGGGACTCCTCCACCGTTACCAGCTGACACCTGGAAGAAGAAAGCTGCATATTCCACCTCAGAACCCTGCAACCACACGTATAAATGTAGATTTCAACAGCTTCCTCATTTTCCCTCCCCCACATTACCCCAGTCCCAAGCCTCTAATTCAGCACAGCCCTCCAGAACTGTCCACCACTATTCCGCACCCCTTTCTCTCTTTCCTCCCCCCCACCCCACTTTCTCCCTCACCTTCATCCATCTATCGCTTTCTCAGCTACTTTCCCACCAACCCTACTCATTTATCCCTCAGCCTTGGTCCACAAGCCTCATTGCTGATGAAAGGCTTACGCCCAAAACAGATTCTTCTGCTTCTCACGTACTGCCTGACCTGCTGTTTTCTCCCAGCAACACGCTCGGCTAAAGGACAAAGGATACACTTTACAAATTAACAGCTCTTTATTTCAAAGAAGTCACTTTAAATTAATCCTGTTGTACAAAAATCAAATCAACTCAACAGACAGCAATGAGCACAACGCAAAAATTTATGAAATAGACTGTGCCCCTTTAAGGCCCATCTTACTTTTTATAGTTATGTAGTCAGAATGAATGATAGAAGAATAAGAAACTGCATTCAGTTTAGGGCAAGGTTTGATACTGTAACGGTTTGGTGTTACCTATAACACCTAACCAGCTGAAAGTATAAGCTTGTGCCACAGCTTTGAAAGCCCACTTCTCCTGAAAGCACAAAGAAAACCTTGACTCCTTTCCTAAACTGAAGGCAATGTCTTAAATTTGAAGTGGCTTGACAGCAAAGTGATTTCTTCTGCTTTCAGAGGAAACAAAGGCATAGCCCAAAAATAAAGGCTTGATCATTTACAACCAAGATGAGAATTTCCTCACAAATCCAAGGGGTGCAATTCTCCACTACTTCCAATATTAGGGGTTATACATGCTCCATTCCTTGAGCATGATTAAAACTGAGACACTGATTCTTGGTGTCTTAAGGAAGCACAAGACACAGTGAATGGGAAAGGGGAATTGAGGCAGACCATTAGCCATGTTTGTATGAAACGGTGGAACAAGCTGGAGGGTGTACAGTTCAATCCTGAGCACTAGGAAATGAACCTACAAGCTATAACTGGCAGTTTGAAAAGTATGCAAAGTACTATATACTAGCAAGACTTAACAGTTAGAAATCTGAAAATACAAACACCTCCGTTGTATGGAATGAAGACCCAAATGTAAATGTTACAATGAATGATGCTTACCCAGTGCTTCTGAAGTTTTTTAAAATTTTAAACTTTATGGTTGTTTTCCCAAACACAGAAGTATTAGTCTGACTGAGCCAACAGCACAATCACTTAAGTAGCATTCCTGGTCCAGAGTACATGATCAGGCTAATATTTCAGGGGTGCTGTCTTTCAGGCAAGGTGTAAAAACAAAGCTTATTCTCCACCTGCTGAAATAGATTTGCAAGAAGCCATGGTACTACTATCTGAAGAGGAATTATTAGTTCCACAGAAATCTTTTCATGACGCTTGAAGCAGCAATGCTGCAATAAATACAAATGGACTGAAATGTTTGGCAACGGAGTAGAATGAAGGAATGAACACGTACAAAAACAGTGGCTAACTCTAATTTTTATTTTTAAATTTCAGACTTTAGCAGTTGCAGTATTATGCTTTTATTTACATGAAAAGTTAGTCATCTGCTGCAATACCTTAACAGTTTTCTGACTGTGCACTTATGCATCCAACAGTAACTGCATCAGAAGTACCTGATTTTTCCTTGGGAAGTGTTCTGAAGCACTGAGTTGCATTCATAAGTACACAAATTACACGTAGGAACGCAAGAGGGGTTGTGCCAAGAATTGAAATGTTCATTGGCTGAAAGATCAATGAGATAGGTTTTGATCACGTTTTTGAAATCAAATGAGGTAGCAAGACAAAAGAGTTATAGGGAAAACTGCAGAATCAACTGACAAACACTCAATAGCACTAGATTTAAAACATGATTGTTTAAACCTGATGGACAAGTTGTACCTTCTGAAACAAACAGTCGCATTTCAGAGTTCCGTACAATCACTGGTTCAGTGGTATCCCATTTCAACAGGTACTTTAATATTGGTAACCTTTAAATCACTTGCACATATTTCAGATCATGACCTCTCTGTAGCACATTAATGTGGCGCCGGGTTATGAGACGTACACAGGCAGAACCCAATCATCTTTGGATAGTCCGTTTATACAGGCTGCAGTCCAAAGCCCTTACAAAAACATGAATAAACTTTTAATATTTTTGTTTACAACAACTGTGGAAATCCATCATAAACAAAAGAGTCTGAAAGGCCATATCCTCCCACTGGAAGGGAAATTACACTGAAAGCCTCTGATAAGCTTTTGGAATTAGTCCACACTAAATTTAGTGATTTCTGAAAGTTAAGGCTCCCATGAATGCAGGTTTCTCCAAATTATGTTCAAGGATAATCTTTTTCTCATTAGAACTTGAAACAAAGCTTTTGATTACACATTTGATATGCAAGTGCAAATGAAAATCACGAGTCAAACAATTCTATCAACCCCTTGTATTCTCCAATCAGTTGCAAACTAAGTTTCTATCCCACACTGAACAGTTAGATTTCAACTATAAAACTTTTAAAAACTGTCTACTCAAAAATCAAAAACATACTTTCCCTACCTAATGAGCTGATGAATCACTGCTTTATTTAAAAAAAACTTGTTGGTCAGGCACAAAGAGGCCTCCAACTGAAGTTAGAATTTTACAAAATGACATTACCACAATACAAACTCTAATGCTGAATAAGCTTCAACCAAATTTTTTATGCCAATTACATGCTCAGTCACTGCAGCAATAATTCACTACCGAATACCAACTTATTACCCTATTCCCAGTCTCTTGTTTTCTCCCCCAACCCACAATATTTACATAAACCAAAAGGGAACGTGTTATAACTAGAAAGGAAAACTTGTTTCAAATTAGAGATTAGTACTGACTTTAGACCTATCTTTTTAGGTAGATAGTTCTGCCTACAAACGTGTGCAAGTCTAACAGCAAAAGTCTCTACTCTAGCCTCAAGCTACCTTTTCTCATCAGCACATGAGCTCAAAAGGGAAAGTCTCAAAAATTTGCAAAATTTCTATTACAAAACATGCAAAAAGTAATTTTTTGATTTAGTTCACATCTGGGCTCAGCTCATCTCAGCAATACCAGTAAACTTTTCACGCACACGTGCATTTGTTGTGACCGATAAGGGATACAATTTTAGCCACATGTAAACAAGATAATTCCCAGATAAGTGCAAAAAAAAAAGCTCCCGGAGAATCAGACATGCATTCCTGAAGGGCAAGAATTATGTCATGAACCTGCAATAAGCATGTTTTCTTTTTAAAAAGACCACCCCATTGCTATCTTATATTAACTTTTACTGTCCCACCATAGCACAAAAATCCAACTCACCCAAGCAGTTCTAAAATTTATCACATAATTCCCTACAGGAAGGTCAGTACTAACCAATTTAACTACTCAATTACAGCCTTCAGTAACATGCAATTGGCAAATGAAGCTCATGCTAAAATTCATCCAAGCTGGGGAAAAAGTTATCAGTACCAATTAGAGATTTTATCCTTCCAAATGTGGTCTGTAGCAGTGGTCTGTGCAGCTATGATATACAACCCCACGAGGAAAAATAAGTGTTTCAAGTGCTGATAATGGGAATAGTTTGAAGTGGTGAATTGGCAGAGTGTCAATTACATTAATGTAGCCTCAACACACTAATTTTGGTTAGTGTATGGAACTTAAACATCTACAGCACTTCACATCTAAGAAAATAGGCCATGCTGGTCATTCATTGAAAGCCCATGCTTTTGCAAAGTTACAAATCACAACACCAGGTTATAGTCCAACAGGTTTAATTAGAAGAACTAGCTTTGAGGACTGCTCCTTCATCAGGTGGTTGTGGCTTTTGCAGGCTTCATGGAGGAGGATTTACACCCTCCTCCGCAGAGTGGTTCTCCATTTTACTTTGACGGACCCTTTTCAAATGGATGAGTAATCACAACCAGTCCCCAAGCTCAATTTAATTATGAAAGCATTGCACATGGTGTTCAAATGCTTTTTAGGAAAACATGCGTTCATATTTAGTGTGGTGTGTCACTTCTCACTGCAAAATGTGACTATTGTTCACAGTTGTGGAGTTGGCAGAAACAACAGTACTGGAGGTTCAGAGAAGAATAGGAGCTTTTAAAAAAGCCAACTATGCTCAGACTGCTGCTCCTTTATTTTGGCCATTGGTATGATGGTCTCACTAGCTTAAGGTAATGAAAAAGACTTACTACAGAAGAACCCAGATTATCCAAACGACACTGGCGGGGAGTAGTTTGTTTGGATAATTGGATGTCAGGTAACAGTTTAGCCAATCATTAGGGCCTTGCGACCTTGTTTGGATAGTTAAATTCAGACAAAAATCGACATTTGGATAATCAAGGTTCCTCCGTACATCACAATCCTGTTTAGCAATCCAACTGCCACAGACCACTTCAAAGCTGGCAATTTTCATCCTGCAATGAAGCCCAAAAGACAGGACCAGAAACAGTTTGGAATCTCAATTTCATCAAGTCAATAAACAGCCTTAAACGACAAATGCTAGAACTAATTCACTGTCAGTAGATGGGCGAGCAGACGGACAGCAAGAGCAAAGGAACAGGGAAAGACAGGATAGGAAACAGAAAACAGGGCTGACATACAATTAAAATCAGATTGCCTTGCCTAGAATTTTGGCAGGCACCCACTTGAGAATGCAACAGCAGGACCAATCCAAAGTTCTCTTCAAATGAGAAAAACTCATCACTACATCACCTGACTACAATGTCAAACCAAAAACTTTGCTTGCAGTAACATCTACAGAAAATAGATAAGTTTGATGGTCAATGAAAAATGCAGACATTTATTGCAGGCTCAGCATCAATACGCCAGACACATCTGAAAGTTTAACCATAGTTATGTGCCAAATTGAACAAGGTGGCTCTTTTAATCTAGAGTCAGATGCCATTGCTCCTTTTGAGAAAGGGGAATGCTTGAAGTGAATAAAGCAAGCATTAGATATGGAAACAGTTTTACTTCCATTTATACATCAAATGTGGTTACCACATCTTGAAAGATGCAGTTGTGGGTTATCCTGTCCAAGATAAGGCCTTGCATTAAGATTGCCATCCACTTAGCACAATGTCTCACTTAAGCAGTAGAAAACAGGTTTCTATGCTTTTGGTGGCATGTCAGTTTTTCATACAGTCCCTACAGTGTGGAAACAGGCCCTTCAGCCCAAGTCCATACGGACCCTCCGAAGAATATCCAATCCAGACCTATTCCCCTACATTTCTCCTGACTAATGCACCTAGCCTACACATAAGCAATTATGCATTATGAGCACTATGGGCAATTTAGCATGGCCAATTCACTTAAAATGCACATCTTTGGACTGTGAGGGGAAACCAGAGCACCTGGAAGAAACCCATGACAACACTAGGAGAATGCGTCTGTGTGGAGTTTGCACACAGTCACCCAAGACTGAAATTGAACCCGGGTCCCTGGCGCTGAGAGACAGCAGTGCTAACCACTGAGCTGCTGTCTTAAAACCAATTAAAAACCAGTAACTGAGAAATAGCCACTTTTCAAGTAGAGGCAAGAAACTTAAGGGTAGAGTGACTTGGCAAAATCAATAAGCATCTGTTTCAGAGCAGCAACAATGAGCAAAAAAGTCAGATTCATTATTGGTGGGAAAGATTGAAAATATAAATATTTTACACGCTTAAAATTTCACGAACTTCTGCTTTTAAAAAAAAAATCAATCCCACAACTACGAAGCAAGCAAAGGAGAATAGTTCTTTGCTTCCAATTCCTGGAAACAGTTTTGTTTCAGTTTTGTTACCAGAACTTGGATAAATCTGTCTGGAATTCAGCAGTTATGCCAGGCTGGCAACTTTTTAGACTAAGTCAACACCATGTGATATGAGGTCATTTCCAAAAACACTTGCACACATGCCCAAAGATAGATCAGGAAAATTTCCCTCAAACCTAGATTAGTTGAGGACAATTAATCTCACCATATTGAATCTCACACAGTCATCAAATGTGCACTATTCTCTCATAGCTTTAGGATAACCATTTGCCCTTAAAGCGGATGTAAGCCAAGTCTGCAGGGATAACAGCTGGGGGAGTATGGTTAGCTGACAAAGGGGGGTGGGAGCTGGTGGTAGACATCAGGGAAAAAAGATTCGAGGTCTTACGTGTAGCTAAGATGACCCAGTTGGCCTTTACACGTGGCCAAGTGACTACAGGATAGATGTTACAATCGCTCAATCTGCAGTGCCGCAAGGTTCTTTTCTCACACACGAGATACAATTCGCACACACCAACAGCAGGATGAGGTCACCCTTGGAGATCATGCAAATGCCAATGCCCTAGTCCTTAGGAATCATTATGCAGACAATTTCTTGACTAATTCCCCAAGTCAATGCAGGGGTGACTTACCTCTGGTAAGAATGCATTTCTGAATGGAAGAGATTGAATAATAGTTTAAGTTGACAAGAACGAGGGAGTAGTAGCTAATGACTGTCTAAATGAAGTGTAAATTACAATGGATTGTCATTGGCATTTTTTCATGATTGTCACCCGCACCCAAGACAGTGCAGTTTAACCCTTTATTACCTAATGTCCAGAGAAATATTCCCATTTAATCTTAACTTTACAGTACCATATTGCAGACATTCTTAGGGCTGATCGGGCATAAAGAGTTAGTCATGCGATGCATGACTGAAGATACTCAATAGGATTCCACAAAGTTAGCCAAAGTTACCAAGGGAATGTTCAAAGTTTCAACTTGCAATGGGCAATTCCCCACTACCCAGGATCCTCTACGAAAGTCTTACAGTTACCCAGGACAAAACAGAATCAAACCCTAGTTACCCAAGATTTACTGAAGTGACACTGCAAGCAACTCTCACCAAGCCTTCCTACCAGACATCCATTCCCATCCACACCTCCCCCCCCCCCCCAAGGGTAGAGTCATCCAAAAGTAGAGAGAGGACACAGGTTTAAAAAAGGTGAGGGGGGTGAGATGAGGACCCAATGGGTGTCTTTTTCACAAAAAGGGTGGCATGCGTAAGGAACAAGCTTCCGGACAAAGTGGAGGTAGTATTTACGATTACAACATTTTAAAAAAGGCATCTTGATACGTACACAAACAGGCGGAATTTAGAGGGCTATGCTGGCAAAACAGGACTAGGTCAGATTGCGAATTCTGGTCAGCGAGCACAAGGGTTTGTTTCCATGCTGTATGACTAACCACGCCACAAGGCCACATTGTCTTCTGCTCACCACCACCCCCCCCCCACCCCACCTTGCTAGATTAGTGTGCCCCTAAACTAATAATGCTAGTTCATACTTTGTATGCTTTCAAGAGTGAACTATTTCACTAAAATCAAGTGACTGCAAGGATCAAAACTTTCACTATCTGCAACACTGTTTAAAAAAGATAAATATACAATTTATAGAAATAGGAGTACCTTTGACACTGCATTCTAAATTTGAAGTAAGCCTCCCTTAAATGTTAAGACAGCATTCGACAGTTGGGAATAATTAACACAATTTGGGCTACAAGTCATTGAAAATTTACATTAAGGTAAATTGTTGTAGGTCAGAGGACATACTGAAGAATTAACTGAATTAAACAGTACAGGGAATTTTTACAATCAAAATCCTTGTTTTTGCAAGATTGAGGAACATAAGCTTAAAAAAAACACTTTCCACAACCCAACGTTAACTTTACTGTTGTCCAACCAAGATTGAAAAGGAACATCAAACGTACCAGAATTTTCATGCAAGGTGGTTATACGGTGAAGTTTCACCACACCTTAATCATGGATTGCTCTATAGCTTCCAGCATTCATCCAATATCTCGTCCAACTAGTTATTCAGTCCAAAAGGGCCTAATTTCTATTGCAGAGGTTTTTATTTCAGTGGCATTACCTTGTATGATTACTCTCCCACAGATCTAATTAGCACAGAACAGATTTTCCGATTGCAAAATTCAAGCTTCGCAAATCATTACGTAATTCCGGTGGTTGAATTTAAACAAATTTTTACATTTAAACACGCATTGAAATACAAAAAAGGTTGTCAAAAAAAAGACCTTGTTTAATAGTTGGACAGGTGTGGTACTCTGACTAAAATGCCAGCCAAAGTAATCTATGGATTCAAGAGCTGCATAATTGTGGAACTGCATCTAAGAGTACTGCTGGATTTTGTGGGAGATATGGCTGTTCTGTTAAATAATTTATAGGTTAAGGATTCTAATGGCTTGAAAGAGTTTTATTTTAAAACTACTAGCAGGGATTAAGTTAAATCACCTGCTACAAAAAATGAAAACCTAAACAGCACCTTCGCTTGTGTAGACCTGGCGTTTTGGGACAACAAGCTTAGGACAAGAGGTTCAGTCAGTATTTAACTAATATATTCAGAGTACAGTAATACAATGTCAAAAATCTAACCAAAGTGTAGTTGATGTTCATTAATTACAGAACAATACACACACCACTGTCTTCCGTTTTGCATGACAAATGCACAATGAGCCTCACGTATTTATGCTGGCAAGAGAGATAACATGGAAAACAAAAATTTATATCATGCATCCAGTCAGCTTTCTAGGTAAAGACAGCTCTGCCAATAGAAAATACTCAAGCTAAGTCCAAGTGAAAGCATTTTAAACTAACCACTAGTGAATGCTCATTACTAGACAAACCATGCACCTTCAAAACTGAGGCGTTCAACAAGGTTCCCCAAGGGAGACTGGGTAGCAGGGTTAGATCTCACTGAATACAGAACTGGCTCAAAAAGGTAGAAGACAGAGGGTGGTGGTGGTGGCGGAGGGTTGTTTTTCAGACTGGAGGCCTGTGACCAGTGGAATGCCACAAATGGCCAGAAGGAGGCTACCTCATTACAATGCGATCTTGATCACATGGGCCAATGGGCAGAAGAGTGGAAGATGGAGTCTAATTCAGATAAATAGGTGCTGCTGCATTTTGGGAAAACAAATCTTAGCAGAATGTGTACACTTAACGGTAAGGTCCTAGGGAGTGTTGCTGAACAAAGAGACCTTGGAGTGCAGGTTCATAGCTCCTTAAAAAGGGAGTCACAGGAAGATAAGACAGTGAAGACGACGTTTGGTACGCTTTCCTTTATTGGGCAGAGTACGGAGTAGAGTTGGGAGGTTATGTTGCAGCTGTACAGAACACTGGTTAGGCCACTTTTAGAATACTGCATACTATTCAGGTCTCCCTCCATTCGTAAAGATGTCGCGAAACTTGAAAGGGTTCAGAAAAGATTTACAAGGATGTTGCCAGGGTTGGAGAATTTGAGCTATAAAGGAGAGGTTGAATAAGCTAGGGCTGTTTTCCCTGGAGCAGAGGCTGACCTTATAAAATCATGAGGGGCATGGATAGGGCAAGTAGACATGGTCTTCTCTCTGGGCTGGGTGAGTCCAGAACTAGAGGGCATAGGGTGAGCAGGGAAAGGGACAAAAGGGACCTAAAGGGCAACTTTTTCATGCAGAGGGTGAGGAGTGTGTGGAATAGGCTGCCAGAGGAAGTGGTGGAGGCTGGTACAATTACAACATTTAAAAAAGGCATCTGGATAGGTATATTAATAGGAAGGGTTGGGAGAGATTTGGGCTGGGTGCTGGCAGGTGGGACTAGATTGGGTTGGGATATCTGGTCAGCATGGACAAGTTGGGCCAGAGGGTCTGTCTGTTTCTGTGCTGTACATCTCTATGACGAATGATTAATAGCTATTTTACATCTTGCACATGTTCCAACTTGCATACAAATTGACTTCAAAATGGACTCTGAAGCAGAACCTGTTTGCAACCTAGGGAATGCAGGTAATATCTGCAAGACAGAGGGAAGGGAGAATATTCTTATCCAAAACATTAGCATAAAAGAAAAAAAAGATACTCCAGCAGTATTCATGGGCTCAAAAGCTAAGGATGAAATTTGAAGGGACAATTTTTAAAAATTGGCAAATACCTCTTGCATCCATAGGCAGCGTGCATTCAAAAAGCGATTTACAATTCCAAAGAATGGAACTATAGAAAGGCACATAACACCGAACTTCATTGTATACTCAATGAATTGTTTTAAGCATCAGATACGCCCAATTACATGTGCACACTTGGAAGCATTACAGGTCACAGAAAAAGGACATCATATAACTTCACTCAAATCAAGTTGCATCACTAAACAGTTAAGCTATCTATCTATTGTGGTTCAGTTGGTAGCACTCGTGTCTGAATCAAAAAGGTAAAATCGCTCAAGACCTGTTCCAGAGACTTGAGCACAAGTCATTTGTGATGGAGGGAATGTGGACTGTTACAGGAGATGCTAAACTAAGGTGACAATTTGTTCTCAATTAAAATATCCAATGGCACTATGCAAATGAGTTCAAACATTCATACCACTATTTATCCCAACAAACTAGATAATCCAATACTGTATAACTGTCCATGAGATCTTGTTGTGTATTAAGTGACTATTGTGGTTCCTCAATGCCTATTTACACAATATGCTGTACAGTGCTTTGGCTGTCCCAGGGTCATGAAAGGCACATATGAGTCCTCATTGTTTCCTTTACAAGTCATGAACAATGTTCAAATATAGCTAAAATAGAGGTTGATGGAAATCTAAAACAAGCACAGAATGCTGGAGGAAGTCAGGTCAAGCAGCATGTGCGCTAAGGAAAACATGTAGTTAATGTCAAGTCCCAAATAAAATTTCGACAATTACTAAATATTAACTGGGATATTCTAAACTGGCACTGAAGTACTCTTGAGCTATATACTGTGCAATGCATATTTAGTTACAGCATGTTTAACAGTCCACAGTCACATCATCCAAACACTAAACGGTGGAAAACAAAATAAAAATCATGCTCTGATACAAATCTGTAGGAAGATCAGTGGAGACATCTCTTCCATTCCTACCTGCTTTGCCTCAACCAATATTGTATCCACACAAAGTGCGCCGTAATCTGGCATGTTGCAACTTTACTGCATCTACCATGGCACTTGACCATACTTTTGGTATGTCCATATCCACAAACTATCTTAACAGATTTTGCAGTGAACCAATGAAAAAGGATGGTCAGACACCAAGACCCCACACAATTCTGACTTGGAACTACATTGGCGTTCCCTCACTTTTGCAAGGCCAAACTTTGGAGGAGAGGAGTTTAGAAGTGTCATATTGGATTTTACACATTAATTCTCTCTCTACACATACTGCAAGATCTAATTACCCCAAACTAGTTGTTTTGCACTAAAACCCCAATTAGAACTCAGATGAACACAAGTACACTTTGCAGTTTTAATCAAGCACTATTACAGTAGAATCTGCACAATGAATTTTAAAACAATTGTCTGTGGGAGTTCTAGAGATAATATTATCAATAGTAAACAATAATACTACACTTTTGTTGAAAAATATAAAAGTTTGCAAGGAGAACACTGTTCCTTCATCAAAACATTACAATGCCATTGTTTAAACATACACAAGAAATGACTTCAGTGTTATAACATTGTAATATCCTCAACACTAATTTGCACTTAACCAAAACAAATTATTCAGTCATTGTTTTGATTGTCTTTCATGCGATAGCAGTACTAAGGCCAGTAATTGTTATTCATCCCTTTTAGACAACTCTTCAGGTTAAGTATATAGTGCATAAGGTCAATCAACTGCCATTACTTTTAAATTGACTTATTTTTAACAAGTACGGTTAATTGGTCATGTTGTCAGTGAAAGTTTGTGTAGTTCCAAAGTCAAAGGATGTAATAAAAGGACAAACCTCGAAGATTGAAACAGGGACTGAAAGGAATCCCGCACAACGGTCTTAGAAAATACCCATTTTATGTCCAAATTAAGGAAAAAGCAAACCCTGGTCCAATGATTATCCACATCTAAAAATACAAATATGCAACTCAATCATGACAAAAAAAAACTTACAACTACTGCTACTGGGTCTCCTGGGAAAGGACTTCTGTTGGTCCAATTCATTACATTCTATACTACTACAGCAATGTATGATACTAAGTTTACTGCAGGACATCTTTCTCCGAAGAAAATTTAGCTTTTTAACAGCAAGATTAAAAATAAAATGCAAAACCTGTCAATTTATCTCCTCTCTCACTTCACCACCCATAGTGCCAAATACTTTTGATCAAGTAGCAAGTCAATTGTGCTTTTTCCCCACTTCAACATAGTCATCACCATTCATTATGCAGTATCTGCTACACTGGGGCTACTGAACAAGCTGGATGGTGACTTTGCAGAACACTAACTCATTGTGGGTGTGTTATCAAGCTTTTTGTGGTTGCCATTTTAAATACACAGTCTTGCTCTCATTGTTCTCGGCTTGGTTTACCGATTGAGCTTAATGAAAGTGTTTTCCAATCAGGTGCTTAGATCTGGAATTTCAAAAAGCAATATTTCAGAATTAATCTTGTCCCCAATTTTGCTTCTCTTTCTAAAAGATGCTAGTTTGAGACTTTTTTCAAGTTTGACAGGTTTTTGACATTGACATAGTATTTTATGCAATTTCTTCACTGCAATCACCACCACTCCCTTTGCATTACGCTCCATAACTTGGTTTCATTTAGAGCCAGAGATGTATAGCACAGAAACAGACCCTTTGGTCCAACTCACATGCTGACCAGATATCCTAATCTAGTTGCATTTGCCAGTGCTTGGCACATATCCGTCTAAAACCTTGCTATTCATACACACATCCAGATGCCTTTTAAATGCTGTCGATCTCTCCCACCCGGTCCTCTATCTTAGGACCTTCCCTCTATCTTCATACTGAAAAATAAATATTTTCCCTCTCCAAAAGAACTGCCAAACTTGAGCACTTCCACCACTTTAAAAACCATCTCTGCTTCTCCCATTGCTTATTGTATTACTTTCCTTAACCTCCTGTTGAGCCAGAAAACGTTCAGATGCAAGGGAGTGAATACTATGAACAGAAAAAAACCTTAGTTTTAAAATGTGCCAGTCTTGACTCAATGGCAGTTATTTGCAAATGCCTGAGAAATCACAGAAATAAGGCTCATTAGCAGAATACTAATGACATTTTAGCACAGGACTAAGGATTATTGGTACTAGAATATACTTGTTCAACATGCTAAATATATAGTTCTGCAGTCACAACTAGATATCAAGATCCTAATAAACTAAACAAAGGAAATCTATCCTAGGAACTACCTCAGAAGTCTGGGTGGTCAAATCATTAAATTTGCAAACAAACAGGGTGGAAACAAAAAAGGTAACAGCCTACCTCCCAAAAAAGGTGACAGAACTAGATTCATCATGGTTACTTATTTCTCAGCAAAAGGATAAAAGAAGGAATTTAGAGTTTTGGAATTAGGTGGAGAACTCCTTCAGAGACTGCACAGGTAACATATGGGTACAATACTGAATACAATTCTCTAGTAAAGAGCTAACCAGAGATTTACAGATATTTAGGTTAACTTCTATACTTGCAGTTATAATAGCGTTTTCTTAAAAGATTTTCCTGTCATCTTCAAAAGGTTTATCTATGTGTACCTCAATGGTTTTGCAGGCTATTCAAAACTAATACATAACTGCCCATATTCTTCCTTAGAAAGGATTATGCACTGCATTGTTACTGACATCTGCCCATTTTGGACAGTGAGGACTGCAAATGCTCAGTGTAGTGCTGGAAAAAGCACAGGTCAGGCAAAAATCAGAGGAAGGAGAGTTGACACTTCTGGCATAGGCCCTTCA